>NC_072740.1:90450732-90780501 GCF_026930045.1 Uloborus diversus | reverse complement strand
ATATGGTCAGTTTCAAAAAGAAAACAAAATGAGGATATAAAGTAAATATCAATTTCAAAAAAAAAAAAAAAAAAATCAAATGGAGAACAAACAATAGTTATCATTAAGAAACATAATTAAATATAAAGTACTTTGGAGTCATGTAAAGAAATTGGGGGAATCCTGCAGTTGTAGGGGGGTATATGTATATGGGGAAATTTCAGGGGAAAAAGTTTGGCATTTAGTGCCAATGCTGGACTGTTTCCTGGCGGGTATTTACAATTTGATTGACAAATACTGAAAACATGTTTAAAAAAAAATTCTAACTTCCCAAAAAAGTCTAGTTTTTAATCTGAATGTTTTTATATGGTTATATCCAGAGAAAACAAGCCTCCTTTAAAAGAGGCTCTCAGAGCATAAGCGTCCAAGTTTTTTGACCCCATACATAGGCATAGTAGCATATTTTCTAGTGGAGGGACCCCAAGGGGTAAATTAATTAAACTATTTTATTACTTACATTTCAATTCATTTCCCCAAACATAAATAGAACTTTTAAACCTATTGCACAAATAAAAATAACGAGTATGTTGTGGCCATCAAGAAACTTTCTTCTACATCTTTTATATGAATTCTGATACCTCCCCATGATAGACGAGAAAGTAATATTCCCAGCAAAAATAAAATTACGCACATAAAAACTTAAACTTGACAACCGTCCCTATTCCCGAATTATCACAAAATCAAAGCAAAGAGCCAAAATTGAAAGTTATTTCAAAAGCCTTGCTTGAATTATTTACAAATATTTCATTGGCAACAGTTAAACATTTTAAATCAGTGAGATAATATTACCAATCATTTCCCAACAATTAAAATCACGCGAAATACGCAGACGACTGTCTATTACAATTTCATATTGTTGCATTATCGAAACTATTTTTATTTTGAAAAAAAAAAAAAAAAACAGCTCCCCTTGGAGCGATTGGCGCCAATATTAAACCAACGCCTGTTTACTTATAGGTTCACATTTATTAAATTTTATCCAAAACGAAGCTTCACTTCTTGAGATATAACACTCGCAATGAAAACGGAGAGAACGGTCGATTGTACCACCCCCTTTTCAGCTATTGACGTGATGTACCCTAAGGATTACCTGTAGATAAATTTTTGTTTGATTCTGTTCATTATTTTTTCAGATATAGCAGTCACAAGTGACGATAAAAAACGTTCTATAGCTCATCCCTTGTTTGAGCAATTGACACCAAAATTGAATAGGCACCTGTACCTGTTAGGGGCAATATATCGACCAAATTTCGTTTGATTATGCCAGTTACTTTCCTAGGAATAGCAGGCACGCATAACTCATGAAACATCCCATTGCTCCACCCAATTTGGAGGAATTCGCGCCAAAAACCAATGGGCACAAGTTCACATAGGGGCCCATACGTCTACCAAATTCTGTTCAATTTCATGCAGTAGTTTTTGCTGTAGAGCAGTCACAAAAAAAATGGTCACACACATACAGACACAGACAGACATTTTCCAAAAATGGTCGAAATGAACTCAGCACAACTTAAAACATTTAAATCTGTCACAATCCGAAATTCGAAAATTGATGATCGAAAAGGAATCCAATACTTTCTTCTCTATATAAGATATAGAAGAAAGTAAACATATTTGAATAAAACCACATTTGTTTGCTATAGGAGTAATATTGGAGTCTGAGGCCAGTCTGAAAGGATGCATTTCTACTGGTTTAATATTTGTATTTTGTTTTTCTTTTAAGTTCAAAAAAAAAAAAAAAAAAGGAGGAAAGATTAAAAAAAAAAAAAAAAAAACTCATTTAAATTGAATTTAATTAAAAAAATATTGCATGCTCAAGATCCATACAAATGTTCCAATAAGTGAGTTTTTCCTCTTTGAGTTCACTGCCAAAGGGTTTCACAGCTCGAAAAGCACACTGTTCAAGAAACAATTTTTTATGTTTATATGCATTCTGGAATCAATAATTTAATTTCTTATAGATTTTATTTCGGTTAGTTTAGCATTAGCTGCTTTACTCATATTCCTTTGAATAGCTATTTACACAATTATACAATTCAGATAAATAAAAATCCTGCATTAGTTCAGTAGACAGTCATAAAACATTTAACTTTTTTTCAAACTAACTTTTAATATTTAAAACTATGCTATTTTAATCAATATTAAAACTGTTACCAGTAATAAATGAGTACTATTGATATAGTTAATATAATCCTTATATTGCAAACCTCGTAGTTCGAAAAATAAATGTCAGAAATATCATACTATTTTGAATACACTTTCAACTAATTATGCTGAAACAAATTACATTTGACATCCACGTCCTATTGATTGTTAATGATTGATATGTGAATAAGACAAGATTTCTGCTAGGGCAGGGTTTGTTGATTAAAATCATGATTTAAATCAATTGATTTTAATTAAATGATTTTTTAAACAAAATCTTTGATTCAAATCAGTTGATTTTTATTTTTATTAACTAATTTTGCATTTCTATAATGTTTGGCTTTAAATTTAACAATGCTGCATTACATAATGATAACTCTAACTGGCAAAACTACATAGATCCTTCTTTCTGTGTTTGTAATGAGCTTTCAAACTCTTTCAATTTTGCTTTTACTTCAAAATTAACTGCTCAGAACAAAATACAAATTTGCAATTTTTCTCATACACCATGACAAATATGTTCTAGTCAAGAAAATTAATTGTTCAACGTATTATTTTACAACAAAAATGTAAATGATGATGGAAACCTTATCTTTTAGCAAAGTGTAAAACAACATCACATCTTATCTAAACATTATAACATACTGATAAATCTTTTTTTTTTTTTTTGCCTTTTTCATCCCATTTGCGCATCAATTTTAGAACTTTTGTTGACTATGCTGATAAACATAGAAAACCGCCAAATTTTAAGAATCTTTTTTTCTAAAAAGTATGAAAATTATAATTCTAGGAAATAGAAAATGTGGCACTACTGTTTCCTAGAACTTAGTTGGAAGGATTGGTGGTTGTAGCTGGGGGGGGGGGGATAAACATTAAAGTTAATTTGAATCATGCATTTATTTTAAATCTGGTCAACATAAACTATTAGTAAAAAATAGCTACTGCCACGAAATGAAAATTGCTACAAGATGCTTTTTCTTTAAAAGTATGAAATACATAATGTTAATAAATGTAAAATAATTAATACCCAAAAATTTTTGAAAATTTTTAAAAAATTAAAAAAAAATTGTTTTAAATTTTAAAAAATCTGACTTTTTTGATTAAAATTTTTTTTTTTTAAAATCCGGAACCCTGTGCCAAGACCAATTTACATAGATATGACCTATCCAATGAGCTATCTTCCATGACCGCACAAATTTGAAAAAGACCGATAGGTGTCACTGCTATTCAACTGTACTTTCGTCAGTTGGCGGGCAGTTTGTGCGTTAAAAACAGAGTTCTGAAATGGTGATTATTAGTTCTATTGATTGTTATTCATCAATTTTTGACTTAAAATCCCAAAATGGTATACTGTTGTGTGCCATGTTGTAGTTCCGAAAGGAATTCAAGCTCTAAAGTGCCTTAGGATTTCATTCTAAGTATTCCCATGTGATAGCTCACGTAGAACAATATGAATTAACATATCGAGACAGAGTAAGTATTTATTAAATTGTTTCGTAAAATTGTAGTTTTCAATGCTTATTTTGTAACCTAATCTCCCTTTAAAGTCTACGAGGGTATATTTGGACGAACTAGTTTGTAGTATTTTAATATTACCAGGGGTCGATCCAGGTTTTATTTTTTGGGTCCCCATTTTGTGAAAATGCAAAATATTTTTGTGAAATTTCGTTATTTTTGTGAAAAAGCAAAATATTTTTGTGCATTTTCTTTATTTTTTAAAAAAGACCTTCTCGTGATTTTTTTCTTGGAAAAGATTATATTAAAGCATTTTTAGCTGTCGTATCGTTATAGAAAAGCCTTAGACAGGTTTCAGGGGTGATTGCAAGTTCTTGAAGAATACCTGAAAGCTGTCAAGAGGAAATGCGCTGGGGGAAGGGGGAAGTAAGACCCCTAACATTTTATTCGTAATTTGACACATACATTACATTTATTGCTTTTTACAAATATACATGTGCAAGGCACACTTTCATAAGGTGAAAGTCTCACAACAGATTTCCTGTTTGCCCCTCTCAAATACTTTAAGAGCAATGAAAATTGCACATGCTGCTGAACGTAATGATGACTCCTAATAAATACAATATGAACAGACTCAAAGATATCACATATTTCTTAACACAGAAGTGAAATACTCATTAAAGATTCCATGTATGTGTTTGAAAAACTTAAAAGTAATAAAAACCCAAAATAATACTGCACCAGCATTCAGCGTTTATTTTTTTGACTTTTGACATTCTTACAGAGTAGGTATTTCGTTTAAAACTTTGCAATTTAATGATGTTAATAAATATTTAAGAAATTTTATTTGTTTGCCTCTTAACAAGGTACAGTAAACATCAAAAATGCGAAAAATTCGTTTACCATGGCCGATGTAAGGAAATCAAGATCTTCAAAACAAATAAATATATAAACAGCATGTAAAATAATTTTATTGAAGTTATTTTAGAATTGGATTTTGAAACTCAGCACAAATTAATACTAAATATATATTACGTAATCAAAGTAAAATTTAAGATTTTCCTGTAAACAAGCTACCAATCACAAGTGTCCCTCTCCCGTCCCCCCTCTGACGCTCTCAAGCAAAAACACCTCATGCAGCAAGCAAAAAGATAAGATGGGGGAAGGTGGAAGAGGCTCCCGCGTAGATGCGTACACATTTGCGGTTAAAAAATATTGTGAAAAGGCTTGCCTTTTTATAAATTTTTGTGAAGGGGCTGCTTTTACGACGCGGAATTTTGTGAATGGGGCCGCTTTTGCGATGGGGAATTTTGTGAATGGGGCCGCTTCTGCGACGCAGAATTTTGTGAATGGGGCCGTTTTGCCATGCGGAATTTTGTGAAGGGGACGCAAAGCGGCCCCAATTTGGCGCTGGATCGACCCCTGATTACCCATTACAAATCATCTTATAAAATTCACACTCTGAACAATTTCAAAATCATTTTGTGTTTCATTAAATATCTGTAAAGCTTAGAACATTTTCTAATGCATTCGCTTGTTATGTTCTAAAATTTGTGTTTAAATGTTACCGGTCTATAAATTATACAAAGCAGGACCGTAATTTTAGTATTTCTATCTGGTGCATTGTATCACTCACTCTATTAACTCACAAGCGTCTTTGCTGGATGCTTTTTTATTGTTGTATCTGCAGTTACTTTCATTATTAGGACTACATTGACGTTCTATTCAGGATTTTAGCAATTTAAATTTTCGGTGATCATTTAACGCTCAAATCTTGCATCATCTCGTATTCAGATCCATAAGATCAATGAAATCGGCAGTTCAATCAGCGTTTGTTTACATATTTTTGAGTCCATCTTTTTGCAATTGCTTAAACATTTCATTTTCAAATTATTTTGCATTTTATGACAACTTAATAAACAAAAATTTTTTTTAAGTACAAACACTGAAATTATATTTTTTAATTCTAAAGTTATGTCATGTTGATGAAATGCACTATCATTTTTTCCCAAGCTGTCGTATTAAAACAAGTTCATTGTATAATTTCCTAATTTCAAAGGTACAAATGTTTAAATGAAAATTCATTCAAAAAAAGCTACTCTTGGTTTTGGTTTCTTGGCCTGGAATTTACCGGAATAGCCGGTAGATGGCGGTACAACGCATCTGTAATGGGGGCGTGGTACGTGCAGATACAATGTCTCGTAGGAGCCTCACCGTTGATAGGGTCATATCTATGTAAGTTGGTCTTGCCCTGTGCTATGGTCGCATTTTGCACAAAATCGGATAACACTTAAAATGAAGCAAGGTATTTTCGCTTTTATGCTCAAAAAAAAAAAAAAAGTATACAATCAGAGAGAGAAAAAGCAAGCATGGATATATTGTATTTGACATTGTTATAAATCTTAGCTGGCATGCTTAAACTACCATTAAGTTCAACAATACTTTGTCTTTATATGCATTATGTTAGAATTGCATTTTAGAGTCCTATGAAAAACATATCCTTAATATGGACACAGTTGAGGGCAAAAAAAAAAAAAATTAAACCATCAATTCAAAATTTTAATTTTTGACTCATAAAAGAAAATTGAATTTTGCCCCCCCCCCCCCGCAATAAATGCAAAAAGAAAAATGTTTTAATGTGCTATGTAAACATAAAAACGTGAAAGTCATACAATTTTCAGAAACAACTACATTTGGGTTATAACGAAATTTTAAGTGGAGTAATGTACACAAAAGACAAGTAAAAACTATGAACGATTTTTATATAACATGAACTAGACCCAATGTGCAGGCCGTCGAGAGGTCAAAAAAGCAATAGGGCATATGAAATTGATGGCCCCTTAATTGAATGTTTATGTCCATGGCACATTTGTACACATATATTCTTTTAAACTTATTATCAAATTTTATAATTTCATATTTATAGTATTTTAACACAACAGCGACCAAAAATAAAAATATTGAATAAGAGTAGAAAAATCACTATGGTTAGTTCCTGAGCAAAGAAAATAATTTTTAACACAATCCATGCAGACTGATCAGTCAATAGGTTAAAACAATTCTGAAAATAAAAATATAAATAAATACCTCAGACAAAGTTCCGATGAAATACTGTTTTTCAAAAATCTTGGGCCAACTGCAAACTGGATCAAACTTCAAACAAGAGATGGTCTAGATGAAATAAAATTCAACTAAGTATGGAACAAAATTTAAAAATGTAGATATAATTAGCAGGGTTGTAAGAGTTTCGGCCAGTGGTGGTTTTAACCATGGATAAAACGGGTTAAAACCGGCCGGGATAAAAAGTTTTATCCAGTTTTGGCCACTTAGATAATTATCAAGCTTTTAATGAAAACCAAATAGTAAATTATTAAAAAAAGAAATGTAAAACAAACCAAAACCAATCATATTTCATTATTATTCTAAATAACTTGTAGAAATTACAGGATGTTTAGAAGATAAGGTTTACATGAAAATATGCAGTAACATTAAAAAAAATAATAGAGTGAAACATTGTAAGCTGAATGGATAGATTTTAATTCTCACCCACAAATGTACAAAGCATTTCAAGTAATTTTGAAGAATAAATGATAGAGAAAAAAGAACTTCTTTTAGAAACATATAGGCATTCTTAAAAACAAAACTGAAGGTAGGGGGGAAAGAATTTTTGAAAATTATAAGGCAACACTACTGAAAAGTTTCTATATATATGTTATTACAGGCTGTTTTGTATTCCTTACGTCTTTTGTTGTAGGTGTGAGTAATTTCAGTTATTAATTTTGAAGAAAGTTAAAATTTGTTAAATAATACTGTTAGAATAATGTAAATTACTTTATTATATTTAATTAACTAAAATTGCTATGCTTAATTAAACAACTTAAAACTAGCAGATTTATTAGTTGCGAAGCACACTTCTCTCACATGCATACAAATTAGAAGTGTATTTTCAAGTAATTTAGTTTTGGCCAGTTCTATGGTGGTTAAATCCAGTTTTAGCCAGTGGCCTGGATAAAATCAGTTTTGTCCGGCCAAAACTACAACCCTGATAATTAGTCATAAATATAAAAACTTTTTTTGTTTTTTTTTTTACATCAGATTAATAAATGTTGTCCCCCCCCCCCCCCCCCCCTCACTTCAAAGACCTGCAACCCACGTCTGCCATAAACCTGACATGATTAAAACATGCTCTGGTCAAAACATATTCCACAGCCAAACCATTCGAAAGAATGACCTGAAATGCACCTTCGACCCAGCAAACATTCTATTATGTAACAATATTCAAATGAAACACTCAAAAAACACAAATTGAATTGGAAAATTCAAAAAATGAAAGTATTCGATTTTAACACATAATTTCCTTAGTCGTATAATAAGAGAAAATTCTAAGTTGAGTAGTTATAATTATATATAATTCATGGAGTGGTCCGAAAGTGGGTTTAACCCCCTTATATATTTTCACCATGGCTGAATGTTGGCTATACAGCCTTAAGAACTTCAGTTGAACACCATCCATGTTGTAACACAGCTGAATTTTGCCCCATGTTCTTGTTGATTTTGGCATTAAAACAGCTATGAATCACCGAAACTACACAACACATCTACACGGTGTATTTCATGTATTTCTGCCTTAGCCCTGGCTATAAGGGGATCACTTACTGAACAATTCTTGTTTTCCTTTTTTTAAAATTAATGTTTATATTTTTCTTTTTAAATCTTCCTATAAAAAATCAGAAAATAATAGTAGAAAGATAAGACATGCCTTTTAAGGTCTGCAACTGAACGTTTTTGCACACAGGACCACCAATGAAAGTCAAGGAGAGCCCCTTGTCACTTTGGGTCGCTGCCCCCCCCCCAAAAAAAAATATATTTCTATGATACGAGCAAGGCCCTTGTTTCCTTCTAGAATGACATGGCATCTCATCCGCCCTGATGGTAAAATGAGAACCGATTCAATTTTATAGTTAGCTGAGATTCGGTCATAATACCAATTAGTGACGTGAACATTTTTCTTACAGAAATTATTATACAAAATATAACGTATTTTAAGTTATGAATTTTTGTACCTTATAGTAAAATATTGCATTACAGAATTTATTTTTTGATTTATCATTTTTTTATTCATGCACATTGAACCAGAAATAATTCAGTAATTACTTGAAAGTTGATAAGAAATACACATTATTTTTGGTTAATAATTATATGAACTGAACAACTATGATTGTTCAAAGATTTAGCTATTAAAATTTTATGAAACATTCTGAACACATTTATATTTTTGAAACTTATGAAAACAACTATGTCAATATTTATATTTTCTACTAAAGACAAATCTGCCATTAAAAGGCAGCCTTAAGCAATTTATTTCAACTACAGTCGAACCTCCACACATTGAACTTCTACATACTTAAATTTTCTATGTATCGAAATCCCAGCAAATTTCCATGTTAATTAGATAGAAAAATTGTTTCTATGTATCGAAAATAACTATGTACTAAATTTTTTTCGAGACATTCGTAGATTTTTTTCCCTACTTTCGCCTGTTTGTCTTATGAAAAATGAAAGTTAGAAGGAGAAAATTATGTTCACTAAAGGTTGCTGCAAAACTCATAAGGAATCTGAGGTTGAGGGATGTGTAGATAAGTTGTTGTTTCGTTCTAGAATTCTTAAATTCCCTTAAGTTTATTTCAAAACTTAGTTGTAACCAGTAACACTGTAAAATCAGTTTCAAGATATCCCTTTTGTCTGTTAATTATCATACCTAGTTTTTTTTAGCTTCAGTAAAAATCTTTCAAGTTAAGTGGATTGATTTTTTACTTTTCTGTCGATTACATTGTTGAAATTAAAATCCCCTTATTTTGCGGATGAAGTTGAATTGACGAAGAATGAAGATGTATGAAGGCGTAAAAATGTAATTTATGTTATTTTTTAATTATTAACTTTGGTTTAATCCGATGCTCGTATAAATTAGAAATTGGGTTTAATACACGAAAATTAGCTTAAATTTTTAGGAAATTTTTAGGATAAAATAAGATCTTTTCTATATATAAAAATTTTTTACCGAATTTTTTTCCAATTTTTTTCCGGTAATTTGCTATTTCAGTAGGCCCGAGTGTACCTATATATTATTCCATTGGTTAAAATCTAACATATTAGATCATAAAAAACAATCCGTTTACAAAATTTAACCAATTACTAGTCATTGATCAAGGTTATTTAACAACAACCAAGAATGCAAAACATGCAGAGAATTTAAAACAAATTAATTTTGTTCTCAATATATATATTAATTTGAAAAGTACTGCTGAAAATTTTTTGTGAAACCAAGAATATTAAAACAAATGGAGTATAATATGAAAAATATTTGTATGTTCATATTACATCACTTTATAAGTACAATCAAAATATTCAAAATGCGAAAACTGAATGTAGAGCGAAGCTTCGGTACTCACTAACTCAGCACACGCTTCGTGCAATCAAACAATGCTAACAAATTATTGTTATTTAAATAGCTTATAAGAAAAGAACAGTAGGTTAAAATTATGCTTTAACAACAGTATAGAAAAAAATACTTACTTAATGCAGTAAAATCTCTCTAATGCAGACAATAGCGGGACAAATTTTTCTGCTGCATTAGAGGGGTCCCCACAAAACAGGGGTTCATAGTTGCCTTGAAATCGGGGAAGCTACCGGCCACAGCGATGCCAACACACAGGAGCCACTTTGCTGTTTGTTCTTGTTTCCCGCGTGTTCTTCTCGCATAAAAACACGTGATCTTCAGCAGCCAACCGTCTTGCAACCGCATTTTGTTGAGAGAAGGAAAATCCGACTTTTACTTAGGAAATCAGGAAGACTGTTTTATTCTTATAACTTTTTTTCTATCAAAGCTTTTGAGCTGAAACATAGCTCATTTGAAAGCTAAGAAAGAGATCTTTTTATATTATATGATATCGATAGATTTCAGATTTTAAAAAACCTATTTTTCAAAGTCAAAGTTGCGACGAAAAACAAACTTTTTACCACTTTTGAAAATTAAAAACCTATGAAGGGTTCAGAATAACAAGCTCTATTTTTTATCATATATTCATATGCAAGGTTACTTATAGTATGAAAAAATTGGCTTGTTACTCCTCCCCCTTTATGACATATGCCCCCTCGAAGTTGCAAATTTTCAAAATAATCCAGATTTTAACGCTAAAAAAATGCATGTGAGGGGCAAGATTTAAAAAAAAAAAAAAAAAAATTGGTATTCTAACTACTTTTTACCAGCTTTCTAACAAAATGAAAGCTGCTTTGTTATTCAAAGGTGTTTGACTGATACCAGGGTCTGAAATTTAAATATTTGCATTGAAACAACACATTTTCATACTTTTTAATCTGAGATTTTTATTGAAATGTATATTACAATATTCTTTGCTTTAAATGGTAAAAAAAAGACTAAGAAAAGTTATGAAATAATATATTTAAACTTTAATAAGACAATTTAATATTTTTAACACCTGGGCATGGGCGGATTTATGGAAGGGGAGGGGGCAAGGGAGGGCAATGCCCCCCCCCCCCCAGTTTTGGGAGGACTTTTTTTATATTAACAACACACTTTCCAAAATCTTAATAGAAAAATCATGATTTTGTTTTATTAATAGTTCAGAAGTGAAAACTAAGAGAACAGCTAATATCCTTTTCTGATGAGAGAAGAGAAAAAAAAAAACACTGCATACTGTATTGCAAGTAGAAAGCTGTCACTGGGGTGCTAAAAATGTGTCTAAAATGACTATTTAGGACTGAAAACCATTTGGGCAAGTATATAAATGAAAATATAGGCTAAACGAGCTATGCACTCAACTTGAATACTTAATGTAATCAACGATTATTTTGGCAAATTATAAGCTAAAAACAAAGAAAAACATATTTATTGAAAAAAATGTGCTTCAATTTTATTTCTTATCAAGTGTATAAATTATGAATGTTCAAATGAGTAGTATGTTAAACTCTCTTGTTAACTATTTTCTATATCTGTCTAACATTTCTTTATAGACATTAACTTATATTACAAAGCACATTTAAGTATATACCTTTTAAAAATATTTATTTGCTCATTTTTCCATAGATCCATCCAAATTTCCTCTTATAAGGCTTCAAATGCTGTCGAAAAGAAAACTGTGGGAAAATTCCTTCACTTTTTGCTGATAGCTTTAATGAAGAAAGTAGTGCCTAAATTTTAGCTAAACCTAAAAAAATTCGAGTTAAAAACGCAAATAACTCCCGCCGTATTTAAGTTAGATCATTGAAAAAATTCTACCCTTTCCAACGATATATAATATTAATATCTGCAGGCAATTTTTCACCCCTTTAATAGGCAATAATAGGCAATTTACGCGAAATTTTAGCTTAAAAAATTTATTAAAAAAAAAAAAAACTAATTCGAATTTTAAAAAACAAAACCCCAGGTGCAAACCACCGGGGCCAATTTCATGGCTGTAGGTGTTGTGGAGTCCCCTAGACGCACGCCCGCCACAGACTTCGTTCCACAATTTTTTTGAAACCTTACTTTTTTTTATTATAAAGAGAGAACAATGAAACAAGAAAATTTCACTGTTTTCACTTTAAATGAAGGAAAAGTATTTGTACTATTTTCTTGAACAGTTTCAAGGCCATAACATTAACAGAATCTCGGTTGCAGGAATTTGTTTACATTGATTGAAAAATTGAAAAAAGTTGGAAAAAGTGACCTCGCTTTGTAAATCCCTGAAAATTCGGTAAATCACGTTATAACTTCAAACCAGGTCTGTGGAGTCGGAGTCGGACTGATTTTGGGGTACAGGAGTCGGAGTCAGGAGTCAAAGATTTAAAATTTCAAGAGTCGGA
Source organism: Uloborus diversus (assembly GCF_026930045.1). Taxonomy (NCBI): domain Eukaryota; kingdom Metazoa; phylum Arthropoda; class Arachnida; order Araneae; family Uloboridae; genus Uloborus; species Uloborus diversus. Next base: position 90,768,000 of record NC_072740.1, on the reverse strand, counting down.
GTCGGAGTTGGTCATTTTCCCCCAAAGTCCGCAACTCTGACAGTGCTGTCGGAGTTGAATCGAAGGCTTTAAAATTCCCGGAGTCGGTCATTTTTACTCCGACTCCGCAGCCCTGCTTTAAACAAATAAGATTTTTGAAGAAAACTATTTTTCTATCTAGTAATGCGTTGTTTTTTTCACTACGTTAATTAGGAGCGTTTTTACGTTCGTAAAGACGCAAAACTCTAAAACGTGGAAAAAACATTAAATTTTTTTTTCTAATTCAAGTTTTGACAACCGAGCTTTAAGTTGCAAGATCTGACCTTTCAAACAACTAGTATACCAAGTTTCAGGTATATAAGTGTGCTAATAACTTCGCTGTACTGTACAGCGCACAAACACATAGTAGGGTATCGCCTTCAGTCAAATACTCCACTGTGGGTGGTTTTAAACCGTTAGCTGAAGAGCAAAACGGGAAAAAACCGTTTTGACGACAAAACGGGAAAAAACCGTTCATGCTAAAGAAAAAAACGGGAAAAAACCGTTTTGACGACAAAACGGGAAAAAAACCGTTTATGGCTGAAGAGAAAAACGGGGAAAAACCGTTTTGGCGACAAAACGGTTTTAAACCGTCAAATTTACGGGAAAACTCCGGCAAAAAAACGGTTATTTTTTACAGTGTGAGGCTGACGAGAATATTCACAATAACATATATGATTTGATTGTTTTAGAATAATAGACCTACGATGAACGAGACATACAAAAAAAGATAAACTAATGAGATAAGTATACATACGTTATACATAATTGTTCTCGATTTTTTAAATTAATTTAAATTTGATATTTTCTTTATGAGGTGCCTATTAAAGTTGAAACAAATTCCATTGGGAAGTGTATTGAAGTGTCATGGTCTCACGAATATGCATCATCATCAACGCATCTTTTATTTCAAATCATTACTTATGCTTCAGAGAGTTGGGACTACTATTGTTGTTTATTCTTTCTCCCATCGGAAATATATATATTTCATGCCTTCATAGCCATTTGAACTGAAGCATATATATTTTCTAATGAAGCACTGGTGGGTGATGTTTTTTCTCTTTCCGACAGTTTTCTTTAGGTCACGACTACTGCGTGAATTTAAGCATCATTTATTGGCAAACAATGCATCGTCGATTACAGACTGTAGATCAATTTTTTTTTCTTTATGGCTTTATTGAGATTATACTAATTTAGTGATGGAGTAATGTAATGTTTGACGGCTAAATATGCTTAACGCTCTGTATATTGTAAGGAAGAGATCATTTCCTGCATTTAAAATTTGACCCTTTTGTACTTTTATGAAATCATGATGCATGGAGTTTGTTCCCATGACGATGTCTAAAAGTAAATATTACTAAAGATTGTGTTTGGATCATTAGGCTATCATCATTTATTAGTTTAGATCATCACTTACTAACCGGGGGAACGAGGGAACCACAAGAATAGTGTAATGATTGAGACAATTAAAATTGTTAATAATCTAAAAAGCATAACTTTTTTTTGACTAAAAAATTATTTGCCCTCGTGCCCTTGTTAAGCGAGATTAAAGTCTGCCGAAATTTTAAGAAAAGCGCCAAATTTAAAGACTTTGCGAACTGAAGGTACTAATTTCTCGCCGATGATTTCTTTGTCTGCATGTAGCAGGACATCGATGTGCAAAAGGTGTGAAAGATGTGCCATTACTCACCAAAACTCGCTAAATTTGGTGATTTTTCGCAAAACATCGGCAGACTTTTAATTCCTCATAATTTAATAACGGGGACACGAGGCCAAATAACTTTTGCATTCCGAAACGTGTTTTATTATGCAAGAAGCTCCGAATTTATATGACTACTTGCCATATTCACCAACCGATTCAAGCCTTCGACTTCCACAGTGTTCCTCAACAAATAACGACTATTTTCACCAACCGATTCAAAACTCAGTCAAACACCTGAACTGTCAATCGAGGCCTGCTCCAACCAATCAGAAGGCTTCTTTTTGTCCCTCTTTTAGATGAAAGGCGTGAAATTTCAGCTTAAAAATTAATTTAAAAAAAAAAACATATTTATTCGATATTTAGAAAAAGGGCTCCCAATTGTAGACCCCTTAGGCACGTTTGAATTTTGTACCAAGGTTCAAGGCTTTAGATATTATGGGGTCTCCTAGCTATGCACACAAACCAACAAAGAAACATCGTCTCTTTTTATATATAAAGAGTAGCCTAGATTGTTTCTATGATACAAATACCTGAATATGAATTTATAATGTGTACGATTTTTGAAAATCTCTTCTGTATTCATATCGTCGCCTCAAAGCAGGAGTAGGCTATCTTACTGTTATTCCTATAGGATTAGATGTCTTACTGTTGCTCTGAGGCGACAATGTATAGTAATTTATATCAATATGTGGTTTTATAATATTTGCTTGTTTTGGTTAGGTATGTTGTATGATTGTATAGGATATAATAAATTTTGCTAAATTTAACCGTATTAACTGAAATTCAATTCGATTTGTTAAGATATTCCTTGGACATTATGAGCTTATATTCAATAACCCTCAGTAAAAGCATAGTTTCTATCAGCCAGTTCCTCGACTGCCGTTTTTTAAGAAATATATAATGAGAGAACATACATGATACTGTGTCTGTCCGATATCTGGAATATGTGATATTAGCCGGTGAATATCTTCATTCGCAAACCGGTGAAAGACAATCTTTCCGATGAATCACAGATGAAAGTAGACATTCTTCAATTTCGGTCTGTCTTGGTAACATGTTCAATCTGCACTATTTTTAAAGTGAGCTCACACTGAAACTAAATTTTTTACTAATTACTTTATATCAACGAATTTATTTGCATTGAATAGGAATGGCATAAATGATGCTTTATAGGAACTTAACCCTAATCGTACGCTTTTCTCAATGTCTCTCGATCGTGTTTAGGATATCTCTTCCAATTGTTTTGGGGACTGTCTGTGAAATGAGTCGATTAATATGACCCAGCTTTGTTAAACTGGTGGTTGAATTCTTCGATTAATGTAACTCCTCTTTCATATATTATTATTTAATAAACTATTATAGATATAAAATATTATTTTTAACTGTGGCCATAGTAAACGTTTCGATAAGTTCAAAGAGCATATAGAGGCATTAAACAAGTTAAATATATTTTTTTTAGTCAGCAAAGTATAGTTTCTGAATGTACAAGATGACAATTCGTGGAAGTGGGAAATCTCGAAATTCAGTTTTTCAGATGAAACTGCAGCGAAGCTTATTTTTAATGTGACATTTAGTAACTAAAAAGTTATGTAATGAAAAAGACATTGATATGAAAAATTTTCATATTGAGTATGCTGAAGGTTCTCTTAAAAAATTTTTTCTTGATATTGCATATTATGTAGTTTTGTTTTCGTGCTGAAATTTTCAACAAATATTGTTATAATAATAGTGTATTCATAACTATCTATTTTAATTACATTTTATTTACTGTAACTCCATAAGTTTTTTTTTTTTTTTTTGTGGTCATTAAGGTTTAATTTATTCAGTGAGGCTATGTTAAAATTTCAGACTTGAAAATTGCTATTTTTATTCAGCTTTCTTTATTCTTGCCGGACAACAATTTTCATCTAAAACACATTTCATTTAATTCAATTTTAATGGGTTTTAAGTATTATTAAAATAAGAAAATATTTAGCGGAAAAAAAAAGGTTTAGACGAAACTAATGTTTTGTTATTTTTGTTACCAAGTTTTCAAAAACAACTATTTTCCATTATTGGTGTACAGCATATCTTTTCTGTTCAAAACCTGTTTTACAGCATTTTAAAGATAGCTTTTTAATTAAGTTTTTTCGTTCCTTTCTCAGAAACACAATTATTTATTTTTCTCTAAAAACGAAACTGTATGATTACTTACGGGTGGTCGTAAAATTATTCTTCAATTTTTAAATATCTTGGATCGAAGTTATTTGTAATTATTATTTTTCACTCTCTGAAAGTTTCACTAATTATGAAGCTGTGTATTATAATAATAATTATTATTATTATTTATTAAATCTCTTCTCTTTTTCTTTATAGGTAAGTTCCAGATTTTACCTCCTTGCTCAGTTTCAGAGAAAGTAATAAGGTAACTATTTAATGTAAAATACATGAAAGTGCTCTGAGTGTTTGAAACGTATTTATTTTTAAGTGAAGTATAACTCCGATTTGCTGATACCCTATTTAATATATCTCCAATTTAATGATACATTTCACTGGTCCGGATTTCACTGCATTGAATGTCTATGTTCCCCGATTTAACGATATCCTTGATTTAACGATAAATTTTTCCAGTTCCTTGGCAATCGTTAAATCGGGGATCTACTGTATATGTTTTTTCAAACCACTCTGGGGAACAATTTGCAACTCAGTTTCCGATTACTTCGACTTTGAACAGCTTGTTGATAATCTTGCTGAATTCACACTGTAATTAGTTTTCTTCTGCCACGTCTCTTTTTTTTCTCTGCACCTTATGTCAGTGACGCCAAACCTTTTTCTGCCCGAGGGCCGCACCTCACATTAAAATCATTTCCTCGGTCCAAAATAAATAAAATTTCAGAATATTTCATTATTTTCTAAATAGCATGAGAAAATAAGAAAAATGAAAGAAAATTACTAACCAATAATTGTTGTTATCAACTACTTGATGCTTATTTTATTAATTGCATCTGTTTTTCAGAAACCAATTTCTGAATATTTTCTCCGAATTTGTGACACTTTCACTAATTGTGCTTTTTGCTTTGTGAACATGGAGCAAAACAACGGGCCACGCCACACGGGTTATCTTTGCAGGCCGGATGTGGCCTGTGGGCCGTAGGTTTTGAGTCACTACCTTACGTGAAGGTGAACGCTTTCCGAGAGAGAGCGCGTACTCAGGAAGCACTTTTAATTGCTCTCCCAATAGATGTCATTACCTTTGTTTCTTTTCTAAAATATTATTATTATTATGTTAACAAATTTCAATTCACTCCATCGTTACTTCAAAAAATCAAAGGATTGACACGGAATGTAATTCCATATTTATCAGCGACTCAAAAAGGTTATTTTTTTTTCATATTGTGCACTGTTAAAACTACAGGTTGCGATTGGCACCTTTCAAGGGTGAAAAGCTTGTTCACCAGCGACACCCTATTCGGTGCCGAAATATCACCCTTAAAATGGGTGAAAAACTGGCACCCTTAACCCCAGCGTGCACCGTAGGTGAAAAGAAGGCATACTAGGAGTGAGAAATGGCACCCTTACTTTTCCCTATTGCAGGTTTTAATATTCAGTTCTTGCGGAAAGGGCGCTACCCCTCCCCCAATGGAAAATAGGTAGCCCCTCATGTGGTACAGGGAGGGGGAGGGTTTTTTTTTTTTTGGGGGGGGGGGGGGTCAGGGGGCTGTTCCCCAATACAATATTTTAAAAAATCGATAGTTTTTAAAAAACATCCCCTTTTTTGACTGAAGCAGTCTGCGCTATGACCCACTCCGCCCCCCCCCCCATTTGGTACACCCCGCTGTTTTTAATCTTATTGGAATAGACTTTTTACTATCCAGATGGCCGATGGCTGTTCCCTATTGCAGTTACTTGCGGAAGGAGATGTTCCTCCTACATAGTAATTCTCCCCCCCCCTTCATGGGGGGTGGGGGGGCGATTCCCCCCACCCAAAAAACGAAATAATAAAAAAAACTAAAATTTTTCAAAAACCAACCTTAAATATTAAGTCTGCGCCACCCGCTCAACTACCCCTCCCCCCCCCCCCCATCGCAAGCCACACTGCTTTTGTCCTTATTCGAATAAAATGCTTAAATTTTTTATCCAGATGGTCGATGCCAGTTCCCTATTGCAGAGTTACAGGGCGTAAGGGGATGCCCCCTAAATAGAAATTTTCCCTACTCAGGTCATGGGGGTGGGGGGTGGGGCCCCCCTCCCTCCCCCCCAAAAATATGAAAATTAAAAATTTTCAAAAACCAACCGTAAAAATCTGAAGTTTGCGCCACCCGTTCAACTATCCCCCCCCCCCCCCGTAGGCCACACTGCTTTTGGTCTTAATGGAACAAAAATAGCTTGAACGTTCTTTTATCCAGAGGACCGATGGCTGTTCCCTATTGCAGAGTCACTTGTAAAAGGAGATGTTCCCCTAAAATAGGATTAGGGGACCCCTCTTAGGTATTAGGGGGGGGGTCTGGGGCATCCCCCCCTCCTTCGGAAAAAAAACATAACTATCAAAAAACTAAAGTTTTTAAAGGAAAAACTTTAAAATTTTGAAGCTTGCGCCATGACCCGCTCCACCCCCCCCCCCCCCCGTCGTAGGACTCACTGCTTTTGATCTTATTGCAATAAATTGCTTGAATTTCTTTTATTCAAAAGACCGATGCTTGTTCCATATTGCGTTTACTTTCGGGAAGGGGGTGCTTCTCTGAAAGTAAAAGTTAACCCCCTTAGGTAAAACGGGGGGTGGGGTGGTCAACCCCCCCCCCAAAAAAGAAAATCACCATAAAAACTGAATTTTTTAAGAAATAAACCTTAAAAATTTGAAGTCTGCGCCATGATCCGCTCCATCACTCCCCCCCCCCCCCGTAGGCCCAACTACCTTTTGGTCTTATTCAAATAATAAGCTTGATTTTTTTTAAATCCAGAAGGTCGATGGCTTTTCCCTATATCAGTCACTTGTAGAAAATGTTCGCCCTAAAATAGCATTTCACCCCCTCAGGTATTAGGGGGTCTAGGGCATACCCCCCCCCCCCCCGTCCTTAGAAAAAAAATTAAAACCATCAAAAAACTAAAATTTTTAAAAGAAAAACTTTAAAATTTTGAAGCTTGTGCCATGATTCGCTGCAACCCCCCCCCCCCCCGTAGGACCCACTGCTTTTGATCTTATTGCAATAAATTGCTTGAATTTCTTTTATCCAAAAGGCCGATGCCTGTTCCATATTGCATTTACTTTCGGGAAGGGGGTGCTTCCCTGAAAGTAAAAGTTAACCCCCTTAAGTAAAACGAGGGGGGTCAATCCCCCCCCCCCGAAAAAAGAAAGAAAATCACCACAAAAACTGAAATCTTTAAAAAATAACTGAAATCTTATAAAAATTAAAATTTCTTAAAAACAAACCTTAAAAATATGAAGTCTGCGCCACTCGCTCAACTCATTAATGTGGTTTGACTGTAACAGGAAATTTCTTAATTGACTGTGATCAACCACTGGCACTACGGTATACTGAATTGCACTTAATGGTGGTCTGAAACAATTTTTACTCGTCTCGGTAGAACAGACCACCAATGGTTCTGAATGCTAGTCAATGCATAAAAAATTTTATTGCAAATACAAGCCAAGGAGCAAATTTGTAAAAGTTGCTAGTACAGAATGTGCTGTAAATAAAATTATACATATAAACAAAAAACAAGCAAGTGTTACAGATTTCTTCCAATAGCCCACTGGTAAAGAGTTGAGGGGGGGGGGATGTTACACACACTCCTCCAAGTGAAACGATACCTCTGGGGGTGCTGGACCAGGGATTGCTCATTTTCTGGTCTGAATCAGAAAATCAGAGCTATCTTCAGGGTCACATCCAACTGGTTAAACTACAAATAGTGGCAGGTACAGATTCGATTCTTTACCCTAGAGCGACGAGTGGTAAAGAATCGAATTTTTAAACAATATGCTTAGATACTGTTTAAGGCTTTCACGGCCGGCGTCAATATGAGGAGATAACATTTCCGGGCTCATGATGGCTGCAGCAAAGTAAGCCAAAACGTCTGGAATTTCTACTCCAACTAGACCACGGCCAATAAGCCCGGAAATGTTATCTCCTCATAATATGCTTAGATTTTTAAGCCCTGCAGACCCTTATCTGATACAATATGTAAACTCTGAGTTCTACTGTGTTTTTTGAAAGCCATATCAATTATTCAGATTTTAGAATATCTCTTACAGTAGAACTTCAATTATCCAAACTCCAACTTTCCGAATCACTTTCAGAATTTCTGAAACAAAAATACAGTAAAACCTGTAAAGTTGATCACCCTTGTAAGTTGACCGCCTTTTTTCAGGAACGTAATTAGCCTTTATCGCATAAATCAACCTCTATAAGTTGACCATCTGTTTAAATTGATCAATAAAGTAGTGCAACGCAAGTGGTCAACTTACACAGGTTTCACTGTATAAGATAAATTTTAAAAGATTAGACTACCAATCTAATGTAGGCGCAGCATAAACGTTAATGGGATGATAAAAGTAAGATAAATTTTTAAAAAGATTAGACTACAAACCTAGTGTAGGTGCAGCACAAACATTATTGGGATGAAGAGTCAGTGTCATAGTGCAGAAGCTTCTAATGTACAGCACAAGTAAATATACTCAGCACACACACAAGTTAATGTGTTGACTTTCCTTTCAATTAATCAAAGACTTTTTCTCTAAAAATGTTCTTTTCTCCCCTTTTCAACACAAATATTGACTAATGAAAATCCAATCATCCGAATGGGGTTCAGTTTCAATTGAAACGGAAAATTGCAGTTCCACTGTATTGCCATTTCAATTAATATTTTTATGTTATTCTATTAAATTACAAACATATGTATTCTAAAAAAATATCATTCACATAAAAAATGTTAATTTAAATTCATTAATTGCTACACTCTTCATGGTTAAAGTTAATTTTCCAAACAACATATTTCTATACATTTTTTTTAGTCAATGTGTCGAGAAAATTTTTGTTCCATGAAAACAAGAAACAAGAAAGGCACAACAATGTGGCATTAAAATGTTGTACAACAACTTCATGTAGACACACATTAAAAATAAAACTCTTTTACAATGCAATCAAGATGTGAACTTAAGGAGAGCAGGATTGTAAACAGCAAGTTTCCCCCTTTTTTATGCGTGCTTGTACCCCAAAAAAATTTTCCAGTCAAATTTGAACTTAAGTTTTTCCTGCCAATATTTCAATAGAATTTCTTTATATTTTCTTCAGTTAGGCCTGAAAAGTCAATCATCACTTAAGCTTACAGTTTCCATAAAAGTGAAGTTCAACAATAACAACACTAAGTAAGGAAAAAAGATTTTAAATTTATTTTATAGAAACATTTTCCCACTATACCTTCTCTTACGTAATGCTAAAGACTTTGTAACTAATGAAAAAATATTTTTCACCACAGGGGGGGGGGGTCACCTTTTGACCCTCCCCTGAATTCGCCCTTGGCCACTGGCAGTGTGGCGAGATCATGCGTAGGTGGTTGAACCGTTATTTGCTTTGAGAAAACCCTGTAGTCTGTCGTCATGTGAATATGAATGCTCGATAGACATAACTTCAAACTGCACCTTTAAATCTACCTTACAGATACTTCACTTGAAGGTCTGACTAAAAAAGAAATACCTTGGCAATTAGTTATTTCAGAACAATATTATTCTACAAACCATGTTATTATGAATTTCCTCACAAATTCTAAAAACAATTTGTCAGGAGTCCACCAATTTTCCTTGCCTCCAAAGATTTTACAATTTTTGTCAGTCTGTGCTTACCCATTTTTGGTTTTGGCTGGACACCAAAAAACCCCAGCTGTTCAAAACACAAAGCCTGTCCTTCCAACTGTCATAACTTATATATGCAAATCTGAATTTAACTTATGTAGTAACCAAAACTATATACTGAAGCTGTCTAAATGCTGATTCTAACATTCTACTCTAGATATCAACCATTAAACCCAATACATTAAAATTGCATCAGTTAAAACAACTTCACATTTCAATTTTGAATTCTAATCGTTTTGTTGTAACAATTGTTTTCTGTCTGTTCAACTTGATTTTTGTATTCCAGAATTTGTAAATAAAGTTAAGCATTATAAACTACCTTTTATTAAAAGTACTGTAGGATGGGATAACTTTGGAACATTTTTCAAAGTTTAACTGTTCCTATCTTTATTTTCAAAGAAAAAAAGCTAAATAATCACAAATATGTCAATTGAGTATTCCTCTTACAAGATATGGCAAAAGAATAACTCTAGTTATAGTGATATTTTATTTAAAAAAATCTAAATTTGTCCTAATCTTACCCCATTGATTGGGATAACATTGGAACAGTGCTTTATCCCAATTCATAACAGTAGGAAACATGACTTCGAACCATTGTACCATAGGTGCCTGATCTACACTAGGAACAACAAAGGAAATGAGTTTATATCAATCCTAGAATATTATATATTAAATAGATAATTAAGAACAATGCATTCTAACTAACAAGTAAAAGATTACGATATTATTTTAAACTGCTATGAAATTAAAAAAAAGATAGTGTAACTAATACTATTTAAACACTTTATAAAGTTTAGTTTTTGTCAACCAAAGCCAAAATAAGGCTGTAAACTTACAGCCCTTTAACTTTGAAAATTTCTCAGTCCCAAAGTAACCTCGTGAAAAGATGAAAATTTACAATGTACAGGCTGTAAAACATAAACATAGTTATTATACCTTACAACATAACCAGTTATCATGATTGTCAGTTATGAAACCCTATATCCCCAGAAAAGAAACTAATCAGTTTATGCAGAATTTCTGATCAATAGAGACGTACCGAGCAGCACTTTGGCCGAGTAGTCAAGTACTTGGCCTTTCGCTACTCAGCCGAGTACCGAGTTCCAATTATATTTTAAGAAGAACCACGGACACACACGTGACAAATTGTGAACTCATTGGAATAGTAGTATAGACCTCCATATAAAAAAAATAGTTTTTAAAACAAAATTCCAGCTGAAATTTAACTATGTATTATTTAAAAGATTTTGTTTGTGTCAATAATTTTACAAATAAGTTATTTTTTAAAGTAAAAATAAGCAAATACATAAAAGGTAGGATTATCAAGTTGGAATTAAAACAAATTATATCAATCTATACTTCTAGTCAGACAAATGTAAATATTTTTTTAAAGCAAATGAAACAATGTTAAAAGTACAAATGTGCAGGAGCACTGCAGACACATTCTTCTGCATTACAAGGAACATCTTTTTCAGTGCATAAAATGTGAGCAAATGAACGTAAAAAAATCTGACTTTTGTCGGATGTCTTTAAATCCATAAGCTCACATTTTGTGCATTATAAAAAGCATTCTTTGAAATGCCAAAACACGTGTCTACAGTGTTCCTGCACATTTGTGATTTTAACATTGTTTTATTTTTTAAGAAAGGGTATTTTTATGCTTCTTATAAATAATTTTGTTAGTGGCAAAAATCCATTTCATAGTATAAAAATTTCATATTTTCTGTACTTGCCTTTTTGCCCCATTTTTAATATATAAGTTTCATTAATTTTGGGGCATTAAAATATAAGATTTACTCCATTGAGGCATAACAAACTTCATTATTCTCAGAATTTGAATTTGACTTGTAAATTTGAATTGTAAATGATTGCAGTATATTATTTATATGCTTGCACTTTTTTTATTAATTGTAACATCTGCGTTGAACATTATTCAATTTTTTACAACTTCTCGGTATTGGCCAAGTACCTGATCAAAATTTGCTCGAGTACTGAGTACTCGGCAAATTGTCCGAGCAAGCCGAGTACCCAATAGTTACCGAATACTTGGTACGTCTCTACTGATAAACATAGCCAGGGTTAGTTGTACTACATTAAGTTATTTTTGGAATAATTTATTTTATTTTTTATTTATTTTAAGTTAATAACTATGCTTTTAAGGAAAAAAAAATTAGGATTTTTGATGGAAGTGCATTTAAATTTCACATAAGACACAAATTAGATAAACTACTTCAAATTGAATGCAATATACCCCGACAGCCCGGTCATCACATACTGAGACTGTAGTTTCGTTCTTACTAGAACTCCTCAGTCAGGAATAGTGAATAACAGAGCTGGTTTCGGATGTCATCTCAATTCAGTTCCGACTTAGCCCTGGCTTAGGGGTAGTAACTTACTGCTAAACACCCATACTTTGTCTTCAACTCAGAAGTGGAACCATACCATGCTGCGAACACTCGCTGGTGAATTCACTTTATCTACCAGTTTGTAGGCACTCTCAGCTTCAATTGAGATATCATCTGTCATCTGCTCAGTTATTCACCAATTCTGACCGAGGAGTTCTAAAAAGATCCAAACTGCAGTCTCAGGATGTGATCAGGCTGTTTGGTACATTACATCTTGTTCTGGGGCCTTAGCCTTGGCTTAGAAGCGGTATCTTACTGCAAAATATTTCAAATTGGCATAAAATAAAAATTAAATTTTTCAGATAAAAAAAATTAACCAGGTATTCAACTGAATATTTTTTTACTTAGTGCATCTCAATTAACATCAATAGAATATTACTGGACATTAGGGTTGGGCAATGCATCGCAAAAAACTGTTGTACATCCTACATCTTTAAATCAGATCAGAATTTTTCTCTAAACCAATTCATCAATATAGCACTGGCTACAAATCCTACCACCAATATTCAGAAACCATTCCACAATCGTTACCGTTTCAATATCTTAATTGTTTCAAAATTCTGTAGAAGCAGGGGCACCCAGATGGGAGGTTACTGTGACCTACAAAAATGCCCTTATTCCACAATTTTTTTCAGATGATTTTTAAAATTTAACAATTACTTTTTGAACTTACCTTTTAAAAAAATAATGAAGTTTAATGTCTCTTCTCATAAGATGAATTCATACTTATAGCTTATGCAGTACAATTCAGCAAATTAAAAAAGTTCTGTTATCTCTGCGTGGAAGTATCATAAGCGAACGAAGACCTTCACTTTTCCCAAAACTTGCAGGAAATGCAGTTTTTTAAGCTCTTGACAGAAAAAATATTGATGAACAAAGTTTATATATATCTTATAATCATTCAACAACAAAAGAAAAAAAAACGCTTAAAGTGTAAAATAGCTACTAAGATTGCATATACATATTTTGGTGTTTTGATGAACCCCTTTTTAAATGCTAAAAGACTGCTCACATCTTTTTGCATTAGGAAAATAGATTCATTGTAATACCAGAACACCTGTAATATTTATTGCTATCTTGTCCCTTTAAAAGTTTTTTTTTTTTTTTTTTGGCAACTTCCTGCTAGCGTTAGAATCTGTTTGTAGTATCTGGGATAATTTATATTTTTTCATCTGGAATATATTTTGTAAAATTTAAACAAGCAGTTTACAGTGAAATCTCGTTACAACGAACTTAGTATTTATTTTGTCTTTCTTTGTTTTCCAAAACACTCGAATGAGCTCTGATTGAAAATAAAACAATTTTGAATTGGTACATGTTTTATGCACGATGAATGGCTTTAAGAAAAAAAAAAAAAAAATTAGCAAACGCAATGTCTGGAGTCTAGTTGCTAGAATTTAAAGATAATTTTATTTTGACTAGAAATACTTTACAGCAATTACCGCAACCGAAGTGCTTTTAACGCATGAGCGGATACAACATTACACACATACATCCCCCTCATTAGAATAAATCCAAGCAAAACTATTTATAAATATAAACCAGCAATTCCCCCCCCCCCCTCCCTCGTGGCGGCACCAGTCCGCAGAAGAATTAGACCAGTCCTGAGAGATATTTGCTCCTCCACGATAAAAAAAAAATGTTCCTTATTCAAAAATAGAAAATACCTTGAAAATAAAAAATAATACCCTGTGTATCACCTTTTACGTGAATTTTGTGATTACTTTTCGTAGTTTTCTATGATTTTTCAGCAATGTTTATTACTTCTGTATAATTATTACAAAAGTTTTTTTTTTTTTTTCAAGAAAAGAAAATATTGAAGAAATTTCACTTATCCGTAAACTAAATTCACGTGTAGGGTTTTTAACGATTCGCAAATGCAAGGTTTTTTTCGTTATTACTTTTTTAAAGCTCTTGCCGGTTCACGGGTCAAAAAAGTTGCGAAAAGCTGACATAAACGAGCAATAATAATAGCTTTACTCGTGCTAGTTTAATCCACAAAAGAAAATGTTGTGGAAGATTGCTGTGTGTTTTTTAAACAGAAGTGATGCAAATATATCGTTGACGCCAACTCGAACGCCATTTTGGATCAAAATAAGTCGTCTGCTCTTGATCCACTACTGTTGGGGTGGATTATTGCAGCGGGCAAACTAGACTGTTAAAAAGATCATAAAACAATGAGTGGGCTGTCCCACAGTGTACTGTACTATTAATTCACAGAAATAATTTTATCTCTTTAAATTTCAAAATTTAGAAAAAACAACGAAAGAAATATATGCTTGATTACAATTGACGATGTACTAGAAATCTGGGACAAGAACTCGGCAGTGCGGAAGAAGTAAACATTATTAAGTAAACTCGCGTAGTACTTTTATTATAATGGATTAATTTAACCTGAAGAATTGTTTCTCGGCTCACTTCTTATAAAATTTTAATTTATTTAATTAATTAATTGCTTAAGCTCCAAAGAGTGCAAGGCTGCTGAAAATAGGACTAGTGTTATTTCTTGAGAATTATAATACCTAATATTAGCAAATCAACATACATAGTTACAATAAGTACCACTAAGAGCATTAATAATGTAGGCTGTAATAGTTTCATAATTAATTAACAACCGAATTAAACATGCAATAACTGAAACTGCTATGTCTCGGCAATTGAAATGTTTTCGATTTTATGACGTTTTGCTTGTTTTTTTTTTTTTTTTTTCAAAATATGGTAATTTTTCTTAGTTTTTTTTCTTTCTGAAGACTTATTTTTATTAATGAACTTCGTAGCATTTCTTGAAAAACGAAATGTTAACATTAAAGTTTGCAATTCAAAATGCAGTCAGTATAGTTCTTAAGTGATCGTTTCCAATTAGCATTCACTCTGAATGCCAAGCTGACTAACAAGCTGACTAACAAAGGATCATGAAAATTTTCAAAAATGTAAGGCCTAAAAACCGTATGCAGAGACATAGGATGGGAAGTTACGGAAGGTCGCTGTGACCTCCAAAAATTTCTTATTCGGCAAATTCGGAAACAATATTGAGATATTGCAATTTTTAAATATCCGTATGTCCCTTTTAGTTAGATGTACTTATGCGTGCACAGGGGCTTATGCAGACTACCATTTTAGGGGGGGGGGAGGTCATGCCGAAGAATGATTCCCTTGCCGCCCCCCCCCTGCCTGGATGTAAATAAAAAACACCAAATCGGCTAGGAATCAGGCATTTAATAAGGCACAAACCTAAAAATTATTTTCATGAGCGATGAAAAAAAGTAGTATTTCAGTAATTTATTTTCAAAAATAATTAAAAATTTAAAAGACAAATGAAATCGTTTACATTTCATTCATAAAGTGTTTTAACACAGTGTCGATGGACACTATTTTCGACGGTTTGGTGTTGGTCATGACCCCCATGACCCCCCCCCCCTGTATCCGCCACTGTGCGTGCATACCCGTATTTTATCATTTTATAAAATTTGGAGTTCCATTCGGCGAATTGAGAGGTGTCCCTGGCCGTATCACATGCAAAAACATTTACTTACTCGAGAACAAAAATATAAAAATTTGTTGGAATAAAGTCTTTTTTTCTTTCTTTTCCATATTTTAGTTATCTTACTTTTCTTTACACACGTTATCACAATTAGCGCCTTAATGTATGACTAATATTATTATTCAAATCCTATTCTGTTTAGGAGAAAAGCCAACGCATTAAACAGGAGTTCCTACAATTGTAATTACAAGGACGCACCCGCCCCCCCTCCTTAAATATCGCAAATACCCCCCAAAAGCAAGAGTCCCCCGCCAAAAAAAAGAAAAAATTACCCCACAAACCACCCCCTCCCTAAACATTTCAATGGCACAGTCTGTTTTATGACCCCCCCCCCCCCAGGTGGGCAGCCCTGCATTACCCTTACATTAAATGAAGCTGAAAGGGAGCGAAAACACGCCTAGTGCGCAGTGCGTTAAATTCCTCTTTTGGTCCAAAATGGCGGATAGTTCGGCCTGAATATATGTATGGGATCTAGATTGACTTTCCCCCCCGCCGATTGTACCTTAAACAATAACAAATACAAATCAATAATACTGTAACTACTTTTAACGCAACATAAGCATACCATTAAATACATTCAGCCGCTCGTTAAAATCTATCGCAACAAAACCACAAATAAAAACGAGAAATCTTTTCAAGTGGCTCGAACTTCCTTTTTCCTGAAAAGAAAATATCTCAATTTAAATCTGAAATAAAAACATGTTTATTTTTTGAAGAAGTGATGCATATAAGTTGACTTTTTTTCTCCGCCAGAAGTACTTTACAACTGATAAATAAAATTTGTTTTAACGCAACGTAAGCATAACATTCAACACACACACACCCTCGTTAAATGCACAATCAAAGAGAAACTATCGTTAAAAAAAAAACTCCTTTTTCGTTTCTCGGCTAATACGTATTTACATTTCTTCAACTGTGTTCGTGATTGTGTAATTTCCGCAAAAGGAAAATGTTTCAACAATAAATAAATAGTACTAACGATTGTTTTGTATTTTAAAAAGAAGTATTGCGTATCGGTTGATTTTCCCAAAACCGCAAATTTGTTGGGGAATGTAGGCAAATTGAAATAGTTAAGATATCTTACCTTTTTCAAAATCAACAAATTGAAAAACTGATTTCACTTAGTGAATAATAAAATTGTTTTTCTAATAAAATATTTCCAATTTGATTATTAACAGTCTTTTTCATCAAATCAATCAATGAATCAACGGATGAAATAATAAATGAATAAATAATGAAACAATAAACGATTAAGGAAATAAAGAAATACATTTGTACTAAACCACGCAATGAATACAATTTTGAAATTTTGTGCATTTATTGCATTGTTTAATTAACCTTTATTTTAATGATTATTAAACGTATTGTTTCAAAATAGCGACACTTGCCGCTTTTGAAGCGCTGAAAAAAAAAAAAAAAGGTAACTAAATTATATTTTATTCTGATGTTTTCTCTTAAAAAAAAAAAAAAATTTGTTGACATTTTTCGCTGGACAATTAGTTCATTGAAGTAAATCTGCTATTCTTTTTACATTTTCTGCTATTTGTTTAGCTTTAAACTTGATTGCATGTAAATTAAAGTTGAATTTCATTTATAGGTCTCTCATTTAAACATTTTTGTTGTCATTCCCTTGCACCGACGCATAAATGAGAGATTACTGTGTTGTGTTAAAAGAGAAAAGTATTGGTGCTGAATACGTTTTGTAGAGCAACAAGAATTGATTTGGAATGAGCATTCAATTAAATGCGTACTATAAAATAAATTTCAGTAAGTTAATATCGGAGTCAGTGACCCGCCGTCCCTATGTGCGAGATCGTGCGACGCACGACGGCGCCAGAGTCAAAAAGGCGCAGAGCTCTAACCATCAAAAATGCTTCAAATGGGGGAATCTCTTTAATTAAAAAAAAAAAATAAATAAATAAAAAATCAAAAACAAACAAAAAAAAAACTGAATTTACCACATCCAGGGTTCGATGAGCCAAAGTGATACCCGGTCCCTGGCAAAATTCGGAGTCCCTCTTAGAAAAAAATCTGTACATTTTTCATGTGAAAGTTTTCAAAAAAGGGAATAAATAAAGAAATTTACCTCATTATTAGTGGAATATCGACTATTTCATGCTATCACACATAAAAAATATTGTAAGCCCATTTGCATTTCTTTTACTTGTACATAATATTTGTATATTGTAGACAACAATTTTGGCTAACTTTTTAATTCCAAAAAGTAACGACTTGACCATAATTACCCGATTCCCCTCCCTTCCGCCTCATTTTTCTTTAACTATTTGTGAGTCAAAAAAAAAAAAAAAACTTCGGACAATGTATTTGTTTTAGATATCATATTCAATGCCTTCCGTATTTTAAAATTTTTGGTTTTACCGGAAGGAAATTCAGTTTCAGATTTTAAAGCTGAGATACCCTTTATACTTCGATTTAGAAACAAATTGAGTACCCTGTTGCCATGTTTTAACTGCCATAAAAGTTTAATTAATTTTTCATCAGTTAGATATTAGAGAGACATTTAGAGCGACATTATAGCTTTGATATTTAAAATATTTTCTTTTTCCAAAACGCATTAGCATATCAGAGGACCTACTGAACTCCAAATAACTTCAAGATATGAAGTGAAATCGTACACTGCAATCCGAAATTAAATACACATTTTTACACATTGTTTTTTTAACAAATTAAATGCCAAACGTATTTTTTCTACGTCATATTTGTCTACAAAACCTGATTCCAGGTGTTGACTACATTTTCGCCGAACGCCACTGCTTAAAGGCTTTCAAAATACCATTGCACGACGGCGCCGATCAGGCTTGGCGCGGGCCTGATCGCAGTAGAAATTAAAACAAGCATTCACTCTTGTAAATTAATAAAAATGATTTAAAATATTGCCGGTAAAAGTAATAATAAATAAATAAATAACGCCTGTTAATACAGCAGCTTTCTCCAAGTATTATTATTTTTAATTCTCAAAAACTTTAACTTTTCATCAAGAACTTTTTCTGTAAAGTTAAGTTCAGGACATGTCAAACGCCTGTTGCATTTCGTTTTTCGATGGTGTGATGGAAATGTTTAGTATTTAACTGTAAGTGAGAGAGAGAAAAAGAATATCCAGCTTCTGGTTTAGAAAAGACTTAAAACTACTGAGTGATCCAAAAGTCACATAATCCGTTGTAAAATATTTTATTTAAAAACTGCTTTTAATTTTAATGATAAATTATTTGGCTAGTTGACCACACTATTGTTCAAAATGACACTCCATGTTTATTTTCCTTTTCCATGTGCGCTGACACTTTCAGTTTACATTGGGGGCCAAATGGTTTTTTTGCCAGGAAAAAAGAATTTTCATTATAGTGCAAGATTTTTCTACTCATTCATTTTAAGCCATTGTTGAAAATGAAACTTTTAATAATGAACTTCCGAATGTCTCTGCACTGAATCTAGACAACACTCTTTCGACTTAAATCTCGCTTTCGGGGAACTGGAAGTATTGAAGATCGGATGTGAAAAGCAAAGTGTTGAGTTTCCCTAGAAATCTATTTCCACCGATAGATTTATCATATGAGGCGTTCAGAGGTCAAGTCCACGACCAACTTGATTCATTTTAGCTCTGAGTACCTAATTTAAAAACCAAGCACTTTGGGCTCTTATTAGATCAGGCGTACAGACCTAAAGTGGAACGAGTCGTTCAGGAACTTGATCCACTTTAGCTTTAAACGCCTCATATGGGCTCCAATGATACTCCCCCCCCCCTTTTTTTGGGGGGGGGATGGTTTTCGCCGGTGAAAGATATATCGGTAACATTAATTCGGTCTTGATTCTACGTAGGGTAGACCGGGGGGCACGTTTACGCGGATTTCTTTCAATGAATTTTATAATTTCTATGTTTTAACTTAGGAAATTTTAGACTGCGGTTTTATGAAGCAGTTAATGGAGTCAAGATTGGTATATTCAGTTGTTGCTCAGCTTGTGTTTTTAACCGTTAAAAAAATATATTTTTGAGTCCAAGTAGTCGGTTGCGAAAACTTGGCACGTTTACGCATATTTATTTTGACACCTAACGTGGTTGTGTTAGTGTTTTGAACATAATGTCTTACCATCGCTAAAATAAAGCAAATTTATTGCTCACTAAATAGAGTGTATAAAGTTGAAGCTGCAGGGGCATGAAGACTGCACTACATGATTGTAAGCTATAAGATACGAATGAGTAACTTAATTAAAAATTATAATGGTAAATTTCAAAAAAAAAAAAAAAAAAAAAAAAAAACGGAAAATACTAAAAAGGTGAGAGTTTGGAGCGAAAAAAGTGTCAGAGGCACGTTTAAAAGTGAGGACACAGTAAGAACGTGCGTATAAAGGCGCTTCGACGTCAACGCGTAAACTTGCCCCGTCGCCAAGTTTGGATTTATTTTTAACGTGCAAAAAAATTTAAATAACATTTCAGTTCATACAAATACAATTATCAAAAAATGATAAAATTCTGCTATTTTTTATGTATTTTTTTAACTAAGTATTATTTATTCACAACAAGCTTCAAAACGTTCAATACAAAATTTACTCGACCTGGTAGAAAACAGATTATTCTTTCTGCATGCTAGACCAAAGCTCGACTAATGTAACTTGTGAGGCTATTTGCTAGGGAGCAGCATCAATCTCTTATGACTGTTTACTCTTCAGTAATAATTCGTTTTGAAAAAAAGGGCACTGCGTAAACATGCCCCGGTCTACTCTACAGTATTCATAACTACTTTGTTTACTTAAATTTGCTTAGTGGCCATTCAGCAAAATATTTGAAGGAAATGTTTCAGAAGACAAATTTGTTTACCATATTCTCAATAAATTGCGATTGACGCATTGAAAATGCTGCTGTGAGATAATATCTTAAGATTACACTTATGTTTTGAACTTACTTTCTTTTTCTCTTATAAGTCCATTTTATAGACGCAACCGTACATTGAGTTTGCTGAATTATCAGCAACCATATAATTTTATTATCATCTGATACTTTATCATTGAGGAAAAACGAAGGATTTGCTTTTTAATCCATATTTTACTCTTAAAAAAAAAAAAAATATGCGTCAATTATAAATGAAATCGTGCTGTAAAAATTACCAAAATTCCTGATGATACGTTATTAATGCAAAATTTCCGTGACTTCTGGAATCGTGTTTTTTTTTTTTTTTTTTTTTTTTTTTACCTTACGAACTCCACAGACTACAAGTTTGTTACATGATACGAAATTATCCCTTACTTGTCATATAATATTTTCATGGAGTCATTAATCATATATATTATTTCAATTTTTCTTTCTTTTTCTTTCTTTCTTTCTTTTTTTTTCTTTGTGGGAACTACTAACTACGTCAATACTTCATAAGTGAAGGTTAATTTTAAAGATTTTTTTCACCGCTTTCGGTAAAAAATAACGAGACAATTCACAGTTTGGTTGTTTTTTTGAAAAAAAAAAAAAACGATTCATTCTGTTTTTTATTATGCATTTGGTTTAATGCGTAACATCTCGAAACAGAGACCCATTGGCTCCTTTGGTTTGAACGTCGTGCTGAAAATTCGAAAGTTATGAGTTTGAATCTTCAACGGCCGAAAAATATCGTTTTAATGACTTAATTTCTTCAGCAGAATTCTGATCCGATTTTCCATGATTATATAATCTAAACTCGTTGCTGGATTGTGAGCTACAGTTCTGCTGTTGTTAACATCCGGAAACAAGATATAAGTTTTAACATGGTAAATTGCCCTATAACTTTATAAAAATATTCTGAAAAAATAGGAGTATCGATTTCAATTGGTTTTAATGCTTTATTACACATTGCTTTAGTGTATAGCTCCAGACATGTAATTCCACTAGCCCAATTGGTAACAGCGTCCTGCTAATAACTCGAAGGGAATGGGATGGAATCGGTCCTCCTAATGGCCAGAAAATAGTTTTTGAATGCCTAATTCTCCTCAGCTGAATTCTGATCCTTATTTCTATGAATATATAATCTTAACTCATTGAGGGCAAGATTCAAAACACAGTTGTGTTGTTTATTTGAAATCAGAAAAAAAAAGTTTGTTTTAGCATGTATTTTATTTCTCTTAATTTGTTTTTTTGTGAATACGCCATAAATTATTTAATACTTCAGCAAACTTCAAAAGTAAAACCCAGTTTAAAAATATTTGCACCACAATCAGCGGAAAATAAACAAGTCACATTTCTGCTGTTATTCAAAAAAGAAAAAAGAAAGAAACTCATTTTTTAATTCTTTCTTCCGAGTGAGAATGCTTCGCGCGGGACAACTAGTTCCCAATCATGAAGTAATTGCGCTAATAAATTAAAGGATTTTACAAAAAACTAACTATTACCTCAATTTGATGAATAGGTAAGTTTTCTGAAACTGTTGCCTCTTATTTTACATTACTCATGTATCGAAAAGTTCATTCATGCATTGCTCCAAGACCTTTTTTTTCGCCCTGATTAAATTTAGAGAAAAGTTTGAATGAAACATTGAAAATTATGTCCGGGGAACAATTTACTGCACAGTTTCTGTTCAATTCGATTTTTGAACTGTTTTAAGTGTTAAATCGACCAGCTGATTTCAAGACTTCTCGTTAGTTGTTCTTTACCACGTTTTTTTCGTTACACTTCATATGAATTTGACCACTTTCCGCGGAAGAACGGATATCAGAGGAAGCCGTACTGCTCTCCTATTGGCTGACATAAACGTTTTTAAAGTGAAATGAAGTGTTTCTTTTACAAGATATATTATTATTAATATTGTGAAAAAATTTTATTCACTGTATTACCGCGCCAAAAAATTGAAGGTTCAATAAGGAATGTTTAATCATTCCATGATCACTTGCGTCATTTCCATGATAGAATCTTTCTTCACTAACAAATCAGAAAGATCATTTCTATTGTCTAGAAATGTTTCAAAATTTTCAATGTGAACGTTTTTTGGTTGTACGTCACCGACGTCGGTATCCTCGTTGGTTTTGGTCTCCTTTGTCACTCCTAAAAGCTCTTCTTCCTGTGAGTTCTAAACTGTATGAGTTTAATAACTTCTGGAAAGAGCTCTGGAACCAATCGCATAAAATGTCTCCAGTGGCTCAAGCTCGATTATTAGCACGCCAAAATGAAGTTGATTGCGCGTAATCTGCAATCTTATGGAGTTTGGATTTTGAAAGAGGGGAAAATTTATCTGTTTGCATTGCCGCATCCGCGTAAAATTAAATAAAGAGGTCAAATCTTAAACCGCGTAAAATAAACCCGCGTAAAACGAGGGTCTACTGTACTCCTTATGAATTGGTCGCTTTGATCCATATGTAACTTCAAAACTTAACGTGATAACTAAGATCATTTTTGGACTCAGACGCCATAAGTTCTTTAGAAACAAGTTACAGACATAAGACAACCGAATCGCTATCCTCCCGTGTTATTATTATTTTTTAAAACCTTGCAGGAATATTGAAGCTCAGCCAAAAGTACGGTGGCTACAACTTAAACATCCTTTGTCTCAAAAATCGTGGTTTTATTCGCATTATTTCTGCCACTTAGATAAATGAAAGCTGCATTGTATTGGCAGAAGTAGTTGTTTGCCCAAAGCCGCGCTCCTACATAAATTGCGTCATTTTGTATTATTTACGATCATTTCTTTCAATGGTCTTTTCCAACTTAGGTCTCTCTACTGTTAGAAAACTTCTGTCACGCATCACAAAACCTTAAGACGCAGAGTTCCACTTGAAAAATTTTGTGCCTTCTCTTGTATCACTGGCCTAGGAGAATAATACATGGGTGCTTAGAAATGATGGCAGTTCGAAGTCCTTTTATGAAATTAGCTTTTTTATGTTATGGTAGCATTATCGATTTTCTGTTTAGATTTATAGTTTACTTTTTACTAGTAGTAGGTTAACATCCTTTTAAATAGGTGGTTTGACTACTTCTGTGCAGAAGTTATTTCTTATTTTTGAGATATGTTGATGATCGAGTTATTAGAAGCTATTATCTATTAAAAAAATAGGTATGCCGATGCGTATAATAGTGTTTTGATGACATTCTGAAATCGTTTTTGTTGACTATCGTCTTTGAGTTATTAAACTTTAGTACCTCGTCAGAAATTGAATTTTTCAGTCCTTTAGAAATGAAATTTCTTGATTTCTGTCTTTCAGGAGTGGGCTGTTAGGGAGATTTGTGTGTCTCAGGAAATTCTTTATTTTTCATCAAGTTTTAGCTTTAAAGAAAAACTTCGACTCAAACGCTAACACTTCCTCTCTCTACACTGAAATATAAACGCATGTCCAAATGAAACATTTTAATTGATATGAAAGGGATTATCTGTTCGATGTCCATGTCGTCTTTGCGTTTTGCTCATTTTTAATTTTCTTTTTGGAACCTTGATTAACATTAATTTATGCATCCTTAATGCAGTTAATGTATCACTCTTGAAACGCTGAACTGTTAAAGTTACTTTTTTCTTCGATTTTTCTTCCTAGTTTTAAATAACCATATAGAGCCAACCCAGTGAATGTGCACTCAAGCACAATAGTATTTTCAAAAGTTTATGATATCCTTAAAACTAGTATTTGGAAAATGATATCAGAAACATTTTTATTGATTTGTGCTACTAAAAACTTTTTGCAAGGAAAAAAAAGAGAGATCTTTTATTATTCTTCTTCAAGTAGTTAAGGGGATTTAAATGAAAAAAGTGTGCACCAACTTAATAAATAAATCTTCCCTGCCAGTGAACAAACACAAAATTTTCAGGTAGATCCCTTTTTGGAATTGTGTTTGTCGATTCATCAAAGACAAAATTTTGAAACTTTTTTTTTAACTAACCTTAATTAACAGCTTAATTTTATCGAATTACGAACATTATTTTCATTGAAGCATTAAATTACGAATTGTTTAGTGTTCAGTCATTGGGGCAGCTATCGTAATGATAAGGTTTTGTATTGGAAAAAAATCTCTTTCGCAAGCGATTTCGAATTTTCATGTTTTTGTTGCATGGTTTTATTTTAATTTGCTTGTTCTTTCTTCATTTGTCTCTGCCAAATATGACAACTAACTAACCATTTTTTCCAAAATGATGCACAAAGTCTTCGATTACAGTATGAAATCTAGGATTCCTCCTGCCGCTATTACTTGCAACAATTTTTTAAAAATCTTCTCTCGTCTCCTTCTACTGGAGCATCTTATGCACGATCTTAATTGGAAAATTTTCCGTCGTTCCAGTGTGTTGTCTGTACTCATTAAGTAGTTTTCCCACAAATTAGTAAAATGAACAAATTAATTAATTTTACAAAAATAAAATAAAATAAAAGGAAGTAGACTTTCACTTTGATCAGTTTGCTATGCAACGTTTTGTTCATCCCGCAATAGTACGATTTTACAATTTTTGGTTTTCAATGTGAGTTGTTTAGAGAAACGTATAAAACTGCGAGTCACATACGGTACTTTTTAGGGTGAAACGCTTGTAGCACGAGTGGCACTTCCTCAAGGGTGCCATTTCGGTTCCGTATGGCACCTCTATGAGGTAACCTTATGCCCAAAAATGACACCCTTAAAGGTACCAAAGAGATCCAAATTGGCTCACATAAACTGGTTCCACTGATGCTACAAGCTATCAAATAAGGTCAAATAAGTTGTCCAATAAGGATCTAGTTGAGGTCTAAATATCCTCCTGTCTTACCTAAAAGTGGGGGTTACTTTTAGGTACAACAACGCTTTCCAATTAGTGAAAAAAAAAAAAAAAATTCCAAGACGGAGTCAGCATTGCACTAGTAGTTAGCGCTTATAAAGAAAAATAAACTGACAAGAGAAATTATGAAATTTGACAAAAATTATAGAATGATGTTTTAATTTGCAATGCTTATCTTTCGCTTTTCTTTTGGTGCCTGTGTTTCTCTTGTTTATTTTTTTTTTTCTGTATAAGTGTCAGCTACTAGTGGAGTGTCAACTGCTAGTGGAGTATCAACAACTAGTGCAGTGTCAACAACTAGTGCAGTGTCAACCAGTAGCGTAACTATTGGGTCTAGCGCCCCTGGCGAACGAAATAAATTGCGCCCCCCCTCCAGGGTCGCCCACTTGGGAAGTCAATTGTGGCCTCCAAAAAAAAAATTTTTTTTTTTTTTTCTGGAAAATTTTGATTGTTTGATTCGACAAAAAGGAGGCAGCATTGTAATTTTTTTCTTATTTTCTTTTTTAGAATTGTTTTCAATGATGCCCAATGTTCCTTCTCAGTAGATGTTATGTATGTGTTTGTTTATATATATACCCGCTCTAGCTCTTTTTCTTGCGAGTTTTTTTTACGTTTTTTGAAGCATATTTCAAATTCAATGATAAAAAAAATCAGAAACAAAAACTCTTTAAATATTTTTTTTTTCAATCAGTCGAAAAGCCGCCCCCCTGGCTGCTGCGCCCCTGGCGAGAGCCACTCCTGCCAACCCCTAGTTACGCTACTGGTGTCAACAACTAGTGCTGGTGTCAACTAATGGTGGTTTTACCTTTTGGTGACAGGACAGACAGAACAGATGAGTAGAATTCAGCATGAATGGATTCACTCTTTTGACGTGTTTTTCCGGAACCTCACACTAGCTCATATACATTAGTTTTTCTGCACTCAAAGTGAAACACTGATTCTTTGTATTGCTTCTTAAGTGTTTCTATTTATATCATTGTTTTCAAAGATATTTCACAGATCGTGTTTCATAAAAATGCCGTTCTTACGTGTGAAAACCACATAAAAAAAATCTCGAAGTTTATAGTAAGCTTTCTCTTTTTAAAACAATGTGCCATTACTTCTGGAAGTCGATGAGTAATATTTTTAGCGTGGTTGTAGGAAGGAATAAATCGAGCATTGTTTAAATTGTCAATTTTCATGGCGCAAACTCTGATTCAAGATTTTTTTGTTGTTCTCTTCAACGCTACATAATGTTGGCATTTTTATTAGCATCGAATTCACAAGTTTCATCACGGAGAGAACGTCTCCATATTTTATTTTGTTCCCAACATTTGCTTGAGTGAATTGGGTCAGATCGTATTGTTTATTCTGGAGTTGGACGCAGTATATTGTCGCGGAATTTAAATTGTTTTTCACTTTTTATTGCCATTTGGATCAACATTATAAGCTCAGTCAGCGATAACACAATTTTTGCTTATTGGGCTGGTGGTTTTTCCTGTTTTGGGAGCATTTATATTCATAATTACTATTACGGATAACTATTCACGCTGAAATAATTATCTTTAAATAAAATTTTAAAGTATGTGTGCGTCGAGGTAAATAAAGTGAATTATATTTTAATTTTCTAGAAAAAGGGTGAACAAGTGGCCCTGAAATTTTTCATATCATTTTGCAACTAAAATCATTTCTAATATCATTTCACTCTTTTTTCTCACTTCATTTTATTTTTCTCATGAATGTCTACATGATGAAATCTTATAACATTGCAAGCGGGAAAAGTACTTTTACGTTTTTTAGAGACTCATTGCAGTGTGGTTCACGTAAAATTCAATATTTTGCGTACGTTTGCTACTAAGGCCCGTTACATTTTTATGTCCGCTACAAAATAGACCCGCATGCAATGCTTTAAGAACATAAACTCTACGTACTACCAGTGAGTGGCCTAGAACACATAATTTGCGTTTAAAAGTTTCAAGTAAAATAATATTTGACCTTTTGAAGCTACAGTAACCCCTCGTTATATCGCGCTTTTCGGGGGACAAAGAAAAAGAGCGATATATCCGAAAGCGCGATATAACGGAGGGCATTAAAAATAGTTATGTCTAATACACAAGTAAATTGGCATTCGTTCTTTTTGACATTAGTTTCTAATGGTTTCGATGTGGGTACTATCACACCTATTGAAATTTAAACAAGATTGAAATTTAAGTAAATTTTCACCGTCAGAAAGTTAAAATCATCAAATGGCGAATGAAGACGATCCTTCTGAGCTACATTCTGTAGGTTTTCTAATCCGTTTTACTTGCTGTAGAATGGATGTGAAAAGTATAAAAGAAACCAGATTGTTTCCAGGAAACTATTTCGCCCGTCCAGATCATTATTCCCTTCTTTGATGCAAATCCTGGTTTGTGCAACCAAGTACAAATCTTTTCTGTACTAAAAGAAGGGCGTATGTTCTCTTCTACATGGGCTACTATGACGCTTGATGTCTCTCACTCCTTGTAAAGGCAATGTATCAATACAAAAGAAGATGTCTAGTAGTTTACAGACCATCTTAAACTGAAATATACTGTGCGGGTATGTACATTTGGATGACAGGAATTGCTGCTGCTTTTCCAGCGAATTCAGAAGAATTGCTTCCTTTTGTTCATTGATAAAACAGAGAAGAAAGAGACCTTCTCTGTGCAATACCATATGTTTTCAGAAATGGTTTCAAACTTAAAGCAAAGTTCTTTTTCTTATTTTAGGCTTTAATATTTCGGGAGACAGAAGAAAAGAGCGATATATCCGAATGAGCGATATAACGAGGCGCGATATAACGAGGGGCTACTGTATTTGAGAGTATCTGAATTACTAATCTCAACCCTCGAGCACAGGAGCCCGAAGGTTTTGGGAGTGCGTAAATTCTCAATTTACCGAATGTAACTGCAAATGTCGTCGAATGATGGTAATTTTACCGATTGGAACTCCAAATTTCATCGAATAATGATAATTTTTCCGAATAGAAACTCCGAATTTCGTCGAATGTCGATCATTTTGCCGAATCTTCAGATAAAATGTGCGGAATAAGGACATTTTCGTTAGGTTGCAATGACTTCCCGTGACCTCCCGTGTCCTCGTGAGTGAAGTTGGCATTTAATTTTCAGATTTATTTGTGAAATGCTTTGCATTTATACATGGTCATTCAGCTAACATAAATCACAATCAGCTTGTAAAATTTTCGACTGAAATTATTACTGCTGGTTAAAGGAGAAACATGTTTGTGACTCAATACTTTTTTGGACATAAAAATGTTATTTTTCTATGTTTACTATTAAGATTAAAAATCGAGTTCGTCCTCAAATTGTTTCTAAAATTCGTTTTCTATCTAAGAGCTTACATAACATCAGCTATTCATATAAATCGATAAAATATTGTACTTGATTACGTCAACTCTTAAATCGCAGTATTTGTATTCAGTTCTATCAAATTCATTTGCACGTATTTTTGCCATCATTCCACATTTCCTCAAGAAATCGTCACATATTTATATGCCAATGTCTGTAGTTCAAAAATTCACCTGTTGGCAGTTTCAAGTTTCTTAAATAAATAATGTTTATCAACCAAAACAGGTCATAGAGGTGTGTTTTCAAAAGCATAATGAAGCCGTACAAACATTTGTCACGTTTTCTTTTCAAACGGAAAAGCCGGCGTTTTCAATATTTGAGGTAGTTCTATTTTTCCTTATTTGCTTTTTAGTCATGGAAAATGGCGGTCATCAATTTTAGTCGAGATAACCGCATTCTCGTCTAGGAGAGTAGACCAAAGTTCTCTGTATAATACTCCGTTTTTGTCTTTAAGTTCGAAAGGGAAACGCTTAATAACGAATTGCTCTACGACAACTTCTTAACCCTAGTTGTGTATTAACTCATTTTATCTCGCAATCTTTCAATAAGATATGCGTATGATGAACTTTTCTTTTATTGCGAAATACGTCCTCGTCTTTTGCGTTTCCTTTAATTAGCGTAATTGATGATCGTTGTATTACCTAATCGCGATTTCCTTCCAAGAGGTCTGTTTTAAAAAACTGCAATCTTATTCATTTCGTATCTTTTTTTTTTCTTTGCCCTTTTTTTTGTGTAGACAAACTCATTTCTGAAAAATCCTTTTAGTCTACCGCACTTCTCAAAGCAATGATTTTCAAATGCTAATGACGATTTTATTATGGATGCAGGTGACTCAAACTAAAAGGTCGTTTTTGTGCTGTTCGAGTACTCACCTGTGCGTTTTACTTTACTTATTTATTTATGTTTTCATTTGTTTAATTCATATCAGAGTTAGAGTTTTAGTTGTTTGGCAAAAAAGTTTTGGAGCCTTCTTTTGAACTGGCATTTATGCGTAAATAATCCGGAATTCTTTCCTCACAGTCAAAATTTACTGTAAAAGACAGGAGGTGTGCTCCCGTGCAAAATTAAGCTTTGCGCAGAGTATCTGTCATCGGGGCTCTAAATTGATGGTAGATGGAATGTGGTTCACCGTAAATCCCCCAAATCTCAATAATTACGCAACAAAGATAGTTTTCTGTTTTCGAATCCATGAAAATTCGTTTTGGATTTAAAATGTCTTCTTAAACACATTCAAGTTTTAGCTTCTCTTTTCAGTTTTTTCCTTGAATTTTTTGACTTTTATAGAAACCGTTCTACTCAAAACCTTAAAAATCCTTCTAAACGATAAAAAGTCTTTTTTTTTTTTTAATCTCATAAAAGCCTTCCTTTGATAAGATTTTACTCCAAAGCTCATGCGTTCATTTTGTTGCTAGATCTTAAGAAGCTGGTATTGCAGTTAAATCATATCTTCCAAAGTAAGTTTGTAATACGCACTTTAATCATTGTTCCATATTTATAATTTGGTTAAGTTTTAAACATTTTAAGATTTTACTTCTTTCTGGTTGTTTAGCGAGTTATCTTATAAATGCTCTTTGTTTGTCCTATTCATTTTTATAATTTATACGCTTTGCTTATGTCAAGTTAATGTCTAAGAGTGAGTGTTCTCAAGTTACACGCTGTTCAGCGATTTCTCTTTAAGGGGGTCCGGGACACAAAATCCTCAAATTTTGCAATTTTTTTTTTATAATTTGAAAAATTGCTCCGTTTTTTTCTGCTTAAGAGGACGTTTGAATCTTGTTTCTACCTTAAATATAACGAAAGTTATAGTTATTTTTGTTGCATGCATCTAACGAATGTGTACATAAGTTTAAAACTTTAAACGCGTTTTTCTCCATGATGCAATTTTTCCCGATTTCTTGCATTCAAACTCTTATAAGTCAGGAACCGATAGAGATAAAGTAATGAAACTTGGAGCATATCTTTTTCAAGCAATTTACTTTAACTTTTATTCGGCGAATTTGAAAAAAACGTTTACTTCAAAAATTATGATTTTTTTAAAAAAAAGTATCTTCGAATTTTTCGAAATTTTTCTTCAAATATTTTTTATTTTTTATTGAATCAATATTTTTAAAATCGCCGAATAAAAATTAAAGCTTAGATATATGTGCATACTTTTTTGAAAAAAAATTGAAAATTGACCAACAATATTTTGAGTTATAGCAATTTAAAGCAACCCCACTTTTTTGAAAAAAACTAATTAGATTTAAAGAAAAAAATATTTTTTTTTCATATTTATGTTATGATTTTGTTTATTAAATAAATGATGAATCAGTTCAAAAAATTTCAAAACTCTAAAGTACATAATAAAAAAAATTTCAAAATGTGTCCCGGACCCCCTTAATAAAAAAAAGAGGTTTGATTATTTATTTTTCAAAGGTCGTCGAATACGCAACATTACTGGAATATTAATGCATACTGATGCATTGGGGCGGCGAGGGCTTTGAGCTCAAATTTTTTCCAACCAACGCACGCAGTGGGGCGAAAACGCCAAAAAGCGCTTAAAAATATTTTTAAACCTCTCTCGCTTGTTTGTTTACACAGGCATGTTATAATGGAGTTTTCTCGATTTGTTTGGGCTCAGGGTCCAAAGTTCGCAGGTTTATGCAGCTAATTCCTTTTCAGGGTCTTTCTACAGACCATTTATGACTAATTAATATTAATTTCTAAGAGGACATAAGAGGACATTTTTTGTAGTGTTTTGAAAAAAAATAACCTTTAATTCTCAAGTTTTCGGTGCTGATCAAAACCGATTTTCGGTTTGAAAATTCGATTACTCATTTTTTTCGTCCTATTACTATCGTTGGACACGACAGAAATTAAATATACCCGCCTTTAATAATAATAATAAATTATAGGCTGCTTAAAAGCAATTTTTGTAAATTCCGGCACTCATGGTTCTTCAACTTTTTAAAGACTCCCTTCAGCTTTGTAGCGGACGAAGGGCTCTAAAATTCCAATTCTCTAAGAGGTAGGCCTGTGCAAATTTATTAATCCTCAATTGGTTTAATATAGAAAAAAAAAACCATTTATAAGCGCTTTTTGGCATTTTGTGGCTGTGCGACGTGTCATTGAAAAAAAAAAAAAGGTCTGTTCTTAGTGCGATCGTACATACTCGTACCGTCACAATGACGTTTTGCTGATTCTTCTTTTCCGATACCGACTTTTTTTTTTTTTTTTTTTTTTTGTTCTACGATAGTTTTATGCCACTCAAGGGAGAGGTACCGCACAGATTGGAAACCGCTGAACAAAAAGTGAGAGAATCCCTCAGAGGGGCCCGATCATTCTGATATTGGACATGGGACACATTTCTGTTTCAGGGCCCCTAGGGCCCGACTCAGATTTTTGAAGACACTAGCCACGAAATTCATTTTTTGCCCCCCCCCCTTTTCCTGCTTATTATATATAATGAAGCTATAAAATATTTTGTATTAACACAACCATGCTAAATTTGGTGGTACCTCATCACAATACATTTAAAAAGTAGAAGAGATATAATATACGATAATGTTAGAAGATGTGGTTAAACTTTGCTCGTTGTAGTAAACTGTAAATGTCAAAATTATCTATGATATAACGTTTAATAGTAAATACGGAGTAAACTTAGAGTGGTTTTGGGATTTGCAAAGAGATCATATTTTTAAGGGGAATTTTTATCAACAAATAGGAGATTTTTCCTTGTCTTGACATTTGCAATAATATCAATGATATCATTGCACTATAGATTCTGAGTGAAATAACTATTTATTTTTAATTAGCATGATAAATTAAGGGGGTTTTGGGCTCCTCTGAAATCTGGCCTGTGCCCAGCTTGCCCCTGCGGTAATCAGGCTCTTGAATTCCTTACTGAAAAGCTTAGCTTCAGTTGCTTGAGACTAAGAACAGAAAAATTAAAAGTTATTCTTTATAAAACTGACTCATTTTCAATCGGTTTTGATGAAGTATTGTTGACAAGGAAGGAAGAATAATAGAAAAATCGGAATTTCAAACAATGGGAAAAATGAATGTGAACTTCTAGTTCTACTGTTCAGAATTAGAAGTCTGGAGCGAGACCGCAAAACCTAAGTTCTGCGTATCCCACACTGTAAAAAAAATCCGGAAACGTTTCTGAGTATATCGTGCAGCTGTGGTTCATGAAAGTTTCAAAAACGTTTCTGAGTATTTCGGAATCCTCTTTCTGTAATGTCCAGAAACGTGTCTGAGTATTTCGGAATCCTCTTTCTGTAATTTTCAGAAACGTTTCTGAGTATTTCGGAATCCTCTTTCAGTAATGTCCAGAAACGTGTCTGAGTATTTCGGAATCCTCTTTCTGTAATTTTCAGAAACGTTTCTGAGTATTTCGGAATCCTCTTTCCGTAATTTCCAGAAATGTTTCTGAGTATTCTGTGCAGCTGTGGTTCATGAAAGTTTCGAAAACGTTTCCGAGTATTTCGGAATTCTCCAAACAATTTTCAAAAACGTTTCCGAGAATTTCGGAATCCTTTTTCCGTGATTTTTTCTAAAATATAATTCTTTATTATAGTATTGCATACCATATCAGTTTCAATTCTTTCATATCTAAGAGCAATAATACAAGCAATTTTAGAATCATTCGTGGTTTTTTTTTTTTTTTAATTTCTAATGACAAATAGCATGGTTAACAGCATAACATATGCACAATTATAAATTTTTGAAAAATTATGAAATAATCTAGTAGTATCATTCCTAATCACAAAATCATCGGGGAATTGGAGTGGGGGTACCTTCTGAAAAGTGGGGATTGTTTGTTAAACAATCTTAAACTTCAGTTTTTCTCTTAATATTTTCAAGACAAAACTATCAACATATTTTATTTTTAATGCAGAACTTAAAAACATATCTTGTATCAAATTTGAGAGCTTTTATCTTCGGATAAAATTTGACAGGACTTACCTACCCTTCGCGTTCCGGAATTCGTTCACCTCAAGCCAATTTCTCTGACGAACAAAGTGTACCGAAAAGTACCAACAGAGAAATTGATGAATTTAAATATGACACCAAGTCCCCCTGCTGGAACCATTCGGGTTGATTCTTCTGTTCTTGCCCTTTTCCATCTCATCACAAATATAAATACTTATTCAAAATAATTTACTGATTTTATTTTTACAATGTGCGTAAAATGCAATATATATTTTATTTATTAAAACATTGAACTCTATTACATGATTATTCCATTTCATATATACGAGAATCCCCCCCCCCCCACCATAAGAGTGATGGTGCACCCATAAAATGCTATGAAGCGCCCACCCCCCTTGAAAAACCAACCCCCTGAAAATGTCAATGGCACAGTCTGCGTGATGAACGCCCCTCGTCTTCTCCCCATATATGTACATTGAATATTAATAACATAGTTTTTTAAAAATGATCACTTTTAAAACAATGACATGAAATAATATTACTTTTTATTTTGGCATGCAAATGCAGCTGTTCCATTTTTGCCACTGACTCATTCCTCCTGACTAGTATGCATGCAGTAGGTATACTGTCCTGAGGAAGACAAATTATAGGGACTTGTTTCTTAATTTAGCCAAGGTAAAAAAACCTACTTTTAATTTTAGGTTTAAGCTCTTGTTTATTGCATATAGTTTAGCATATGGTGCGTTTGGCCCAATGTAATGCATATATTAGAGCTTAAACACTCTCTATTTAGTAAATAGTTTAATATCTTTTGGTCTTTTGACCATATTTATCGATTCTTCCACGGCTGATGAGCTCCGAATTCAACCTTTCAACTTTATTCTAATAATTGCTACTTTTAATTTTCTTTTTCTCATTGCTATTCATTGCTTGTGTATTTCATATATATACAAAAATATATTATTGAGAAATAATTCTTGTTTGTTATATTTGCAGCTTCTTTCCCTTAAGGGCAGGTACATTGCAACTAAAATAAATCGTACTAATGAAGCTCTGCTGAGATAAATAATATTTCATGTATAATATAAATTATAAATCAAAGTATCATATACATTATAAATCAAAGTATCATATAAATTATAAGTCAAATACTTTAATATGGTGTAAAAATACAAAATTATTTTATTAAGTCTTTTTTTTTTTTTTTTTTTTTTTTGCTTTTGGTAAAATTGAGGCTCGTAAAACGAAAAAAATGAAGACACTTTTAAATACATATATGTATCTATTTGTCAAAGAAATTAATACACATTTAACTAATTTAAAGCGTTTCGCTAATGCAAATATTTAAAGAGATATCGTCATTTAGATAATACTGAAGCACTATATTCCTAATTACAAGATATAGTTTTTTTTTTACTTCATACAATCTAGCTACACTGTTTACAAGAGAATGAAAACATGCAACCTTAAAGACGAACTATCAAACCTGACAATTTGCATATTATAACATTTAATTCATAATGCTTGATACATAAATGTTCAGCCAAATATTAACTGAGATTGACACATAAAAACAAAGTACAAAATAACACTAATTTAAAGTTTTTTATAATCTTCAATTCTTAAATTTTACAGAATAAAACTAGACACACTTGCACTTTAAATATGTGTTCTATGTAATGTAAAATATTTTCAAATTGCAATAGTTCACAACGAAAAAATGATATTGAGGAAAAAAATTTTTTAACGAGATTTATATGAACTAAATCTCTTTAAAGTAATAGAGTTGCAAAGCGACTTACCTATTCGTCGGTGGTGGTCTTTTGCAGGCTTTGGTCACCAAAAAGGTGATTTTTATGACAGAATAAAATTCTGCCAACAAAAATTACCCATTTGGTAGAAAGAAGAAAAGTATCCAAGAAAAAAGTAAATTACCTACACAAGTTATGCGACGCAACGAATTTACATGGCGTCCTCTCGGCAGTTATTTGGTTTTTAATTTCAGTTTATATTCCTTCCGCGAGCATGCGTCGACAAGTTGCACTTCGTACTTAAAAATAAGTGACATAGCTTCAAATTCAATCTCATGACGATACATAAGCAAGAAAATATAAGACTTTAAAATTATCTTCAGTGAATTCATGCGAGGAACAAAACTTCTACTAATCCCCTTGATGAGTGTTACTTCGCATACATGAGTCAGCACTTGTTTTCATTGCGTGCTTTCGAAAGTTTCAGTTTGGATTTGCTGCTGGACTATAAAACTGCCGTGTGAGCTGCGCATGCGTCGACTCTTATTTCCTTGCTAAACGGGAAAGGTTTTTGATTATAGTAGAAAACTGCTGAGGGCGTACGAATCTGTGTATTACGGAAAACTTTTTTGTATATTCAGAGAGTTTTCCGAGATTTTTTTACAGTGCAGGAATAGATCATCAATCAATGTCTCCTACTCATTAGATCTCGACCGATGGCATTTTTTGGCCGATGGGCCGATGCCGATTGTTAGCCGATTGTTCAAAGATGGCCGATGGCCGATTGTTTTCCTCCAAATGGCCGATTGCCGATGGCCGATTGCCGATGGCCGATGCCGTTGGCCGATGGCAAAAAAAAATCAAACAGAAATAAATTGATAAGATTGTCAGGGATTTAAAGGATCATTGATTCATTTCACTTTACTTCCTTTCTACGAATAAATAATTGTAATCACAAAAAAAAAAAAATCAGATTTCGACCTAAATTTCTATTGTACTATCACTAAATTTATACTTCACAAGTTTTTTCGGCACATCTGTACATACATATGTACCTAAGAATATATAGATAACCAAATATCCATTTTGAAAGCCTCCTCAGTTAATTATCGCAAATTTTCTTGTGATGTCTTCTTGCGCGTAAACTTGCGTCACTCAAAAAATAGTAAATTAAAAACTCATACCTACGTAGTATGATCTAAAAGTTCGAGGTCAAGTTGTATAAAACCTTACCCTGAATTGTTCACATTACCGAAGCATATATTTATCTACAAAATAGTCACTTTGAACGATTATGCACTTCTGCCAACGTTCGTATAGCTTTTAGAAGCACTCCTGAAAGACGTTTTTCGCAAATTCCTGTAAGGCCTCTTGCGCTGCTGCTTTAA
This sequence comes from Uloborus diversus, assembly GCF_026930045.1. Classification (NCBI taxonomy): domain Eukaryota; kingdom Metazoa; phylum Arthropoda; class Arachnida; order Araneae; family Uloboridae; genus Uloborus; species Uloborus diversus. The sequence continues at coordinate 90,731,390 of NC_072740.1, read as the reverse complement.
CTTCATCGTGGGGAAGAAGGCGACTTTCATGTTGCACGGTTCGATTGGTCAATACTCTGATATGACAAACAAATAACCTAACGTTTCGTCGGACTTAGCTCCGTGTGACTTTTACCTGTTCCCAGCAAAAAAACATTTGCATAGACGTCGCTTTTTTTCCGTCAAGAGAAGATGAAGCTGCATCATAGAAGGTAGCGAAAAATGGCTTCCATGAGTGTTTCCAAAAGTTATATGAACACTGGCAGAAGTACATAGTCCCTTTTGAAGGTAGATGTGCTTCGGTAATGTGAACTATTCTGGGTAAGATTTTATACAGCTTGTCCACGAAATTTTGCTTCGTACTACGTACAATCTGTATAGGGTGTAGTTATGCTTCTCCTTTTTTGAGTGCTGTATGATGAAAGAGAAAGAACAATAGCCAAAAAAAGAAGGAAGAAAAACAAAGAGACTGTGTTTAATAACCAATTGATTTGTTTCTTTTTTTTTTTAATTGAGCATATAACTAAGATTTCAGTAATGTTGTAATAATGTATGGATTTAGGTACACTAAACATAGTTAAAAAAATTAAATTACGTTGTTTAATCATTCAAAAAAAAAAAAAAAATTAGGAATAGAACTATGAAACCGTCAACAAATTACGCAATTAAAGTGGAAAGATTGCACGTAGACATTTTTTAGTCATCAAATTAAACAAAAAAGGTAACAGATAAATTACAATATTAAATCAAAATAGTAATATTTTCATACTTATTTAAAATTTATGAATAGAAAAGTTTGCATTTTTCATAAAAGCTATAACAGTGACATACATTTTGTTGAAAAAAAAAAAGCCATGAAAAGAGCAAGGTTCTTAAAACGCAGGTAAAATAAACAAACTCAATATTTACATCAAGTTAATAACTGAATACATATACTACTTGATCTGATGTTTGCACACATAGTATTGAACAATTTGATTGTTTAATCTTTTATGAAGCTTTACAAACAAGTTCAAATTAAATTTTTCAATTTAACAATAATTTTCTGAAATTTGAAAAATTGCATAATAGAAAACCCTTGAAACTTTTCTATAAAAAACGAAAATAACGTATTCATTGATTTTATATAAATACATAAAAATAGTTACTTACAACAGAAAAAAAATCTATCGCTATTAATGATGCAAAAAAGATGGCAATTTACGAAATATAGGTGAAACAAGTATGATAAATACGCAAAATGACATTTCTTGACCAAAATAAATAATCGCTAAATATTTAAGAAATGCTTGAAACGACGAGGTAGGGTTAGGGGGGTCACCCTCTGATTTTGGAGTAAATCACACTTCGGCCCCAACCTCTGATTCATTTTTTTTAGTACAGAACAGCTACCACCCGCCTCGGAAGAGTTTCTGAATTTACTTCAGCACTTCCGAAAAAAAAAAAAAAAAAAAAAAAATTCAAAAGTCCCTTTGATTTCCGAATTATGTCACCATTCAAAACGTCTTTAATCAATGTCTTACATTAATGCCCTAAATTCTTTCTAAACAATAGATAAAGTTTGAAAAAAAAATCTCCAATTTTATGAATGGTGTTAGTTTTAAAAAACTCAGAAATACAACTAGAGTTTAATTTCAGAAATTGAGGGAGTGGGAGGAGGGGCACGCAAGTGTTCTCGGAAATTCAAAAAATAGTCGTAAAATAGAGTTCAAAATAATCATAAACATTGAGCAGAAAACCCTTTCAAAACTTGCACCCGAGTTTGTTTTGACGTGCAATGGCGGAATTAAAATATGGCAAATGTTGCAATTGCGCGAGAGGCCCCATAACAATAGGGCCACCGAATGAGTTACAAAAATGCGAATGATAAATGTTTTACAACTTCTGTGATCCCCAAAATGTATTTCGACGGGCTCCAAACTTGTAACTCCGCCAAAGCGATACAGAAAAGACTGCATTACTGTGATTCATATTACAAATATCGAAAAATTAAAAATTCCCGTCGGTTCAACGGGAATCTAATAAAATGACACAAAAATCGGTTTCGCCATCTCATATTTGTTTCCATGGTCTCCAATTCGGCAATATATCACCAAATGATCGTCAGTCTGAGACGATATATTATTTTTGCTTTGAAATAAGTAATTAATAGCCACAAAAAATGAGTAAACAGGCTTTTCAGAACACCCGATCGAAAACAAAAAGGGAAGTGCACAACTGGAACGTCCACAGAACCCACATACGAAACTTAAATCTTCTACAGATTATCATTTTTGAGTTATGACTTATGACAGATACATACGTACATCCTGCTGCAAGAAACAACGCAATAATTAACTTGTTTGGTACCTGAATGTAGTATTAAAAACTCTTCTAGAGATGACTAAAAATAGAAATTCATACTGAAATTTAAGTAAATAATTTTATATGAAAACAACAACTCCATTTACTTTGTATTAAAAAGTAAAACAGCAAAGGTCCTTTTTTTTTCAAAAACATCGGTCAATTCCATCGGCTTTTCGATGTTTTTTAAGGCCGATGGGCCGATGTTTCCCGTTAAGTTAGCATCGGCCGCCGATGCCGATGCCGATGGCTAAATTGTTGAACCATCGGCGCCGATGCATCGGTAGAGTCCTACTACTCATCTAAAAAATGTGTGGCACAGAAATAGTTGAAAAGAGTTCAAAACCGAAGTTCACCAAAATCTCGAGTTCAGAGCCAGTTTCACGCAGATACAGAGATATTTACATTATTGTTATTATTTTCTTTTCTATTTGTAAAGGATCATTCGCTTCCTGTTTGCATATTTTTAGTAAATGACCGCATCGATGACGCATGATTTAAAAATGTATCCGCATAATTCGGAAGGTTTAAATTTTAACTTGATTTTGTCGACTGCAAGGTTACATATTTGTTTACATAGTATAGTATTTTTATTAAAAAAAAGGGTAATGTTTCCTTATTTCTAGATGTGAACTTCAATGAAAATGTTCTCGCAAGCCTACGGTAAACTTCCGACATTGTTTTCATCCGTTTAAGCAAGTTGACAGTTTTATTTTATTCAGCATTTTTTACGCCACTTTTGATCTGAGACAAAATTTAAAGTTTTAACTAGTGGAAAAAAACGTTTTAATACTACGTTTTAGTTCTCTTTCTTCTTCCCTTTTTTTTTTTTGAGCCACGTATTTATAAAGTTAAATGAATGAATTACCAACGTTTTGATGCACAAAAATTGCAAATTATTGCAGACACGTGTTTCGGTGTTACGAAGAACATAACCTTTTCAATGCAAAGAAGTGTGAGCTTTTGGATGAAAAGTCATCTGAGGAAAGGAAAAAAGCTCACACTTTGCATTGAAAAAGGTGTTCCTTGTAACACCGAAACACGTGTCTGCGGTAGTTTTCAATTTTTGTGCATCAAAATGTTGGTAATTCATTCATTTAATTTTCAAGCACAAAGATATTTATACGGTATTTATAAAGGTTTGAAACTTTTAAAAAATTTTTTTTTTAATATGAAGCCATTGAGGAGAATTTGGGAGGGGAAAAGGTAGAAAACAAATGCGCACTCATATACATCGTCTCATATATGAGTAGGATATCTTACTATTCTTTCTTTGCTGAGATGTCTTTTTACTGTTGCTCTGAGGCGACAATATATTAATGGCAGTTTATTTGTGTGTGTGTGTGTATTATATTCCTCATAAATATCTACAGTTTACTTCGAATTTTCGTCAAATTCGGCACAGAGGTTCTTTGATGCTTGGTATCTCACGTAGGACAGTTTTCGTCCTGCTACGAAGGGAATACACACCCACAGTTTTTCGTAGAATCTTTGCCGATTTTGGCGCAAAGGTCCTTTGATGCTCAGGAATTGTCATAGGGACTCTTCTCTCTCTCCCCCCCCCAATAGGGATTTTTCCTCAAGCAAATCCGCCGAATTTGGCACAGAGATCCTTTGATGCTCAAAAATTCACACAGAGTACTCTCGCTCCCTATGGGGGAGGAGATATATTTTATGGATTAGTTCTCTTATTTAATTCTTGTTGGATTTATTTCTCTTATTTAATTTCTGTCGTCTTGTCGATTTCCCTGTTAAATGATCTTTATTATTTGCTTGAATTATTCACTTTTGATATTTATGCTTAATTTTTGTTACTACAATACAGTTTGATTATTTTACCATCCATTGCTTTTGCTCAATTCTGTAAGAGTTTTTAAACCAAGTGCTAATAAAATAGAATATATTTATTGAAATAATTCCAAGTACAAAAAATCCTCCCCCCCCCCCAAAAAAAAAAGAGAAAAAGATTCAGTGTTCTCCATTTTCGATCATTGTTTCAAAAATTATGTGAAACGAAAGGTAATGTCATAGTTTTCGCCCCTTCGGACCTGGAGCTGTGTATAACTTATTTTTCGAAACTAAATTTCATGTTTCTAGCTCAGCTTGGGTTGAATGACGCTTTCGATGGGTGTGAAAGTGCTTTTTGGGTATGATGATTATAGAAAAAAAAAGTACTACCTTCTATTCAAGACTTACTTAGAAGTGCGTGAGCTGTATGATTCATCGCAAAGAGTTTTCAAGAGTTGGTAGTAAAGAACTCGTTTTCGCTTTGCGAAGGTGGGAAAAAGTTTTGCATTGGGAACAGTGTAGTGGTATAGCAGGAAAAAAGCCTTAAAATTTATTATTTTTACTGTATATGTAAAACTGAATGAACTATTTTACCCTTCTGGAATCTTAGTTTGAAAATTTCTTGATGAAATTCAGTGAGGGTTTCAAATACCAGCAAGTTAAATGCCGAATCGTAATTCTGTCATTCACTTTACTCGTTACCTTCAGTGTTATGTCTATTCATTTCCCCCAAAATAACAATTTACTATTTGTTTCGTGGAGTAATCTTTTTAATTTTTGGATTTGTTTATTATTATTATTTTTTTACTCAATTCAGTTTTGTAATGCAGACATACTATTTTCAATCATATGGAAACGTTTGAAATCTAAAATAAAATTATGTTTACGTAAAAATCGGTGAAAATGAACAACTTGTTGCTTCATCACATCAAGAATTATTCGAATGAAAATCATTTATTAATCGTAATGAACGGATTATGCATTAAAATGATATTTTTAGTATCAGAAAGTTGTCAGAGAATGCTTTATTAAATTTAATTTGCCGTGACTTATTTGTTGTAGAAAGATTTACTATACTCATTACAGAATTTGTCTAGTTATTTTCCCACCCTAAATAATACTTTATTATTTGTTTTTCTGAGTACTGTTTTTATTGTTTGATATTTTTATCTTATTTCATTTGGTTAATCGTTATTTTTATTTTTTTTTTGCCAAAGTCATGTTTCTTTCGCATATAATATGTGCACATCTAATTTGTTTTGTTTGCAAGGAAATCAAAGTGAAAGATTTAAAAAAAAAAATATTTTACTTTACGTTGTCTTCTAATCCTTAGAAAGTGAAGTTAAAAATTTCTATTCACACAAATAAAAAAAGGATAAGTTCGCTTTTAAAATCTTCTATTTTTTAAAAACAATATCCAGCTCTTCTCATGGCTTTTGAAATAAAATATGCTGTGTAGGTTTCCTTCAGAGAAGGCAGGCGTGAATTTCTCACATTGACACTAAGAAAAAAATACAGCCGTGTTGTTTTTTGAAATTTATTGCTGCTAAATTTTAGTATTTATTTTTTAATTAGTTTTAGTCGTTCTGTTAGTGCTTCGTTTTCCCAACCTGCTTTGCCGTTGCAGTAAAAAAAGAGGGAGAGAGAGAGAAAGAAGAGATAAATAAATATAAATATTAAGAGAAAAGCTTATTAATAGCTAGTAAAAACATTATCACTAAAAACAAAAGTAATTCAGGAATTGAAATAATTAAATAAATACTTAGAAATAAAATTTTGAAAGTAAGATTATGACATGGGGGGACTAATAATCTGTCTCTTCATCTTCGTTTTGTGGATAAAATTCGATTGGTTACAAAATATTTTCTTCAGAAAAATCATGACTGGGAAACATTGCTGTAATGTTTCATTTTCTTTTTGACTTTAACAATTTTCTTGCCACCTGCCTTGTCTAGTGGTCGGAGAAGTCTGAGTGCGACAGGAAGGTCCGGGTTCGAATCCCGGCTCGGACGTGGACATACTTTCTCTCTCCTGTCCTTGGCCTTCCTTTGTGTGAATGTGTTGTTATGCTATGAATGGTTGCCTAATCCTATAACGGGTCCTTATGGCATGTGTATACTGTAGAAGTCGGACTTCACATCAAATTACGGTACAGTTGGAAAAGTGAAGCAGCGCACCCCAAATTGCCAGGGAAAAAGTGAAGCTAGCACAAGACAACAATAACAACAATAATTTTTCTTCTTGACTAGTTTTCAATGCACATTGATGTACGCAATTGCTGAGTATGAAATTACTGAGTAAACACATTTTGTTCTATTACGAGTACAATGTGTGCATTTTGTCGAAAAAATATTTGCAATAATTTATAACAACGTGCAATAACCGAAAAGTGTTGCATGAATCGAAAATACCTCACCTTGCATTACGATTTTCCGTTTCGTAATTTACTGTTCGTTTGTTTTATTTTTTGATTTCAACAAATTTCCCCTTGATTATTTTTCGAAATTGTTATATGAAACAATGAGAAGCAAAGGGATGCAAGTGGACATTTTCCAGTTTTGAGTAAAACGCGTTTAAAGATAACAAACTAGGTAGGCTTTCATTGATTTTTTTTTTCTAAATCATGCTCTATAGCAGCAACTACCAGGGTCACTAGTACCATATCTTTTCCCAAGACAGATGAGAGGTTCACCTACTATAAGTACTGGTTATCTCTAAATTTTTAATTTTGACACTTACATCCCTTTGCTTCTCACTGCCTCATCTAGCATGAAGACACTGAGTAAATACGTTTTATGCTATAACGTGTACGAAGTGCGTAATTTGGTTAAATTACGAATTTGTAATAAACTTTAACCGAAAATTCTTGCATGCATTGAAAATACCTTACCTTGCATTGCGTAGCGACTTTTATTTCAAAATGTGCATTCCTAGCCATTAGTTTTGCGTGATCATATGAAGGCTGCGAAATGCAGGGAAAGTAGCAGTAGAGGAGGTTTATGTCATTCTCTCTTCCTTTCGTTTCCCGCTTTTAAGTACCTGTAAGTCATTGTTTAACATATTTTCACTGCATTCTTTAACCCTTTAAATACCACTAAACTTGCGGTAGAGTCTGGGATTTTTTTTTTACAAAATGCTTTTAAATGGAGACGTAAAAACCACGTGAGGAGTAATTTACCAAAAGGGAACATATCCACTTTTTAGAAAAATTCATTTTATGACATTTTCTAAATCAATCAGATGGCTTTTTATCAAATCACTTACTCTCAAGAATTCCAAACGTGGAAAATCCTATTTTATTTAAGGGTACGTGTGGCTTTTTGATCAAAGGGTAACAAATCCGTCCTCTGCACGTTTTATTTTGAACAAAAGGGGACATATCCTGGAAGGATCTGTAGTACGGAGACTTTTAGATCCAAAGGAACACATGTCGAAAATCCTCAAATTTTAATCCGAACTTTTAGGTTCATGTACTTCGATAAGACAAGGTGTAAAAATAGAGTTTTGGTGAAAATGGAATTTTCAACATTCAGGTTTTCATACAAAAGGTCACATATCCAATATTAAAATGGCGATTTCTCTTTTTTTTTTTTTTTACACAAACATTTCTTACACTGACCCATGATTTGCGGTGCTTTTGTGCTCAATTCTGTACCCAGAGAAGTTGATAAAAATATTTTGTTCTTACCGTAATTAGTCATCACGTGTGTGGCATATGTGTCTATATGGTCCATTAGAGATGCAAAGTAACGAATATTTTCCAAAATTTGATTAATTTATTGTTCAACTCATAAATAACGTAGTTAATGACGTTATTTACATTTAATCTTCATTTGAAAGTCATCTTGAATAAAAGTTGAGGCATGAATGCTGATGTGTTGAAAATATTTGTGATGTTGTTCAAAATAAAATTATAGCTTTTAAACAAAAAAAAAAAAAAAATCTCGCTAATATTGAGATTTTGATGTCTCAATACCCTAGAAGAAACGGTTTTTTTTTTTTTAATTTCGATAACATAAAGTAAACTGAACTTATTGGATGCATAAGTCACAGGGTTGATTCTTAAAGTGTCATCCATACAAAAGGCGAATTGTTAAAACAGCAGAAAATGCACTAAAGATTTAGGCACTTTTTCAACCATTGTATTTTTTTTCTTTTTTTTTTACATGGGGAGGATCATGGGGGTCATGACCCCTCGCCCCCTAAACTGTCGACAATGTTATGCATCCACATTGTGTTCAATCACTTTACGAATAAAATGTACACGATTTCAGTTATATTTTCTATTCATTAATTATTTTGAAAAGTAAATATTTGAAATAATATTTCTTTTTATTGCTTATGAAATTAATTAGTAACGTTTATGCTCTACTAAGTGCCTTATTCCTGGCCAATTTGGTGCTTTTTAGTGACACCCAAGTAGTTTCAGCAATTTTTCCCACCCGAAACCATAGGTTCGAGGGGGGGGGGCGGTCCTTTCAAAATGGTAGTCTGTATCCCTCCCCTAAATAATCTGGTCGGTAGTATAAACCCCACCGCTAAAATCATAGTCTGTATCCGCCACTGCATCACATTTACCAAAGAAAGTATTAAAGCTTTAGTGAGTAAGTTTTCTCTTTTACATAAATTCTTGCCGTGAACATTTGGAATTAGGATGCAAAAAGAGATTTAATCTCTTTTTCCATCCCCATTTCGTTGTGTATTAGTTGGTTTGCCATCACTGGCCTAGTGTTCATTCCCGTCTTTATTTCCCCCCAGATTCGTTCAATACCTATGCTCGCTGGAGAAAAATGGGAAACAATAGGTTAACTGAGTGGAAAAAGATTCGCTGGCGAGAAAAAACAATTCGTGCCGTGCGTTGATGATCTGTCATAATCACCAAATCGGGTTAAAGCCATCGCCAAATGTTATCTTGAAATGCTCTTTGTAGCCTTCTGCTATAAGCAGGAAGTCGCCGTTTTCAGAGAGGTCATTACTCTGAACGGACCGCTTTTAGTCCGCCAAGGCTACATTGGCTGGATAACATAACCCTTTGAACACCACTTGGGAATTGTGTCTGGTGGAGAAACTGTTTATACTAAAAAGGAAATATTTTTATCCTAGATTTTTTTTTTTTGCGAAAATTATTAATTTTGCAGCATGTCTGCCCAATTTTGAAACAAGTTTAGCAGATATTGGGTCCGCAAATAAGTAAATCTTTTTTTTTTTTTGTTTTTAAGTTGTGTTAAGAATTTTTTTTTATTTGAGTGAAACATACGAAAACAGTATTAAACAATTAAATAATTATTAAACCATAATAATGATTGATTCCACAAAAAAAAAAAATAATAATAATAAATAAATAAATAAATAAATAAAATAAGAAAAGAAACAAAGAAAGAAAGAAAAAAAGACTTTCTAAGTTTAAAAGAGAAGATAAATAGGAACGAAAATATGTCGACTTTTTCGATTTTTTTAAACTTTTAGAATGTTTGTCACTTTGAATTTGAAAAACATGAAACGCATTCAAATGTAATATCTTTTTAAATTCCAATTACTTTCCCCCCAATTACCATGATGACATATACAAAATACTTATGGAAGCAGATAAAGTAGTATTTGATGAAACAAAATACAACATATTTTTCTTCTTCTTGAAGTGAGTATTTTGTTAACGGCGCAAGTTTTGGAGTTTTTTAGAAGTTACTTACAAAACACATACACTGATGAGCCAAAACATTACGACCTCCGAGTCTATAGCGCGTTCTGCCACCTTTTTGGCCTGCAAAGCAGCTGCGACTCGCCTTGGCACGGGCGCCACAAGCTCTTGGTAGACGTCTGGAGATATATCGTACCAAATGTTAATACAGCGGTCACGTAAAGTTGAGATATCTTGACATGGTGTGTTTCAGCTCTGAGCTGCCTTTCCATGAAATCCCAAATGAGCTCTATAGGATTTAAATCCGGTGAATTTGGTGGCCAGGGCATTAATTGGAATTCTTCATCATGCTGCTGGAACCACACCAGCACATTTTAGCCTTGTGACATGGGGCATTGTCCTGCTGGAAGATGCCATTTCCAGTAGGGAAGACCGACGCCATGTACGAGTGCACCTGATCTGCCACGATGTTCAGATAATCCACAGCCTTCATGGTATGTTCTACCACAACTAAGGGTTCCAGAGCCTGCCAGGAAAAAGTCCCCCAAATCATAATATCGCCGCCACAAGTCTGTTTACAACCAACGGTATAAGACGGAAGCAACTGTTCACTTGTGTCGAACCCTGACGCGACCATAAACGTGATGAACAAGACATCGCGATTGGTCGAACTAGACAACTCTCTTCCAGTCATCCAAGGACCAGTCTCGGTGTTCTCGGGCCTACTGTAGGCGTAGTTGGTGATGATGATTGGTCAATAGAGGCACGCGAGTGGGACTTCTGCTGCGCAGTCCCATATCCAACAGTGTTCACTCACTGAACTGTGTGTTTGGAAACACTTCCACTCTCAGTTTCCTTGTATTGAGCTGTTAGTTGATCAACTGTCTGCCTCCGATTTTGCTTTACCAAGCAGCCTAGTCTCCGACGTCTCTTATATTTGATGACGCGTGGCCGTCCAACACCTTTACGCCTACTGTTGGTTTCGCCGTCTTTTTTCCACTTTGCATAAGTACTAACAAAGACAGATCATGAACAACCTACCAGTCTTGCAGTTTCTGAGATACTCGTTTCGATTCTTCGGGCCATCACAATCTGCCCTCTATCAAATTCGCTAAGATCGTTACCCTTTTCCATAACTTGTGAAAAGAAAGTGCTCGAATGAAGCCTTAGCTTCTCCAGCCCCAGTTATATACCAATCCCACCTCATCATGTGGTCTCCACGTCATCCAGACGAGTTCTTTGAAAAAGTTACGGGTGCTCATAATGTTTTGGCTCGTCAGTGTACATGACAAATACAGTGCAGAAAGAACATTAAAAAACTCAATGAGTCCGTGTTTTTTTCCCCTCTTTTTTTTTCGAATAACAATTTTTATCTTCTTGTCAAAATTGACTGCCTTCGTCAACTAGTATTTTAATTCCTAACTTTTCTTTTTGCAGCTGTTAGAACGAGAAATTGTCCTCTCTCTCCGACCTTGGTTTTACAATGCTAAATTTAAGCTTAATTCATCTTGCATTTTATCAATATTTAGATAATAAAAGCTATATTTTATTCATTTATTTTTATTACTATTTTTATTATTTATTGATTTATTTGCCTTTTTTAAAAAAAATTATATACAAAATGATAATTATTATTACTATTGTAAGGCTAGAAAAGCAAAAGTACCTGTTTTATAAATTCCCTAATAAATGATTTTAAATTTTAATCATATTCTTGCGATTTTTTCCAATTATTAATTGATTTATTGCATTTTTATATTATCCAAAATTAATTTAATTTCATTCAAGAAAATGCAGCTATTAGATTATTCTGATTCACAAAGTTACTACTCTGTATTGTATCAATGTTCTGTTTCTGTAAGAAGGACACTGGTAGATAGAAGCGGAAAGTGCCTGTTATGATTGAAATATATTTTAAGGAGATTGAGCATCGAGTTGATAAAATATAATTGAATGTTCAGACTATACTAATTTTATTTGTTTTAATATTTTACGAATAGTATAGTAGTGCTTTCAATTACATCATAATAACGAAGGCATTTTTTATGTATACTTATCAATCAAAATCTTGTTTTGTACAGTTCTGGTTAGTTGAGCTATGACCTTGACAATATTTACCTCGTTTTTGTGAGTACAGTATAAAAGGAACGTGTTACTGGCGCTGATGTGAGTTGAGGTACTTGAGGTACTTACCGAAAGAAAGGTAAACATTGTCAAGGTAATAGCTCAACTAACCAGAGCCGCACTATATTCGAGCTTACAATAATGAATCTGAAAACCCTTATCGAGTAAACTCAATTCATTGAGTTTGAAAATTGTGAATATAAAGAAAATAACAATAAAATAAAATTTAAGTTAGAAATGTATATCATGAGAAATAAAACTCACTGGAAATTTTGTGAAAGATGGATAGCTAGTTCACTTGTAATGTCTTTGCCCGAGCTGACTGACAGTCTGCCGAGACATAATTTCTGAATAATTAAGTAAATAAAGCTAAGTAATGGATCTTAATGAAGTAGGTAAGCCACGGAGAGCTAATCCTAATATTTCTGTCTCCTTTTTGTAACAAACGTAGCGACATCCAACCTCATAGGTATCTACAAATCTTGAAAAAATAGAATTTTCGCTTTTGTTGAAAAAAAAAATTCAGAAGAAGACTAATGCTTCGAATAAAATTTAGAAACGGTAGTTTAATAACATTTAAAACAAGCATTCATGTTCCCACAAAATCGCAAAAAAATATTAATTTGTTGCGTTGCTTTCGAAGCATATGAAGAAAACTGAATTGCAATTATGTACTTATTGTATTCACCCCACGATATGACGTAGCCTCTATATAGGCAACCCCCCCTCCCCCCAAAAAAACAACTGGCTGTTATATAGTGCATAGCGGCTGCATCATATTGACCATCTAATAATGACCTAGGTGCATTTCCCTGACTAGAAAAGGCTAAACGTTGATCAGAGGTTAAATGTAGGAGTTGGCTTCTTTCTATGACTTCTGTAGGAGTTCTTTCGACGGGAAGTATTCCATTCGTTTTAAAATTGATCATAGAGTAGGAGTGGCAATGAAGGAAATTTTACAAAGCATCAATCACATCACTAGCGTAGCCAGAATTTACCTTCTGGGGGAAAGGGGGGAGTCATTGCAGTCCTTACGTGTGTATAAATTATCACATTAGTATTTTCAATAGTTTTAAAATCAAAGGTTCTAACCTACCCTCCCCCCTCCTCGCTGCTCCACGACACCACATTAAGTACACGGAAGACTACGACCACTCTGGAAAAAACAAAAATGTTGTAAAATGGAACTTATGTTTATCTTATTGGAGTGCTTAGATATTCAACTGAAAGTTCAATGCTTGTTTCGTCTCTGGACTTATTAGTGTTCGGCCTAAAAATACTTAATAATTAGCAAATGCTGTGGATTTGCTGTATTTAAATTGCGATTTCTTTGATAATTCGATTGTGATGTTATTGGAATTGGAATATTTGCACATAGCTGTTTCCGGGTATTTAATTTCAATTACTACAATGCAATGCATTATGTAATTAATAACTGTCAGTAGAACCAAGGCGTGGTTTGCATGGGAGCTAAGCTCTTTTTCCCCTTTTCAATGATTTTTAAATATATTAAACGGAGTTCTGTCTATTTACTTATAAACGTAAAGGTACTGAAGAATATAGGTGTCCTGTTTTTTTTTTCAAACTGAACTGGAATGGAGGGGTTGTTCCGTGTTTGTGCGCCTGTTGTTGTTTTGCTTATGTTCTGTTCAATGCAGTGTGTATGTCAATTGACTTAAATCGCTCGGGAATCCAAGCTTAACTAGTATATAAAACTATCCATTTTAAGGCAGGAAAGTGCAGCTTCCGTTTTGATCAACTCCATCAAGATGTAATTCCAACTTAGCTCTGACAACATACGATGGATGGAATCGCCATCAATTGACATTAAAATATATTTGATCGAGCCGAACAACCTCTAATCCACTACAGCTAGAGGTGATGACTTGTAATGGAAAGTTAGTTAATCACGGCCGATTTAAAAGTGCTCTAATACTGACGGTTTTCAACCGGCCAGATTCGAACTCTCGACTCTTTGACTACAAGTTCGGGACCTAACTGATCGGGATATTCTAGCCTGCTCAATATTAAGTGTTATTAAGTGAATGTAAACTGCTCAACATTCATGCATCTCGTTGTTCTTATTTTCAGTACAAGACGAACATCTTTGTAAAAAGAAAAAGTGTTATATTTTTCTGATAATATTTGTTCTTTTGTTATAAATTTTACTTGTTTTCAGTACGAAACGAACATTTTTTTTAAAGTTTATAAGATAACTATGTTTCTAATGTTTTCTATTTCTTCTTTTGCACGGAGTAAAAGTAAGGCTGCAATTGGGCTCTAGCTTTATGTATCTCTCTATGTAACTTAACTTTCGTTTCATATTGTTCATTTAAAAATCATTCTACGATAAATTAATATCTGTAGACCTCTTCGACTAACGTGCATACAAATAGATCTGATATTTAATACAGTCAGTAGTGTTTCTTTTAATGAATATATGCGTTGAAATTGTTTCATAAAACGTGTTGATATTTTATGCTTAAAATATAAATGTAACTACCAGAACTATGTCTAAATTCAATATTCGAGTTGATGCCGACGTTTTTTTATGATGAACTCTGGTTTGTTTTGTCATTTGATTTCAGCATCATTTCTCAGTCATTATAAAACTATTAATTGCTGATTTGTTTTGTTTCAGGCAACACAGACATCGTAGAAGGAAACTTGAAGCTTATTTTAGGTTTAATATGGTCACTTATCTTAAGGTATCAGATTGGAAGGACGAATTTCCCACCAAAAAAATTGATGTTGTCATGGCTTCAGGCAGTTTTGCCTGATCTGCATATTTCAAATTTTACCTCAGACTGGAATAGCGGAATTGCCTTGAGGTATTTATTTTCTCTATTTTATTGCAATATTTTTTCTTGAATTTTTAGGTATGAACTCTCGTTTGGCTCTTATTAAATTCACACTGTTCAACATTTATGTTTTTGCTTGTTTTAAGATTAGATATTACTAAAAATAAAACATCGCCAAGCTTTTGGTTGCCATTTTTTTTTCCACCAACTCTTCAATATGTCGCTAAACTTCTTGGTCTCCAAGTTTTGTTTTAACCAAATTTGTTGCCCACTTGGCCGTATGCCGCCAAGATTTCAAAAAAATTGGCGACGAAAATGAGATGCCAAATCTTGTGTCAGTTTTGGTGACATTGGCGATAATTAGCGAAGTACCAGTGGAATTCCCCCTAAAACTGTAAGGAGTCAATTATTTTAGTTTATCGAAATGATTGTGACAGTGATAAACCTCATCAAAATTTTTAGATGGTAGGAAGATATTAAATTGCATCTCAAATCCGCTTATTAGGCTGTGTATTTCATGTGAATTTTGCAAACGTACTACAGTACGTTCTTTGGCAAAAGCTACATGTTTACGAAAAAAAATCTAGTTTTTTAACGAAAATTTTACGTTTTTGTGCCCTTGCCAAGAAATCACAAATCACCCAGCACAAATTTGTTGAAATGTTTTCGACGTTCATTAAACAGGCTCCCGTTACATATTTTTTCTCGAATTTTATAACCAGAGGGTTACTAGTGCTTTTTTTACTTCAAAGAAGAAATGGCCAATGAGTGTAGGGGAGCCAAATAACTATACCGTTTCCCCTATATATTTATTCTTCGCAGGAACTCCTTTTGTCAAAAACTCGAAGCTAGAAATAAAAATTTAAGGTTAAGTACCTTTATTTTAAATTTTTGCATCCTAATAACAGAAATTAATCACTTGAACAGTTGCGGAATATTTTTAAAGGTACTGCTGTTAAAAACTGAAAGACAAATAAATCAAAGAAAAGACCACATTATATAGATGCCAAAAAGGAACAGAGAGAAAATAAAAAAAAAAAAAGCATCCAAAAAAAGAAAAATCGAAGGAGCAAATGAGGGATGAGCCAGTGAAGAGGATGGCACTGCTGCCTGCATTTACTGCTTTATTCGGACTAGAAGGGTGGTGAGGGATGGGGATCCAATGTCATCGTTGGGCCCATGAAAGCTGCTCTGGGGCCGATGAGAAAGTTAACTATTTTACTTGTGACTGGTGTCAATAGGCCTTACATTACAGCAAAAATTTAAAGGTAAAGAATTAAATTTGCTGTCAACTCATCAATATGTTTCCTTTTATACTTATTCTAGTATGTTTTGATAATAGTTAACATATGTTATTAAATAAAACTTGAATTTTGTGGAAACTTTTAATTTTTTTTATTTTCCCATAGCAATAACATGTCTACCCGGTATTACCCCACTAGTGGGATAAAACCGGGTAAAATGACCTTTTCTACAAAAGAAATTAATAAAAATTAAAAAAACAAAACAATTATGGTTTTGAAACTGTGGTTGCAATAATAGATAACTACTGCATACTTGTGCAAAATTTTGTTCCTTTATGCTAAAAACTGATTTCTGAAAGCCTGCAAACCTTAAGGTCCCGGTTTTATCCCACTTTCCCCTACTCAAAAAGAAATGTTACTGTTGTCGCTACTTTCAATACGTTAATGTGGTGAAACTGGCGTGTTCTGTATTAAAAGTTGCTCATCATAAATCTTTGTATTACCATCTTCTCCTCTGTCATTGTGCTCTGGTGACAGCCCAGGGTAAGTCAAATGGGATTTTATGAAGTTCGGTTGCCGCTGGGTGGTATGATGGTATACCTGCTATTAAAAAACACTCAGAAAAACTAAGATCTTAAATCGTTATTTTCACCTCAAACAGATCATCAGCCCGTAATAAGGAACTGTTCTGTATATTAATTGCCGGTGTCCCATTTACATATTAGTTCGCTAGCCATTTGCTTACTCATATGATGAAAGTTCTATCTTTATTGCTTGATGTTTGGTAAAGGAAAAGTAAATAAGACTTGTGCCACTGAAAATTAGGGAAAGGATAAAGAAGAACTATGTGAGAAATAGGCAAAATGATGCTTTCAAATCTAGTTCAAAATTTTGGTGTATTCTGAAAATAAATTTTATCTAGGTTATTACACTTATTAAAGGTAATGGATGAGCAATTTTATGAAGTTAAATTATTTTAGACGGTGGGATCTTGTTAAATACTCACGGAAAAAGTATACAAAATGTATATATGCATCATGTTTCAATGGGTCGATTATATGTGCAAGGTGATGACATTTACTGCTCCAGCAATTTTCAATTTACAGTTGCTGTCTTAAAAGAAGCTCTCTCTATATTTCTATGTATATATGAAAAGGCTGGATTAATTTTTATGATTGGATACGGTATATCAAGAGCATAATATTTCCTACAACGTTACGCTACGAAAATAAAAGTTAATAGTTTTTTTTTTAAATTGTCCATGTTTTTTTTTTTTTTTTTTTGAACTATGGACGGGTTACACATCAATAACGGTTGCACATCTGTATGGATTTATGAAGACAAAAATTAGCTTAGAAAATTGTATTGTGAAGCTTTTAGTGTTAAATTCCGTAAAATGGTATTATTCATTAAGCTTTATCATGCATTGAATGTTCAAGTCTTCTAATAAAGGCCGTATGGATTTTAAAATTAAAGATAACTATTCTCTCGTTACAACTTTTCTCTTATATGTTGTCAAGTTTTCTGACGTGTTATAAGTTCAAAAACATACGAAACAAATTGGCATTTTTAAAGAAATGCCTATATCTTGAATATACACTTGGGTAGATCCACCCTATCGTCCTATGGTAAAAAAAAAAAGTTTCCGATTTCCATCGGGCCGGGCAAGAAAAAAGTGTCAAATAACGTTTCAAGGTTATGTATAAAATTTCATTCGATTAGGAGTTCATTTTCTGCCTCTGGATTGAGTTTGAAAAACCCGTATTTAAGGGGAAAATCTATTTTCATTAAAAAACTGAAAAAGAAAATTACAAATATGTATAACAACTTAAGGTGGTCCAAGTATTAATCATTTATTTAGAAAAAGTTTATGATAATCATTAGTTTTTTAAATTAAAAATATTCATCTTAAAATTGCTTGAAAGTCCTTACTATCTAGTTTTGGCATAAGTTTCCGGGACTCCAGTAAGTTCTTGAAAAAGCTTCTCTTTTTGCACAATGTAGTTGAAGCTTATGTCAATTTGAACTGACCTTCCACAGGGGTGCCCATCTCTAAAAGGGGATGGCGCATCCCCTCCCCCAATGCTGGGAAGTACCCCCCAGAACGAGAGCCCCCTTTCTCAAAATAAGGTCAAAAATCTAATCAACACTCTTAAAAAGTTTAATGCTGCAGTCTGCGCCATGAGCCCCCCCCCCCCCCCCCTGGTTGGCACCGCTGCCTTTCAATAGCCTGTGTGTACTGTGTATGGCATGTCAGGACGGTACTACGAGCTTCTAAAATCTAACGGGCTGCCAATTCACAGATGTGCTGTTCCAAATCTGTCAGCATTGCAATAAATTAATTTTTAGGATATGCGAAAACACTGTTTCTTTGGATTACGGGATCTATTTTGCACTTAACTTAGTGGATAAATATCTAGTTGCAGTGATTTTGAACAACTGCAGAGCTAATCTGCACATAAAGAGTAACTTTTGATAGCAAATCAGATTAGAGCATGAGCTTTGGTGACTTATAGTGCAAGAATTTCTAAATATTCAGCAGGAGATTCCACTGATATACACAAACGTAGAATTCGATTCGCAGGAGTTAGCCATAGAACATGAGACATTTTGGTAGACTTTAGCTCTTGTCAGGGCAGATTTTTGTGCTATTTTGCGTTTCCGACGAAGCATGTTTTTATCAATAATTTCTGAAGTGGTGGGGTAAATTACTGCTGAAGCAATAGCTACTCCAGCCAGCGGCGTGCACAGAAATTTTCGAGCCCGTCACAAATGACATTTACGGACCCTCTCCATATTGTTTACCCCTATATTTCACCCCTTATACTAAAAATATTGATCCCCCTTCAGGCTCGGACCTGGGCCAACAGATGTCCCTTCTCCCCGCCCCTCCCATGTACACGCCCCTGACTCCAGCCCTGTCTGATACTTCGTATCGATTACATGCCCGTGAAAGCAAATTCAAGTCCATTGTATTGCTTGTAGTAGTAAATTTTTCGATATAAGCGTTTGTAGTTGGAAGCTTGTAAAGGTCCCTTGAATTCATCCTCACTGTTCGTCTCCGATAGAAGAGATGCGATAAAGTAATGATACTAAAACTGTCTTCACTTTCATCTTGAATCTGAAGCTGCGATTTCTGTCCAGCTCGAATGTTTTTTTTTTTTTTTTTTCCGGACAATAATTTTCGTTACGTTATTATCTTTGCTTTTGCAAAATGAAGTGTCAAATAGCAATTTACTACCTTGGTATAACGATTCTGATTATTTCCCTAGTTATTTTCTGATAGGATTTCAAAAGACTGCTGCTGCATTTCAAGAGGTAGATTTTTAGCATCTGTTACTCATTAATTGCATTGTAGGCAGGGGACGTTTGACCAAATTCACACATTTCAGCCAATTTTAACACCTAAAATGGCAAGTGTGAATTTAAACCGGGTGCAAATTGTAAGTTTTAACCCTTGTTTCTGTAAACGAAGTAACATTTATTATTATTGCAATCTTACATGGAACGTATCCTATTTGGGCAAGGAAATCCAAACTTCAAACTCGATCCGGAGGCGAAATGGAATAAAATTTCACACATGTTAGTTTGAGACCATTTAGCACCTTTTCAATCCTCTGCCCCTTAACATTTTGAAAAAAAAAAAAAAAAATTTTTTTGACCCACCCTAATATACACCCTATTTTACGAAAAATTATTTAGTATTTGTCAAAGCAAATAACTTTTTTGGGAAATTTCGGCGATTTC
The DNA here is from genome assembly GCF_026930045.1 of Uloborus diversus. Classification (NCBI taxonomy): domain Eukaryota; kingdom Metazoa; phylum Arthropoda; class Arachnida; order Araneae; family Uloboridae; genus Uloborus; species Uloborus diversus. Next base: position 90,711,726 of record NC_072740.1, on the reverse strand, counting down.
TATCTTTTGTACGATTTCAGAGCCTGATTAACGCATGGTCCGACAGGTCCGCGGACCTGGGCACCACAAATTTAGGGGCCTTAAAATAGCCAAAATTAACTTACTTCCTTCCTTTTTTTTCTGTTAAAGTGAACGTTTCTTTTCAGCTTTGAAAAGAATCAAAAATCGTTTGAGAAGCTACGTTTTTCAGGATAATTTAGAGGCGTTTTTCTTATTGACCACTGAAAATTCTGTGACATCAAAATTAGATTTTGATGATGTGATCGACACATTTGCCTCTGTTAAAGCCAGAAAGAAGCCTTTTTAAAGCTTAATGTCAGAATTAGGTTTTTTTTTTTTGCTATTTTTGCAGTTTTAAATTGTTTTTTAATTCATTTTCACCTTAAGGTAAGGCAATTTTAACTATGATTAGTATGGTGACTATCAAGTGTTAGGTATTGAAATCCCAGGTTTCTGTAGTAATGTGTAGGTTTCTAGTGTATTAGGTTTCTAGTATAAAACATTGACTTTGAAATTGTGCTGATTTTCTCATGGGGGTGGGGGGCACCAATTTTTACTCAGGACCTGGGCACCAGTTTGTCTTGATCGGGCCCTGTACGATTTATGAAGTTTAGAAACATATTTTGTTTCTTCAATTTAACATTACACTTGTGATGAACCTTTTATTCGAAAGTGAGTTTAAGCATGGCCTTTTTGTGACCGAAGTTACACATCAGATCGTCCCGTAGTGATCTCTAGAAATTCGAGAAAACGTCTTGTCCAGTGACTTTTGCCTAATATAATGTTCTCTCATAGGGGGAACTAGGCGCGGTTTGGGGTCCCTTACACAAAATATTTGAAAGGATCTTCTTCAAGAAATAGCTCTAATTTTCAGATTTTTATACGTTGGGACCATATAGTAACAATAGAACTAGAGTGTATGCTAGGTTATTTTTAGGTTTGCTAGGCTAGGTTAGGAGGAAAGCGGTTTTCCCTACCATTGTTAGGCGAGCGCAAGTCTAACCTGCTGCCACTTTTTCAAATAATAGTTAATCACGTACTTAAGCTTCATTATGATATGGCGTAAAAGACGCCAAATATAGAATCCCCCCACCCCCATTGACTACCAATGTATCATACTGACAGCCAGTTTCTACCTCGCCAATCAAGGAGCACGCACTCTAGTGTGCATACAATCTCTGTGGTTGTGGCACCTAGGCTGGTTCAAAAATACATGTAAAAAAAAGTTTCTCCGAGATAACAGGACATCCCTCAATATTTTTAGACTTGTGGATAGTAATATAATGGAAGAATTTTAGCTTCCTATTTCAAGTGAAAGAGGGGGCTCAACCCCCTCCCCCAAACTTCATAAGTATGGTGAGGAGGGTTTGAAAAAATACATTGAACTGAAAAAACAATGCTACATATCATAATATACACTAGTAATATGAATATACATTGCTGTAAAATAATTATTTACAAAAAAACAGCTGGGGAAATTAAATGTTGATAAATTTGTGGTATTTTCTATGCTAGGACTAATGTTAAATTAGGGGGTCATTGAGCACCCTCTTAAAATTTGAGTAAGAAGCTAAAACTTTTGCAGCATATACTATTAGTAAGTCTAAAAAAAAGGTGTGTTCTCTAGCTGAAAAAAAGATTTTTTGAACCACCCTACTCCCCCCCTCCCCCCGAGGTCTATATCGCCACTAGTGGGAATGAATGACCTAAGATATTATCAGAGAATGTGGTGGACATTCCCCGATGGGATACCATCTGGAACTAGAGATGAGACGGATCCACAGCCCGGGTCCGAAGCGGGCTCGGGTTTTAGAACCGAAAATAGGTTTCGGGCTCAGGCGGGGTATAGCCCTCTAGGGCTCTTGCGCCATAAAAACCAAATACACCACCAATCGAGCGGGCTCGGACTCAAGTAAAGATATTCAATCGTCAACTTCCAAACAAGTTCAAAGCAAATAAAAATTTTCCTACTGTGAGAAAATGAAAGGAACATTTAAATCAGTTCCATCAATGTGAAAATTTAACCAAAAAGAAGTAACGCTTATTTATAGTACATAAAAAGTAGTCGAAAACTTTGTACTGCATAGTGAATAAAATATGACAACGTATATAAAGTACAAATTGAGAGTGAAAAAAGGTTAAAAAACCTTTTTACCTTTTTTAACCTTTTTTCATTCTCAATTTGTACTTTATATACGTTGTCATATTTTATTCGCTTATTTATAGTGTTTTGCGATTACTATTGCAATATATCATCATACAGTAATACATTTGAAGTGAAGCATTTTGAGAAAATGTAGAAACTTCTGTTAATGAAGAACATTTGACATAACATTTTTCATTAACAGAGAGATCATGTCTGACTGTAGAAGGCTCGGTTTTTGATACAAGAAAGTTTCCTTCGGGCTCGGGCGGGCTCGGATTTTGGTCCGAGACAATATCACCCGGGCCCGGGCTCTCAAAAATGAGTCCGAACTGATCTCTATTTGGAACCAGCAGTACAGTCGAGTCCTGCATACTTCTCCTAATGTGGACCGTGAAGTGGCCGAGTTTGTGAAAATGACGGGTTATCAGCAATGCACCCACAACTGGTTTTTTATGCAGAGTTTTTTCGTCTTACCAGAATGTAGACTAGTGTTCTGGATTCAACCATATTATCGAGGCTCGATTTTTCAAAACTCTACTGTATTACATTTCTTTTTTGCTGCATGATGAAATTTGTAAAAATGAAATGACATTTAAAAATATTTTCTGTTTGTTTCTAGTGCTCTGCTAGATTACTGCAAACCTGGATCGATTCCTCATTGGAAGTCCCTGAGCATTAAAAATAGGTATTTTATATACTTTCTTAAAACAATTGCATTTGTTAAATATTGACGCACTGTATCTAATAAATATGTAACTTCTTTTTTTTTTCATTTACAGTGTTGAAAATTGTCGAACTGCCATGCATTTGGCTCGTGATGAATTTGGAATTCCAATGATTCTGACACCAGAAGATTTGGCTAGCCATAACTTAGATGAATTGTCAGGAATGACTTATCTATCATATTTCATGAGAGATGATAGTCCTGGATATAAATCTACTTTAAGCTGGGTTCAGAAACAACTGCCTATGTTTAATATTCAAAATTTTACTGTAAGTATTCTAACTTTTCGTTTTAATGTATTTTTAACTGCCTTTTTTCCTCATGAGGGAGGGGGGGGCGAAACTGCTATATAATTAATTGCCTTTGTAGGGCTGGGTGATGTAGGGATTTCTGCCTGGTGTTGCATGGTCAACCTTACATTGCAACTGTAGCGATACATCACGATTTTTTTTTTTTAAAGACTTGACTTAAACTTACTTGTTTAAATTTTACAAAATATACACAAAAGAATAAAATATTTCCAGATAGTTACAGACAGGTTTTAGCACCACCAAGAAATTATTTTGAAAAAACAGCATCAAGGGTGTGAGCTTATGAAAGCAAAATCGTGCATCCATCCACAAGCTCTATCTATCAAACAGGGGTTACTTGTAAGTACAAAATACGCGTTTGCAATTTTTGTTGCTATTTTGAGCTTCAAACTTATTCGTAGCTTTTTTTTTTAATGAGTGATTATACAATGAGATTTGTTCATTAATACATTTACCGTTAAGAGCTAAAAAATTTTGAACTTCCTGCCTGTTTTAGGAGAAGAGAAAGTCCTTGTTTGCTTATGATAAAGTGGACTGGACTAGCTCTACAACGCGATTCGACCTATGCGAAATGACTATAAAGCGAATTTTTCCGAGTAACTAATTTTAGAGCTAACGCGAATTCTCCGCCCGCAACATGAAAATTTTCCAAATGGAATCGCTGTGCATAAGTATCGGCTTCATTATTAGCGACTAAATAATGATAGTACTTTCATCGCTTTAGCATTACTGACAGCGATAGTTCCCACAACGTACTAGTCTCAACATCGCTTGGTTCGTGCATATAAATATCCACATCGCATTTTTGCTGATACATGATGATACACACCTACCAACGCTCTCTTTCAGAATTTTTTACGTATGTTCAAAGTTCAGCTGAACGCACACTTGTTTAAGTCTGACCTTGCTTAGTATTTCATGTAAATATCAGTTAACTTGCATGTTTCTTGATGTTGCAATACTTATTAACAGCACTAATTGGTTTTGTATTATATTGTTTTGTTTTATAGACTGATTGGAATGATGGACTTGCTTTATGTGCTTTAGTAAGAGCATATGGTGCCAATATTCCTGAGTATACTGAACTGAAACGTGAAAGATCATTTTGGGAACAAAATATACAGCATGGTAAAATACATCATTTTCCTTCTTGTTAGCTTCTAGCTGTTGTAATTACCATGTTGAGAATTTGAAAGAAGTCCCTTGACTTGATTCAATGGAGATCCCCCTGTCGCAGAAGTTAAAAAAAAAAAACGTTTTCTTTAACTAAAAGGCGTGCATACCCTTTAACCTAAGATCCAAACATATTCCATGTAGTAATAAGAAGCCCTATTACATTAACAACACAATTATCCGCCTTCCTAAGAAAAGAAACGAGTTTAATTTAAAAAAATTAGAGCAACACGAAAATCCCCTGCCTTGAAGAAATATAATGTAATCGAAATAAGCTTTATATTTGGAACAAAACGAAAAAACTCGCTCCTAAAGTATTGAAAAATAAAAGATTAATTGAAATAAGCATTACATTTAGAACAAAATAAAATCACCCCCCCCCCCCTCTCCCCTGAAGAGCAACTTGAGTAAAACACTTGTTACAGGTTGAACGAAAAGAAAACCAGCTCCCTTATGTTGAAAAAAATAATTGATCAAATTACACATTGTATAAAATACATTTTGGCTCCCTTAAGAGTTTTTCCACCTCCAGCTCCGTCACTTCCTCTTCTGGGCTGATGAGTGCTAATAAGCACTAAACTGCAGTCCTCGGATGGAATAACTGAGCTGGCGGTGTATTTTATGTATTTCTGCCTTAGCCTTAGCCCTGGCTATAGGGCGGTAACTTACTGAAAATACTATGCCTTGCCTTCAATTTTCGAGTTGAACCGAACCATTGTTTCGGTTACTCATCTGGTCAGTGCTAATTTTATATTAGCTACCAGTTTGTTTGGCTATCTTGGCTCCTTTAAGAGTTTTTTCATCTACAGCTCAGTCACTTCCTATTCCGGGCTGATGAGTGCTAATAAGCATGAAACAGCAGTCCTCAGATGGAATGACTGAGCTGGTAATGAATTTTATGCATTTCTGCCTTAGCCCTGGCTATAGGGCGGTAACTTACTGAAAAATTACGCATTGCAGTTAGAGCGTATAATTTAATTAAAATACGCATTACAGTTGAAACAAAGTGAAAATTCTACCAACAGCCCCGAAATACGAGTTTATATGTAATTAGAAAAAAAACCTGCAAAAGAAATGAAAATCCCGTTGCAATAGGGATGACAATCCCTAAACCCCTATTCCTGTTGGTAATATAGCTATTAGTTCTAGCAAAATGGCTGAAATAAAGTTTGCACTGCCGTTTTCAAATTTGTGATTTCCAAGTACAGTTTAGTGACATTATACTAACATATTGAGTTCAGCTTACCATAGGATTTGTTGCCCAGTTAAAAACACTTGTAATGTCTATTCTAATTACTTGGAACAACTTCACCTTGTGCAGAAAAGACTCTTTTTCAAATGATATAAAATGCTAAAGGTTCAGAAATTTGTTTCTCCTATGAGGCTTTTTATGTGAAATTTTAGCTGGAAAAAGTTTATTGCAAAAGAAGAAATATATTAATAATAATTCAAATTTGGGGATTTTTTTTTTTCAAGATGGTACCTCCAGGGGTCCCAAGCTATTTTTTTAACCATTTTACCATTGGTCTAGGTGCCTAATTGCTATAGGGAACACTGGGCATTGTACAAAACCAACAAACTCGCATCAACTCCTTAAAGTTTCATTGCATTATTGAATTTTAATATAAATTTTCAGACTAAAAGATCAGTTTTATTTTTATTTTATTTTTTTATTGCAATTTTTCAAGATGGTAAAAAATACATAAAAAGTAGTATTAATATTTTATTATTGATACTGTCATTACTTACTTACTCTTAAACGCTAGGATGTAAAGGTAGTATTTGGTTCTTTATGTTTGGATGAAATACAGTGGAGCGGCAAAAAAAAATTTTTTTTCTTGGCGCTGTTTTTTTTTCCTTAAACAAGTTTTTTTCCTTTGCGTTACGAATTTATTTTCCATTCTTATTTAATCCATTTCAATCCAAATTGCAATAATTTTCCCTTACTATAGTTTTTACCACATCATTCGTGGATAGTACGCTCTGTTGTATTATTGTGCATTATATGCTTACCGAGAGATGTAATCAAATGAAAAACATATTTATCTTAAAAAATACTTTTGTATTTTTGCTTAATATGCTTTATGTTGTGAACTACTGAAGAAATAATAAGAAATATCGTAAATCGAAAGCAGATGCTAAAAGATTGTTGCAGAGTTACAGCAAAATGCTAGTATTTCGCGTGACAAGTGGCATCAAAGAAACACGAAAAACATGTCAAAAATACAAAGAATTCAGCAGGAGCAATTATTACTTTTGTATGTAAAAGTTTTTTAAGTAACGACTAAAAGAATTAGAATTTTTTAAAAAATCATTATAAATTATTCAATTGTCCTATGAATACGTATTCATCATGAGTATTTCGAAGGTTTTATTGTTTTGTTATTTTTTCAGTTTTATGATAGGTACTGCTTAAAAAGTTAGTTTCTTTCTGACCTGAAATCCACAAAATCCTAAACTTTCGCTCAATGACTTCTCCCAAATTGTGCGGATCTTTTACCTTCTATATATATGAAATGTTTTCCCATTTTACACTTTCATTAATGTATACTAAGATTATTGATTTCAATTTTCAGGCATACTTGGTGGTGAAAGCTTAGGTATTCGTCCCTTGTTAAAACCAAAAGAACTTTCAGATCCTGAAGTGGAACATTTAGGAGTGATGGCTTACATTGCACGCTTTCAGTGGATAAAACCACAAAAACGTCCTCAGGATAAAATCAGCATAACTGGACTCAATTTGAACAATGTTCATGTGGACAAACCAGTAGGTGTTTTCCCTTGTTTTACAAATAAAAATGATTGAGCTTATAGTCTTTTACTTATTATTATTTTTTTCTTTAGGCTCAATTTAAAATAAATTTTCTGGACACAAATATTGAAGAAAGAAAAATTAGAACAGAAGCTCGTTTCCAAGGTAAAAAAGTTGATTGCCAACTTACATTCACAAAAAATGGAGGGAGCGGATTTTTTGTGCCGAGTGAGGTTGGAATGCATGAGGTAATTATCATTTAAATATGATTTTTAAAAAGTAACATTTGAAGCATATTCGTTAATTTTAATAATTTTTTCGTCATAAAATATAATTACTGGCACAAAATATTTTGCTGTTCTTTATTGTTTATAACTTGATCGAATGTTTAATTTTTGTTGTTTTTTTGCTTTTGTGCAAACACATAAGGACCGACACATTGGGTTCAACATTTTTTTTCCCGACACATTTGAAAAAAAAAAGTAACCTCAAAAGGTCTGCACATTTTGGAACACCCTTTATTATTTGGATGAAACCTGGGTGCATTAAAAAATTAGTGCATTAGCCTAATTTAAACAAGGCAGTAAGAAGCCGAGCGATAAGTTCAAAACCTAGGTTGGCTTTAATTGAAAAGTTTTTATAAATCATGCGGTATAGCAGCACTTACCAAGGCTACTGGTACCAGGGATACCTGCCCACCCAAATGCCCCCCCCCCCCAAAAAAATACGGGTAGGTTTAAAAAAAAAATTCTATTAAACCCCCAAAATGCGCATTTAAGTGGTTTTTTTTTTATAAAATGATAAAAGTAAAAGAAATTGGTTTGTCAACTGCATTTTTCTGTTTTTACTTATAATTTAATACAGTTAAAAATATTTTCTGACATCTTGATTACATCTAAAAATCTTGATTACATTCTAAAAAATTGTCCACCATTGTGAATTTTTTATGCAATTGTGTCCTTATTTACTGACTACCACATAGTCGAAATTTGTATCAAATAAATTTTATATAAATGTGAAAATATATTTATTTTCTTTTCAGTTAGTTGTGTATTACTCTGAACAAGTTGTCACTGGATGCCCTTTATATGTTCGGGTGCATCCTGATATTTCAAAGATACTTTATTCTGGAATAGATCCCTGTGCTTTAGGGTCAGTTGTCGAAGTTCTGGTAAGAATCCTTTATGAATGTATTTTATTCAAATGAAAGTCTTTATCATAATCTTAATTAGGAAAATATTCTTAAAAAATAAGTATTTAAAACTTTTGTGTGTACAACCATATAGTAAACGAACTGATGTGTGCATCATATGACTTCCTTTTACGCCAATCTAATAATAATAGTGCCTTGGAGTAAGCAAGGAGACACTTTATATTTTTTCACCCCTATTTTGTCACAAAGAAAAGCAAAAAAACGTTTTACAGAGATTATTTTTCCCGATCTCGGCAATTTTAGCGTGATTCAATGGTTTAGTCTATAAATATCACCAAATTAAAACCAGATTTGAAAAGAAGAAAACACAAAATTTGTTGCCAAGTAGGCTACAAAACTTGGTGACCAAAAGCATTATGATTTATTGCCAAGTGTCTGTCTAATTATAACATCACTGGAGTTAGCATTGAAATTAGCACTGATTTTCCTCCAAAAAAGTGTAAAAGACCCCATTTGGAACATTTGAATGCAAAGGGGAGGTGCACCACTAGACCTCACTAGGAGTCTACATACCAAATTTCAACTTTCTACGGCATACCATTTTTGAAATATTCGAGATACGAAGGTACATACGGACGTCACAAGAAAACTCATTGTAATTAATTTGGGGTTCGTCAAAATGGATATTTCGGGGGTCCATACGTTCTTATGTATATATGTACATGTGGTTTGGTTGAAAAAAATTTCACATTCATTCGGGGGTGAGAAAAATTGAAGCTTAGGCTTATATTTGAGTGAAAATTTTTTCGCAAATACAATACTGTCCACTTCTGACAAGTTGAGCTCTGCTGCTCAACCGATAAAAAGATTCCATTTGTTTAAATACGGGTGAGGAAAAACGGCTTAAGAAAGTGTGGATTTTGTTTGCAGTGTTATTGCCCATTTGGCAAACAATATTACTATTCAGGTAAAAAGTAGCAAGTGGTACAGGATGTTCTCGCCAATAAAAGGGTGGCAATGGTAGCCCAACTCTGCGCCAGATAATTCCTCTTCTTACTCATAGCTTTAGTTTGAAAGAAATAGTCTTGCTCACACACACACAAGGCCATAGCTCAACTTCTCACCAGGAAACCACACGATCAAGGAAATTCAAGAAAATCCAAATTGGTAGCATTTTAAAGACTGAAGAGCATCGTAAAATATGTTTATATGGCACAAAAATTACGTGCCCTCATGATCCCGTTATCAAAATATGAGGTCTTAAAGTTTGCCAAAATTATAAATAAAGTTGCCAAATTTAGTGAGTACCATTCAGAAATGGAATGTTTGAAGGGAATTCAACATCTGCATCTGACAAGACATTTCACTGCCATTTTTGGGCTTTACCAAAGTGCGTGAAAGATGTTTTAAGTAAATACTTTACTCGTAGGTAACTGTCGCGGGGAGGGGAGTAGTGGCACAGACTGCTCTATTAAAATTTTTAGGGGGTTGTTTTTAGGGTAATTTTCTCGTTGGCTTTTTTTTCTTGTGGAGCCTTCCAGTTATTGGGGGGGGGGGGGCACTATAGCCCTTGGAGGAAATAGATACCCCTGTTTTACTTGTGTGTGTCAAAGTTAAGAACCACTATCAAACTCAGCAAGTGGAAGGTTTTTTCAGAGAAATGACAGCTTTAAAACAAGATTAAATTTAAGTTTTATCTTATTATTCGTAATAAAAGCAGGCACACCACTTAGGGGGGTTAGGAGGTGGAAGTTGACCCTTCTGAAATTCAAAGAAAAAGTATTTACATGTACGTGCAAGAGTGTTCTATCGTTGGGGAGAGGGACGCAGGGAAATGCTGTCAGCCAAAAATTTGTTTTTTTTTTTAATTGTAAAAACAATGCAAATATAATGTAAATTGATTTCAAACCACCTTTCTCTCTCTCTCGGCAAATCCCTTAAACACTAAGGTGAGTTCCACCAAGCATTTTTTCAAACTATAGCAATGTGTACGTAGGTGTGGTTTTTGTTGCTTTTTGTTAAAATAAGCATTTGCTTTGAGAAAATAAAGTGTTATATCTGTAAATTTTTCCATTTTTCAATTTTTTACTTTTTTGTCATCTTCTGTGCATCAGCCTTAGTGTGCAAGCTTGCTTATTTGGTTTCCGCTGAAAATTAAGCTTGAAAAGATTGTTATATTCTAACGTTTCTCTTTATGGAATCCGAAAAGCGTTTCTTCAAATAACTCAAAAATTCATTTCTGCAAATACTGTACTTTAACTTCTCACATTGCAGAATTTACCCTCTTCCCAGTAAAATTTTGAAGAGACGGGCCAGATAAACGTATATTTTTGCATTTTAATGTATTTTAAGTAGATTTTACTTTAGTACTTAAAGTGTGAATTACAATATTTTTGATGTACTATATTTTAAGTATTTCTTATTATAGTTCTTATAGGCATTTATTCTGAGTATTCCTTTTAGTTTCCGTGAAAAGTTAATTTATATACTTAAAACAATGTAAATATAAAAAAAACTTCTCATTGAAAAATTTTTAATTGACAGATTAATGTTAAATACAAACAAGAAATATTGTAAAATATAAATGAAAGAAGCCTGTCGAAAGGAAAAAAAATTACTGCTGACTGACAAATATGATACTGAAAAAATAATGATTAAAAGATAGAAAATTGTGGCACCAGGAACATTTCATCAGTTTAAGTCTGATACAGATGTTGTAGTGGTCAAACTCCTCCGAAAAGCAAAATTGCAAAGGTGTTTCAAACAGGGGTGACCAAGTTTGTAATAACCCAGACTTGTACCAGGCAAATTGTGTCATATCCGAGTATTGTGGTGCACTAATCTGGAAATGAATGAGTGATTGTAGTTTCATTGAAATACAATGTGTAAAAGTTATTCCAGTATTTTTAAGAATAAATAAATAATATGCAATGTGTTGTGATATTTATGTAATAGCCACTTTTACCTGTAGTGACAGGTTTTTTTTGGACGACAGGGTTTTTTTTATAATGAACGTCAAATATTAATAGTTTTTCAGAATAAAAATATATATGAGTATTTCCCTCTATTCATGAGGTAATTTCCGATATCGATAATTTTTAAATACGTATTATTGACACTTACTATCCGTTGTTTTCACTTTAATTTAATTTTTTTTCCATTTTAAATTAAAAATTAAATAATTTTCCTCGCAGTGGTCAGACAATAAAATTTTATGTATTGATTCTCTCTTTTTTTTTCAAAAATTAGAACCGATACCATAATCCATGACCAATTTATTTCAGCATCAAAGACTTCATTTTATTATCTACATACTGTATGAGCTCAAATTACCCTGTTTTTCTTACTTATTCATAGTAATTGTCCCAGATTATTAAGAAGTACCTACAACATATTTCACTAATAATTCAATTAACACACTTAAAATACAGTAATATTCTGAAATGTATTATTATCATGAATGAAACTCTAAAATTCACGTTTAATTTCATTGTAAGGTTGTCGTTCCTCTGAATAAAGCTACTTCATAAGCTTGATGGCGATTCTTTAATTTAGCACACACAAGTAAAGTATTAAAGCAAAACATCTTTCACACAATTTGCGAATGACCCAAGACAGAAATGAGATGCCTTGCAAGATGCAGACGATGAAATAGCGCAGTGTTTTAAATTTCATGCCAAGTCTTCAAATTTGGCGACTTTTCTTGAGATTTTGGCAGACTTTAAGACCCCATATCTCGAAAAGGAGAGGACGAGGGCACACAGTTCATGGTTCAAAAAAATGTCTAAATATGCTCTTATGGATGAGACCATTTTAAACTTTTTTCATAATTACTTAGTTCGTGTGGTTCCCTGGTCAGAGGCGAACAGTACTACTTCCTTTACTATGTAAAAGGAAGTAAAAAGTTGTAAAATTTCTTTCTTTAGCCATTTCATGTTTTTTAAAATTAATATAGACCTCTTAAAACTTGCTTTTATTTTGCTAATTTTGTTTATTATTATTATTAGCAATTATCAACAATAATAATTAATTACTGCAAGAAATAGAGGAGAAATTCTTTGCCGTAAAATAAATATTTTTTTAAAAATTTAAGTTGATAAAATTAATGTCATTTGATTTAACAATTTCAAAACAAAATTATCTCAAGAATTTTATATGACTGATTCATATCTAAATAACTAAGATGCTGATTGCATTATTTTGTTCATCTGCAAAACTATGGATAATGTTTTGTTTTGTGATATACAGTACACTATTAAAGTGGAAAAGGTATTACTAATTAATGCTAACTCGTAATTGTTTTAGGAATGGTTCTGATTTTTAAGTTATCAGTTAAATTTTTAGCATGTTTATATTCAGTTGAATGGCAGTGAGGATAAATAGTTTCTTATTTTAACTATAGAAAATTTATGACCATTCCGAATAAATCATGAAACAGTTATCCAAACATTATGTAAATATTTTCTAGTGCACTAAAGCTATGTTCACGAAGCAATAATAAAGGTCGCTAACAATAAATAACTCTTTGGTTTTGTTTAGAAGCCTAAGAATTACAAACTGTTTACAAAGTTAAAATGTTTTGAGGCATTTACTTTAGTACAATATTAAGTAAAATAATTGATTTTTTTTTCAAACATTAACTGTAATGTGCAATTGATTAAATAACCAAAACAGAAATCTTAGTTTAATGTGTCATGCTGTACAAAGGCTGGAGGACAAACAAAACGATAATGCATAATTTTGAACCTGTTTTGTATTTCATAACTTTTTTCTCACAGATTAACTCTAATGGAGTGGGAGGTGGAAATGTTTTGGTTGAAGCCTTGTCTCCATCTGGAAAGTTGAAAAAGTGTACTGTTGTTGAAAATAATGGGGTTTATACAGCAACATTTACGCCAGATGAAATAGGTAAGCAAATTTTTATTATGTTCAATATTGCTTTGAATTTGTTTGTAAGGAAAATATTTTATGCAACCATTACTTTGTTGTAGGTGAATGGAAAATCATTGTGACTTATGCCAGTGAACACATTCATGGTAGCCCATTTACTTGCTATGTATATGATCCAATGAATGTTAAGGTAATTTTTGTGCTTCAGTTAATGATATTGAATGTGAAACTTATTTTCGAAAACTTTTAAATGTTTTAGTCATTTCTCTACTATTATACACAATTCATGCTTATATTTTAGGTCCAAGGACTTGGTCCTACCATCAAAGACAAGGATAAATCATTTATCATAGATGCAAGTACTGCAGGTTGGGGTGAAATGAAAATAGAATTACTTCAGAATTCATATTCTGTTCCTCTTCAAATTGATCAGCAAGGCAATGGAATTTATAAAGTCACATTTTGTCCTAAGACTTGTGGACGATATAGTTTAAATGTATCATTCAACTCCATTAACATTAAAGGTAACCATAATTTTATTGTACGGATAAATTTCAAATTTTCATTACTTAATTTTTGAGAATATTAATTGGTTTATTTAAGTTCATTTATATAACTTAAATATGTACGAAAAATGTGTTTTGGTTCTGAATAAGACCTATTTTTTTTTTTTTTTTTTTCCTTTAGTAGATTTTCTCTTGCTGAGGGCTTTTTTCTTGCAAATTGATTTCTTTTTTTTTGAGGGGGGGGGAGCAGATTTTATTACAATTCTGTACTACATATTTTGACTCTTAAAAGAATACTTTTCTCACAAAGTCTAGCTCAGTATAGTCATGATTTTTTCCCTGGTAGGGCTAGGGATAGTTACTGCCCTCTTTCAACCTGAAAATATTGTTGAAAATACAAGAAGCAATTTTCATAGAGGGTTTGTTTTTGCAATTGTGATTTTTGTCAATTGTTACTTTTGTTCTGAATCAGCATCAGCATTTTTCTTTTCCAATTTCTTGCCTCATTACCTACATTTCATGCCTATCAATAGATATTTAGTTTTTGCCAATCATGATTTTTGTTAAAGGTTCGTTTTTACGATTATGATTTTTGTTTGTTTCTTTTATTTTGAATGATTCTGTATAACATTTTGCTTAATTTCTTGTCATGCTAGTGATTACCTGCCAACTCTACTGGTTTGTCCGGGAGATTCCTGGATTTCGATAATTTCTATTGATTGCATATATGATGTAAGGAGCATTCGGTTGTACTAAGAAGGATAATAAGAAATCCCTATTCTTCCCTAAATAGCAATGAAAAATCCGTTGTAATCATGTACTGGATTTTTTAATTACCTATTGGATTTTTTCCCAGTTGATGTTGACAGGTATGCTGCATATTCTCTCTCAGGAGTTTTATTACCTTTACGCTCAACTACTGTATGGAAACAAAAGGAATTACGCTTTCCCCGCCTTATTTGTGCAGCCGTTTTGTTGCAATTTTTCTTCATTTAACAGCCATGTAATATAGTACTAGGTTTGGAGTCAGTTTGCTTTAGTGTTTAGTTTGAAGAGTTGAACTGTAATTAGGAAAAGTGTCCTGATATTTGAGTGCAGCTTCCAAACTTTTTTTTCTGTGTGTTGTCTTGTATAGAAAAGAATCAGTCAGCTATCTCACTTTTGTATCTTGTTTTTTGTACTAAATTTCTCAACTTACGTGCAAGTTACCATAGCCAAGAGTTATTTTTAAAACACGATTTCAAAAAGGTGTGAGGCACTTCAGCAGTAGTCAATATAAAATATGTTTAAAAATCTACCATTTGTTTAAATGAAAATATCTGATCTTAAACAAGTGAATAAAAAGGAATAAACCAGATTTCAAGTTTATTTGTACAAATTCAGAAGTAACATTGAATTCGATAAATCAGTGGGATGGATCTTTTGTTTTCATCGCTGTTCTTTTCTGTTGATTGTTCATTTGTTTTATGTTATTTATTATTACTTTTGATTTTTGTGGAAAATGTGTGAAGTGTAGGAAAAAGCAGAGGTTTATATGTGGCACAATCTATTATTTTTGCCATTTTTATATTATTTTTTTTTTCGAAAGTAAAAAACAAAAATGTTGCAAATAAATAAGCTACTACTACTTTTTTATAGTTTTACTATACTATACTTTATAGATATTTTTACTATACTA
This sequence comes from Uloborus diversus, assembly GCF_026930045.1. Classification (NCBI taxonomy): domain Eukaryota; kingdom Metazoa; phylum Arthropoda; class Arachnida; order Araneae; family Uloboridae; genus Uloborus; species Uloborus diversus. Next base: position 90,696,393 of record NC_072740.1, on the reverse strand, counting down.
TCAACTGATCATGTAACCCTTTAATCCTTTCTGTTTTTTACTTTTATTGTTGATATCAGTATTTTCTGAAATTTTGGGAACATTTAACGGCGCTTATTGCGCGTTTTACAGTACATACAATAGTTTTTCTTCCATTCTGTTTGTGAGCTAAAGGATTGTTTGAAAAATGCTTAACTTTGATGAATGTAAGTTCCAGAATTTTATAATTAATGATAACATTTATCAAATAATGGAACCAATATTTCGAGTGTGCAAAATTTTCTCAGCAATGTTTCATTATTAATGCTTAGGAAAGGATGTGTTTACTGTTTTTTTGGATATGGTTTTACAAGATAGTTAGACTGATTGATTTGTTGGAGATAGAATAGTTATTAACTTTGAGTTTGGTTATTGTAAAGGGCTTTAAAACGGAGAACTCATTGCGTTGTGAAATTAATTGTTCAAAAATTCCTTGAGTCATAATCAATTCATGTAACATATTCCAATACAGAGATTAATTAACGTTGATTAACTCTTTTATTTATTTTAATGCAATTTATATATTCACAGACAATATTTTTTCATATATTTAAAAATCAATTAATAATCATTCATTTGGGGTAATTGGTTACCCAACAATTTTAGGGCAAATTAAAACACCCATGACATTGGGATGTGACAATCCCAACGTTTCTATTCACTGCGATTTCTATCACAAACGATGCACATTTAGTTTATATCAGCATGGCCGTGTTGAAGCATCACAGTCAGTGTCACTTTCTTGCAGAGCCGCAATTAACTTTGACATTCGTGAGCAAGGAAAAAATTCTGCAGATTCAGGAACACAGTACTTTCCACAGTTCAGCTGATGTGCGATGCATCCATTACACGCAAAAGGGGATCCAAGGCAAGTTGATGATGAGTTGCAATTTTTTGACATAAGTCACAAGGAAACGGGTTCTTAATCATTCAGAATTGCCTTTAACAGAGATGCCATCATTTTTTATTCAGTTCATTTTTTCAAGCGTGAGTCCATGGAAAAATTCGTACGTATTCCATTTTTCAAGTGCAGTATTGGCAGTCAATAATACACTTCTTGATTAAATAAATTTCTACTGGAATATAATAAGATAGTTTAAAAACAACTAAAACATTTTTTTTCTATAATTACCATTCTTGTATTCTTACCCGATGGAAAAAGATGCATTTTTTCTCTTCTTTCTCACTCGCCAGAATTTTTTTAAAGCTTTACAAAGACACACCATTTTGAACATCCTGCGCTGTACAAGTACAACCGTCGACTCTGAAAATAAATCAAAAGTTCTTGCCATGAAATTGCGCAGGACGAGGAGGATCATTTCTTGTTCTGATTGGTCCAAATTTGAAATTGACACATAGACCCTCCTACACAAATCACGTCAGAACAGCTCTCTATCGATGATGTCATAGCAGAAACATTTACGTTTTCCTTCCTGTTTCTAATGTTGAGTCGGTGCTGCCATCTAATGTGATTTGTGCATTTTATCTTATTTTCAGAATCATTAATACACCCAGGGCCAGATTTAGGAAAGGGCAGGTGGGGCTACTGCCCCAGGGCCTCCACAACAAAGGGGCCCCCCACAATAAAATCTTACAAAATATCCTAACTTTCAAGGGTCAGCGAATTTTAAGTTTTTTCTCCCAGACTTTTTTTTTTTTGTATTTCTACAAAGAATGCTTGCACAAAAATAATATTATAGATTTATTAGAAAGCCCTGATTGCAAGTATCCATTTACTATCAATTTTTTATTTGATTATAACATTAAGTTATCAGATTTCGCAAATGATTGTAAATATCATATGAAAATAACCTTAAAAGTACATAAATTTTAAAATGAAATGTATGTTTAGACATAAATAAGAAACAGTAATTTTAAGTCTATAAATTATAATAATAATAATCTAAAAAAATAAATAGCAGTAACTTCAGGATGTATCTACATAAAGTGCTGATCGAAAATATCCTATATATACATATACAGTTGGCTCTCTGTTTAACGACTTTCAAGGGCTCACAAAAAATCGTCTTTAAATAGAAAACGTCCTTAAATAGAATGCTTTTAACACTACAATGGACCATCTGGGACCGTGAAAAGCCGTCGTTAGATAGAGAAAGTCATTAAATAGAGTGTCGTTAAACAGAGAGGCAACTGTATAGCAAAATATTCGGATATATATCAAAAGTAATAATAATAATTTAAAAAAAAAGCAGTACCTTCAGGATGTATTTACTGTTAAAGTGCTGATCGAAAATATTCGGATATATATCAAAGTATCGGATATTTTCGAAAATATGATGACCTTTTCGAACCCTGATTAGGGGCCTCCACTCCTTCGTTGCCCAGGCACCTCCACACTTCCAAATCCGGCCCTGAATACACCAATACAACTATCGTTTACAGTGATTGAATTAATGAACTTTTAACAATAGTAGGTGCTCTTCTGTATAATATATGAATTTGTATTTGTGTGTGTGCATGAGTGCATGCTTATAAACTGTTGTAAGCTTTATTGCGTCTAAAAATTTATTTTTTGTAACTAAATATGATTTACTTACCATACACAGTCATGTTTAATTTTTGCTCTGTTATTTTGACTCGAGCATGATTAAAATTAATATATATGAAACTTTTCCTTTAAACTGTTTTTAATTTCAAAAAGCTTAACTTTTCTATCTTTAATTTAGGCTCACCATTTAGTTTTAAAGTTGCTGAGAATGACAAAGATTTGAAAGGGAGTGACATTGAAAGCCGTATTGAGGATAACAGGTTAAAGAAAGAGAAGTTTGCTCCTGCAAAAGAAGTTCAGAGAAATCATATTTCTTTGGATGGAACAAGTTTTGGACAAGCAAAGCATAATGAAAGTCATTATACCAAAGATGTTAATAAACATATTAATAGCAAAATATTTTCCAGCAAAGACAATATTTACCAAGTTGTAAATACTATCGAAAAGAACTCAAATAATAAACCTGCATTGAATTCTTACTCAAGTCAAGAAAATTTAAGCTTTACTCAGAGAGCAGAGCTAGTAAATAGCAAACTAATGGCTTATAAAGATGACAACAAAAGAAATAGAGCTCCTGCACCTCCTACAGCAAAAAAACCTAGTTCTGCTGATATGATGTCAAGTAACTGGTCATCAAAAGAAGTGTCTAAAAATGAATCATCCAAGCAGACATCAATTCATGAAAATAGTCACATTTCTTCAGATATATCATTAAATAATGTAAATCATAATGGCGGCTTTCAAAAAAATTATTCAGATCCTTCTGAAGGCCAAGGTGCCAAGCCAAAAGTTTATATGAAGAAAATAAAAGATAGTAAGGAAATAGACAGTACAAATATAAATACAAATGGTAAATTAGATATAAATGACTTTTCGTATTTCCCATCATCAGTGAAACATAAAAAAGATGCCATAGATGTTACCCAAATTGTAGCTGAAGGGGAGGGTTTGAAGCTTGTTCCTGTAAAACAGCCTACTACATTTACTTTATATGCTCCATGGTTGAAACAAGATGATGTGCAAGTCACTGTGACAGGTAACTTTGTAATGAGTTTAATTTTAATTTATATGTTATTTTAATATAATTGCTAATGTTATTTATTTATTCTTATTATTTTTATTTATCATTGTTACTGTTTAATATCTGCCAATGCTATTTTTCTGTATAAATATTCTTTTAATGTAGAAAAAAGTTTAATTTTGCTTTTCTTTCATATATTTTCAGATATTATTATATTAACAATTTTCTTACAATTTTTTTACTACTATTCTGCCACAAAAAATTTACTTTTTGTAGCTAAACTGATTTTATGGCTCAAGAGTTGGCAACTGGTGAACCACAGTCCAAGACCGGATTGTGGAAGGTCCAAAACTGACCCACAAAAATACTATGACAAAATAAATTTCAGAAATAAGTAAAATATTTTTCTGTAGATAATAATGCGTGTGGTCTCCCCCCTTATAAAAATGTGGTACAGATATTTGTGGGATGCCTAACCTAGAGTTTGGCATGAACCTAACATTGAAAAAACTGATTCAAGACCTTAAAGTAAAAATGAAAAATTAGTAAGGAGTATGATTTTTCTTCTTCTCTGGACCTCGATGAAAAGTTTCGAAAATATCTGGACCATATCTAAAATATTTTCCGACCCCTGGTGTGTGTTTATGAATTTAATTTTACTTTGTCGATAATTTTACTTTTGACAAAACCTTTTGAAGGATAATAAGTTTGTGCCAGTTAAATTAGATTTACACCTGAAATTTAAGGATCAGCTCAGAGGCTTTCATATTCCCGTGAGTTTTAAGTCAATTTAATTTATTCATTTTTTTTCGAGTAGATGCAACTTTTTAAATAAAATATTAATTTGAATCTCGGGATTAATTTTTTAAATTTCTTCTATAGCTCCATCAGGAAGAGAGATTCCATTTCGACTAGAATATGTTAGTCATGGTAAATATCAAGTAGAATACATTACTCCAGAAGTGGGAGAGCATACTATTGAAATAACAGTTGCAGGAAAACATCTTGTGGGAAGTCCATTTCACTGTTTTGCTTATGATGCTTCACAAATAAAAGTAGGAAAAATACCAAATGGAACAATTGGTAAACCTGTAGAGTTTGAGAGTAAGTTCAATAAATTTTTCATTATTTTGTCTTAAATAATTGACAAAGAAGTATTTTTTGTTGAGTAATGTAGAAAAATGTTTGTTTCACATTGATTCAATGATTAACAAGTAATTGATATTATGTTCAAATAATTAATATTTTAATCTTGTAGAAAGCATAAATATACTGAAATCTGTTTTTGGGTGATGGATAAGGACCGCATTCAAAAAACCTGTTTGTTTTACATAGAATTTCGTCCGTTTTATAAAGAATTTTGTCAATTCAGTCTCAATCCGATTGAAACTTTCATATACCGCACAAAAAAAAAAAAAAAAAAAATCGCACTAAAATAGATTTGAGTATCAAATGATTTTATGTTTGAAAAAAATGACATGATTCTTATGCTTTTAAAAACCTTGAAAACTGCTTGAAATATAAATTTTAATTTTCTAGTGCTTGAAAACCTTGAAAAACGTTGAAATATATCTGTAGCGCTTAAATTTTGTATTCATTTTACATTAAGAGATGCATTAAAAAGAACTAGTCAAAAAGTTTTTCTTTATTTGTATACTCCAAAATCCGATTATTTTCTAGAAAACTCCGATCATTTTGGGGAAACTTTTTCTTCTTTCTTTCAGAGACTGGCATTAAAAGAATTGACCTATTTAAGATTTCTATTCAACTGAATTTTTACAATTAATAATTCATTTAGTGATAATCTTATTTTTAGAAATTAACCAAGAGCAAGCTTGTGCGTCACTGATAATTGCATGCAGTGATTGAGATTTCCATCCTTTTGCATCTTGTAAATTTCTGATATATTTTAACTATTGGAAGCGTTTTTAACATAGACTACCTTAAATCTGCTTATTTTGTTTGTTATTTCAACAGTTTATTTATTTTTTAAAGATTTGATTCAGGTTGTTGAGTAATTGACCACAACAATCAGTGCCATTATTTGCCAAATTTGTGGCTGCAAATAAGGAAAAATCTTTTTTTCCTTAAAAAGTCCTTGAATGCTCCTCGAAAACAATTTCCAGTTTTGTGTAGGAAACATGTTATTTTTTAAAATTTTTAAACAGTGCATAAAATCTATTAAACAAATGGATTAAAAAGATACTAAATTTTGTATGAACATTATTACTTAAAGTATTTTCTATCGTCATAAAATATTCTAAGTTTTTCAATTAGTTATGATATCAGGTCACCCAAAAAGTAAGTTGCCTATGTTCCATAAAACAAAACAAAGCATAATTATCTAGACTGATTTATTGCTATATCGAGGTACAACAATATTTCGGCTATACATAACAATCAACAAAACTAACTTATCATACCATTGGATAAGTTTTTCAGTCCAGCTCCTGGAATGGAGTGAGCATGTTACAGCTGTCTACACCTCTTCATCTGCAGTATCCAGACAGAGATTTCCTTAGGTGCTAAAGCTTGTAAAAGTTGCTGGGTACAATTTTGGTAGAACGGGATGAATGGCCAAACTCCTTACAGCGAAACTTCTGAAGCAGATTTTTGTGAAATTTGTCATCTACGGACCAACAGCTGAGACATGCTTGCTCCATTCTGGCAACTCAGTTTTATTATACATGACCATAAAAACATTTACAGTTCTATTATACAGGACTATAAAAACATTTTGCACAGTATGACAAGTATTATAGTTCTTGTGATTCTTATTTTGAGAAGAAGCTGAAATATTACCGTATCTTTTGTAATTAGCTTTTCTAGTGGGTAATAACCAGAGGCATGCATACGAGGGTCACCAGGGGTACTATGGTACTCCCATTAGCTCAATAATAATAATAATAATAATAATAATAATAATAATAATAATAATAATAATAAAAGTTCAAGAGAACCATAATGTTTTGCTCTGCAATATGCAGATGGCTGAAATGAGTCTGAGGTGGCTGAGACTAGCAAGGAAGCTTCTCCTAAATAACGTCTATGACATCACACTCCCAGCTTTCATCATTTCTTCTTCTTGTATACACAGTTCATTTATGTTATGATAGTTTTAAAACAATATATTTTCATGAAAGGTGCTTCAGAGAGGAAGAACTTGTGTTTCCCAAAATCAAGTTAGTTTCTAAATTTGAATGGGAGTTCTCTTTGACACTCTTCACAATCAATTTTTATTCCCTTTATACACAAATGAAGTTGGTAAGATTTTAACTCTTAGTAAAAACATCAAGCAGTATCATGCTTTTCATTTAAGAAAAAATAAAATGCTCGTGAGCTTGTGTAAAACTTTAAGGTTCTCAGTGGCATACCTATGGTGTCTAGTGTCCTGGGAGAACTTTAAGAATGACACTCTCCCCCAGGGCCGTCTGAAGAGCTGACGGTGCCGGTGGCGAAAGTTTCCTTGCGCCCCCCCCCCCCTATACACACAGAAAAAACAAATGAGTTATAAAATCAGTGCATGATACATACTTGAATTTTTTACATATTAGTAATTAGAACAATCAAAGGGCTATGCATAATAACACAAATTAAATCACAAGCAATAAATCTGTTTCTAATATTTGTAAAACATTAATGCAGCAAAAACTTTTCGAAAAATGGAAATCTTAAAAATCCAAGTATTTATCTAGGAAAATGTTATCCCACAAGATAAAAAACAATTAAAATTGAATTGGTTGCTCATATTGATCATACTAAGAACACGAATAAATATTTTGCTGATTATAAATAGAAAATGTATTTATCAAAGTAAATTACATCAAAATTAAATTTCGATCTGGACTCGACCAATAATTCTTTTCAAGAGTTTTTTGGGTTTTACTTCTACCAATCTAATACCAGCTTTCTTATAAGTCATAAACAAAGAGGTTATTCTTTTGCATCAAATATTTGTAAGTTTTAGGGAGAAGCCCACAAATAATCAACAACATCGAAAATCGCTCAAAATTGTGTTTTCGGAGCTCTAATTTCAAAAAATCACTGGCTTTAAAATTACAAAATATCGCCTTACAAATTGCTTTTAAGACTTGAGTTTAAGAAAATACTTGTGCAAGGGTCCCCTTGCCGTCTTTCTTTAATACCACAAGCAATGGGTTTTTCAAACGACACTTACGAAAAATTTAACTGGGTTAGCCCCTGAAAGTAAAACATTGCTTAAATTTTTTTAACCGTAATTTTGAACAATTTTCCTGGGAAATGCTCCAGATCCTCCTATCCATAAAATCTTCAAAGTTTGTCGAAAGTTGCGTTTTTGAAACTTTAATTTTGAAAACTTGCAGGGGAAGAAGGAATTGTTTTCAATCTATTTTTTTTTTTTTAAATCGATTGGAAACAGTCTCTGAGCTCCCTTCCTTACCCTAACGTCAATAAACATGGCCTATAATCGTGTTTTAAAGCTAAAATTGCGTTTGTAAAACTAAAAGTTTCAAAGTCTAAAATTGCGTTTTTAAAACTAAAAGTTTCAAAATTTTGACTGGATACCTTCAATCCAATCAAAAAATAAAAAAAATTTTTTTTTTTTGAGAAATCACGATTGCTTATTGTTCTCACTTGACTGTTTTGATGTGCTATCATTTTATTTTCCCACCAGCACCACCGTCGACCGACCGCCTCACGATGCTACTCCTCCATCGAAAGCCGTCTCCAGGTTGCGTCCATATCCTACACACACACACACACATACATACACCTATGCACACATACGCACACATACATATGCCTACACACACATACACAAACACATACACACACTCGTGATTGCGAAAATCATAATTTGAATTCAAGATGTCAAAATTCAAATTAATTTTTTTTTGTTTTTTTAATGTACCCCCTTAAAACTTTTTTCTGGTTATGTCACTGCATGCAGGGGCACAATTCAAACAATTTTGGTGAGAACTAGACAAATGAAAAGGGCCTTTTGTTTGATTCTAAACAGTTATGCTCTCAGAAATTGTATCTGTTTCAATGATGCAAAGGAAACTAATGTTTTGGAGACTGAGAGACAGGAATATTTTCGTGCCCTAGGACAAAATAGAGAATTATTGCTATGATTCTCTATTTTGTGTGTCTATGACTGCGTATTTATGATATCTGAAATGAGGGGGCGCCGCAAGGTACCCCTAATTTTTTACAATCGTGGCATTTTGTACAAAGAGGGACGCCGCAAGGCGCCCCTCATTTTATGTGAATGTTGTCATGTTCCATCGAAACGACGTGCCCCTTGCGGCGCCCCCTCATTTTGTGGCACCCGAGGCGATTGCCCCACTCGCCCCCCCTTTGGGATGGCCCTGCCCTCCCTCATACCATTTCATAGAAATTCATTTATGAAAATAACAGCAATAGCAATTCATTATCAAATATTAATAATGCAATAACAATAATCTGAAAACCCAATTGTAGATTACCTTCGACAACTTTAGAGAGGTTGGGTTGGAAATGTTATTTTAGCTGACCTTCAATAATGCTAAAGGCGGAGTTTTCACGGATTCTCACTCGAAACATTTCCGAAATTAAATGAAAAATTTAAGAATATTTTGAATGTTTTTGGCGAGAGAGGAGAGACGCTCCCTGGAAATTTTTTGAAGTTGTCACTTTAAAAGTGTAGGTTTAGTCAATCTTTTTTAATATTCATGGGAGGAGTTCGCTCTTCTTTTAATTTTTAATATATGTTATGTCTTATTTGAATAATGGTCCAAAATATTTCTTTTCCCATTTAGAGTTGAAATGTTGTCAATTTTCGAAAAAAAAAAGGGATTACCCAGAGCAGTAAGCTGTCCCTCACCCCTCCCAGATACATCACTGCACTGTAGAAGTATTAAGCAGACACAAGAAATATGAATGCAAAAATCTTCTTTTGGGGGGGGGATTTTTCTAGGGTCGCATTAGGACTTGTCTCTTTTTTCGTTCTAAGTTTGTTATTAATTTTCTTTGAAATTTTTTTAAAGTAATTAACTTTAAACTCGTAATACATTTTCGAAATAATCTTGGTGAATCACAGCCCCTCTTCCTGTTGATTTTTGTGAGAGCCACTCCTGAACCACTGTAGGTACCATATCAGTCTTAAAATGTTAAAAGTATTTTTACTGAGACCTCAAATGCAAGTATTTCAAAAAAAAAAAAAAACATCAGGCTGGAAATTGAAAATCTCATTATTTAAAACCAAAGCACTCGGATGTTTTTGGAAAGGAAAACTCAGGAAGAGGTTTCTACAATATTTTAATCAATAATTAAAAGAAGAAAGAAGATAAGGACATAGCAAAGAAAGAGACGGGAGGGAAGTCCCCGAAACTTATCCCTTCATTTTACGATACTAAAAGTAGCCTAGAAGAGCATTTTTAATTTTGAAAGGATTCTGGGAGAGAGTTCTCCCTAGCCCCATCCTTCACTAACATCACCAGAGATGGCTCACAATTGCATATTTAGGACGTCAAAAAGCTTCAAGGATAGCGCTCCCACAGAAAACCCTGAAAAACACCCAACCTAAATCCGTGAGAAACTCAGCCTATTCATTATTAATGATTGGCAAAAATTTCCTCTTTAGGACTTCAATTTGTAAAATTTTCCGGGAATCCCCGAACCACCCCTCAACTTAATATCATCAAAGATCTTCTAAAACTTCTAATTTTAGAGCTACTATTCTGAAAAATTAGCCGGAGGAACGCACCCAAACTCCCTTCATTGAAGGGGACATTTCTAGAATTTCAACTTCAGAAAATACTGAGGGAAGGTCCGCCAAACTTTTCCACACACTAGTGATACCAAAGATCCTCAAAAAACTGTGTTTCAAAAGCTAACTTGGAAAATTTTGTGGGAGAGCGTTCCCCTCTCGCCGATGTCTTTGAAGATTATTTTAAACTTTGTTTTAAGTTCTTGGATCAATTTCAAAAACTTTCTGAGGGAGAGCCACCAAATCTCTCCTCTCCACATCATCAAAGATCATCTAAGCATGCCCGGATCTGCATACCCTCACACTGCGGGGAGACCCACTTCCTTAAAGGGCCCAACGGCCGAAGAAATTGAAGAAAAAAATTGCAAAAAACTAGCACTAAGACTTATTAACGTTACAAATATGGGTCACTCTCCAGAATGTGTAACTTTTGAATGAAATATTCTTCAATTTCAAAACCTTTTGGTTTCTTTCTTTTTTATTCTTACATGAAAGTTACCCGCTAGAAGAAACCATAAACAATGGCCCAGCTAAATTCCAATTATTTTACTCATTAATAAAAAAAATTAAAAAACATCTAGTTCATGGTATTAAGAAAAAAGCTTTTAGTGTTTGAAAATAGAGACCACTTTAATATCAAAGTAGTAATTTTGTTAATTGGGGACAAACAATTTGCTATTTTAGTTAATAGTGTGAATCTAATATTAAGCTCTCTTAATTAAAGTACGGCTTTAATTTTAGTTTACATTTGTGTAAAAAAAAATAGTATAGTGCAGTGGAATCCATTTAATTGGACCACTGGTTAATCGGACCAGCTGCTTATTCAGACCAAATCTTAAAGAACCAATACAAATCCCACTGCACAAGCCTAATATTATTCACTTATTGGGACCAAAAACTCTTTCAATTGGACCAAGGAACATGAGAACAAATTTAAAAAAAAATTAAATATATCCCACTTGGAGCGAGTTTCAAGTGGGTCAAAGAACTCAATAGTTCGTGCAATAAAAATTAATAATGGTTCCTTGTAACCTTTAATTAAATTCAGAAATATTTTCAGGAAAAAATGGTTAACGTAACTCCCATTGCATGACCACACTGTTCCAGCAGAAATAAAAATTTCAGTGAAATTTCAAATTTCTTCAGTTCAGTTAGCACATTCAAAAATATGTAAATGTTTTCAAAACGAAAAGTGTTTGGTTGTAAAATACGTAATTTATATACATTTCATTGCAATTTTTAATGACTAATTAGTACCTTTTATAACTTAGTTTTTCACTCTCACATTTTTAGTTACTTCTGGTTATTGAATTGAATCAACACTGACTGGAAAGAAATAATTAAAACTGTATCAGTCTGTACATGTTGTTGAACGAGTGTCCACATATTATTCGTTTTATTTTAATTTATTTTTAAGGGAAAAAATTTGTAAATAGCAAATCACCATCACCATGTATATGGGGCTCACAATAATCATAAGGGTATTTAAATGTTTTGCCTACAGCATGTTCGGTTAAGCTTCACAGGTCCTGTTTGCTTAATCAAACCAACCGGTTATTAGGACCAAAATGGCCCAGTCCCAATGTGGTCCTAGTAACCGGAATCGACTGTATTAAAAAATTTCCAAACTATTACATTCGAGAATATATTGGTAATTTATAATTTTTGTAGACTCTAAATAAATTGGTGCATTCCCCCCCCCCCCACCATCATTTATTCTCACTTCAAAAATAATGACATTGATAAGGTCTCACAGAGGTGAGATTCACGGAGGGGAGGAATTTCCATTAAAATAAACTAATGGATAATTTTTTCATGGATTTTTTTTTTCTTTCTTCATTGCTACAGTCTGCACATGATAAGCATATGAAAACATGTGTACTTCTTTTTTTAATTTGCATCCCTGAAATTTAAGTTCACGGAGGTGAGAATTCCCAATAACCACTCTTGGTTTGTAAAACAAAATCGATATTGTTTTTCAACAAAAATCTCACTTCTTTATGACTGAAAATAAACAAAGGGGCTCCCTTGTATCATGGGGAATAAAATGTGATGTCATTACTGTCATCTTAATGAGAAATGGCATTTTGTGTTTGGGTAACGGAGGTGAGAATTTATGATGTGACATAATTCCTTTTCCTACTAAAACACAATATTAAATAAATAAAGATACTTAAACAATTAGTATTTGAGACACTTTTGAAAGAAATAATAAATAAATAATTATACACTTTTAATTAAACAAGTTATTAAGTACATAAGTGGTCATACCAGATCTTTGACATGCCACGAAGGTGAAAATTTACATGGCATTGAATTTTTGAAGGGGGGGGGGGCAAAATTTATTGATCCGGGCCTGCATCTAAGATTGCATTGTTAGAGCTACAATTTTGTGCAATTTCTGAGGGGGGGGGGAGCTCTTTAACTCCCCACTTCTTAACATAATCACAGATAACAACTGCGTTTTCGAAAATTCAATTTCGAAAAATAGACCGGGAATGATCCCTGAACCCTTTTCTCCTAACATTATAAATGATAGTCCGATAGAAGATGCATTTAAAGATTTCAATTTTGAAAAGTTTAGGGGGGAGAAACCCCAGACCCCCTACTTCTGAGTGAATATTATGCTCATGATTAGGTTCATATTTCTAATACCTAAATCTAGTTTTGACTCCCTGACTCTATTTTAAATCAGAAGCTAAATCCTCTCTATATTTAAGATGATTATGAAAAAATTCAGTTGCCACCAGTTTCATATGCATTCACTAAATATTTTTGACCTCCCCACGGCCCTGCCACCCTTTTCCGGGGGTTATCTAAAGCCCCAGGCTCTTTGGTATAGTGGTACCACCATTCAGTGGCGGATACAAGGGGAGGGTCATGGGGTCAACCCCCATGACCCTCCCCCCCCTTAAACCATGGACAATAGTATCTGTCCACATTGCATTCAAACACTGTATGAATAAAATGCAAATGATTTCAGTTGTCTTTTCAGTTCATTAATTATTTTTGAAAGTAAATCTTAGAGATTGCTTCTTTCATTGCTTATGCAATTTGCAACATTTATGCCTAAGCCCTATTCCTGACCAATATTCGTACTTCTTTTAGACACCTGAGCATTTTAAGAAATTTTGCGTGCCCAAAACCGTAGGTTCTTCACAGGTGGGCCGGGGGTGTCATTCTTTAGCATGACACCCCCCCCCCCTAAAATGATAGTCTGTATCTGCCCCTGCCTCCATTACCAAAGCGCTGCGCGTTCCCCTGTTAATTACATTAATAACATTTTTTCACTTTACTGCAAAGTACTAACCTAGTTTGGTATGTTTAAAATGAACAATAAAATGATCCTATGTGTTTAATTGCTAGAACTAAAACATAACTGGTGATAACTATGCAATGCTAATTATGTGGAAGGAATGCAGTGGTGATCACCAGCAGAACTTCTGTATGCCTCACAAATTTGAATTTGTCATCTGGAATGTTCTTGGCTAACCATTGTTTAAGTTGATAAGCATTCCAAATCAACTCTGCAGTTTATTCTAAAGAAAAGTTAAAGCCTAAAAATTCTTAGTGAAAATATGATTCAAAATAAATTATGCAGCATGTTTCCATTATGTGTGTTTCCAGTTCTTTCATTATTTCAAAGTGTTAACTATTAATCGTACTTCAAATAATGCTCTAGCAGCAATTCTGATTTCAATGAATTCAGTTTTGTTTTCTGTTTTTTTGCTAAATATTTTTTGTCTTTCTTAGTTAATGGAGCTGATGCAGGATCTGGAAACTTAGAAATTCTTGTTAACGGTGGCCATGTCACGAGCAATGTTAAAAGCCTTGGAAACCACTGTTTTCTTGCTTCCTTCATTCCTCATTCTGCTACTACACATACCATTGAAATGAAGTTCAATGGTCATCATGTTCCAGGTATGATTTCTGTTGAAAAAAACCTTTACTAAACAACTAAAATGGTAGCTAAGTAAGTCTTAGCTACCAGTTTGTTTGGCACTCTTGGCTTCCTTAAGAGGTTTTCCACCTCCAGCTCAGTCACTTCCTAAGCCGGGCTAATGAGTGCTAATAAGCACAAAACTGCTGTCCTCGGCTGGAATCACTGAGTTGGCGGTGTATTTCATGTAAAATTCTAATATTTTCATGTGTATTTTCAATTGTTTCTTGATGTTACACTTGTTTTGAGCATTATAATGTATTTTTAGTAATCATTTTTTAGCTATAAATTAATTGTTTTTTGATGTTACACTCATTGTTGCCAGACATCCCGGATTTCAAGGGACAGTCCTTTATTTTGAAAAAGTGTCTCGCATCCTGGGGAACTTCCATACGGGATGGCTAAAGTCCCGTATTCTAGCTTGTAACAATATTTTACAAAACGAGACATTATTTTAAGGGAAAAAAATTAAGTAAAATAAAAAATTTGAAATGAAGAGCAACAAAAAAAAAATCATGTGGCAGCAAAAGCAAAACTTGTTTTCGGTTTGATTTGGTTTGTAGGTTTTGGTTTGGTGGCAGACCATGAGGAGCCGAATGGTTACTTCCTCCTTGCTTATTGACTAATGTTGGAAATATATCTCTGCTCATGCGTCGTAAATCACAATGAAAACTATTTTTTATACTTTGATAGGCAACATTTTGTGAGGTTTTGTTGCGATTGAATTTTCAGATTTATCATTAACAGACACCTCAATATACCCCCCCCCCTTTTCACTTCTAGAAGTCTGTCCCATATTTACTGTTCTTGAATCTGACAATCCTGGTTACACTTGTTTTGAACATTTTGATGTAGTTTTAGTAATAATTTTTTAGCTATAAATTAACAAAAAATAGCAGGTCTTGCCCCTATTTACTCGTGGGACAAAATGAATCATAATGTTAAAATGACGCTGATGTAGAATGTTGGTTGACTTCTTTATTGTAAACTTCATTGCAGTAGTAAGATAAACCAGCTCAAATAATGTATAAATTTAGTTGAAATTGGTCAACTGTAAGACACTACTGCCAACGGGGCCATTTAAGGATAATTCTTTTAGTTATTTTATGGCCTCATATGTGTTTTATACTAATAAATGGTGTCATTGAATAAAAAAAGCAATTTTGTATGCATTTCTAAATCAAAAATGTTACTCTTTGAAGTAGGAGCCTCATATGAGATTCAGAGTGATAAAAGGATTAATTTAGTATTTATGAGATGACATTGTTTTCTTAAATGTTTGTATTTTAAATAGGCTCTCCTTGGAAGTGTGAAGTTAGTGAACAAGGTAAAAAATTGTCTGTTCGAGGTGAAGCTCTTAAATCTTTCAGCACACGCCAGCCTGCATCATTTGAAGTTACTGCTATTGGTTGTAGCAAAGAAAATATTAAAGTCAATATATTTGGTAAGTTGCTACTTACATACTTTTTTCATGATTTCAAATTCCATGTCCTATAATTATTTGATTTTAAAAAAAGATTGAAAAGTGTTTAATAAATATAATTTATTTCCATTTTAAAATAAGAAGTTCAAAGGGGTATTCTAGTCTAGAAATTCAAAAAAAAAAAAAAAAAATAGAATTTTTTTTCTTTTCATATTTTCAAAGTTTAGACCTTTAAGAATAAGCCTCTAAGAGGATTTACAGAAATTCGAATTATTTTCAGAGTTATATTTAATTTTGTTAAGATAAAGAAAAAGCCAGCAAATGAGGTCAACAGCGTGACAAACGCTCTGAGGTATGAGCTTCCGCAGCTTTAAAAGAAGGCAGAACTGCTCTTATGGCTAAAAGAGCTGCCAAAAATGTAGCTTTTTAGGTATAGGAAGAAATAATGTGTAAGTCGGGGATGGTTGTTCCAAAAAAACTATAAGTATAGCATACCATTAAACAAGTCAGACTGCCCGAAATGTGACAGCAAACTTTAAACACGTTTTTCTCGAATCTACTTTTTTCAATAGGGTTGACAAGATATCTCAAGTTCTAATGCACCATTTTATTTGAAATTTGGCAGACTTTCTTAATACTATCAAAATTGTCTCCAAGGGGTTTCTGTAGTTTTGTTTTTTTTTACTATTTTTTAAAAAACACAAAAATTGAAAAAAGAAGCCAAAAATGACTTTTTTTTAAAGACACCATTTTGTACAATTTTTATTCACCCCCCCCCCCCCCCGAATCGGCTATGTCTTGACAATTTTACATCCTTGTTCAATAAGAATCAACCTTAATTTCATGATTCAGATCACCAGGAGGATTGGAATCTTGTCAACCAGTAGACACTTTTCTTTTTTGAGTCCCCACTTTGCCAGCCTCGACTGATTTCAATTTTGAATTTTTTTCCCATTATTATACTTTTTTATACTTCTCAAGTATCAATAAAAAACTAATAAAAAAAATTGATAAAAAAAAAATGATTACAGTTTTTTTTATTACGCCCCCGAAATCGCCTCAAAATCAAGCCTCTAGACTAGAATACTCCCTTAATGCAATCGTAGCATAATATTTTCAATCATGAAAATCCTTTTTTCATTTATTTCAGGACCAACTAAAACCACAATAGTGCCAAAAGTTAGTGAAATAGGGGGAGGACTATATAGAGTAGAGTTTAATGCATTTGAAGTAGGTAAGTTATGTACCAGGCATACGTAATAATATAGATTTTCTACATCTTTTAGAATAAACTATTGCAACAGCTATAATTTTTGAATGAGTTCAATTTTTTTCCTAGCTCTCATTGATGATAGGTAAATATTTAAAAATGTGTTCCCTAAAAAAAGCTTAATTTTTCTATAAGAATAATAAATATATTTTTAATTTTCAGTTTGAAATTCATTGTTTTGTATAATTGATGAAGAAATAGAACTGCAAATTTTGGTTAAAAATACTAATTTTTATTCTGGAAAAAAATCACTGGTATATATATTTTTCTTTTAGGGCTTAAGCTCAAATGTTTTAAGTAATTGTACAGATTCATGAATGTTGTTTTACCTTCATGTTATCCTTGAAAAGTCATCTTTAAGTAGAGAGAGTCCTTAAATTGAGCATTGTTAAACAGAGAACTAACTGTATTTCTTTTTAGGGAGTTACTCTATTGATGTCCTTGCTGATGGGCACCATTTGCCTGGAAGTCCTTTCTTGTCAAAAGCATATTCTTCTGCTCAAATTCATGTTTTGGATATTCCTCAGACATGTTTAGTGGGTCATAATTGCCAATTCCAAGGTAAATTTATTATTAAATAGCAATACAATTCTTTAATACATTTGTGCATATGTTCATTTTTTAGAAATTCATCTCTATTTATCCATACATATTTTCCCTGTTTTATTTATTTGTGTAATTGAGAATATTTTTCCTTGTTCTTTTTTTTAAAGAAAAATTAGTGATTTAAAAGTAATTAGCACACAAAACAATCATATTTTTAGCCTTTGTAAATAACATTCATATTTATACGGATTCGTGAATAGTTAAACAAGTTCATCATTCAATGCAGTGAATTCTCCCTTAATGACTACCTGCATGCAATGGTAACATATAAGCTACTGTCACTGCTCATTAAATCTTGCCAATCACCGAAGAAATACTATTAATGTATAATTTTTGTAATTTTTGTTTTAAATTTTGAAAATAATATATTGCCTAGGGTTTTCCCAAAGGACATTTAAGTTTAAGTTTATTAGTTGATCTGCTAAAACCCAGCGACTTAGTGGTAGTGCTTTGCACTTCCACGCTGCAGACCCGGGCTGGGTACAGTCAACTCTGCCTTTCATACCTTCAGTGGGTTGATAATATAAAGAAAAATGGTGCTTACATCTGTCTTTGCACCCTAGAGCCTTTGGTCATAAAAATTGAAATGTGCACAGTAGGCCTAGGTCTCCATGGGCTATTGTGCCACTGAGTCTAGTTTTGATCTGCTAATAACAGAGAAACCAAGTAAATCAGTATTTGTATTTGTTTATTTGATATTTACCATAAAATTTTAAAGAAAACTCAGCAGTAGAATGAACTGAAAACTTTTGTCATCAAAACAACCTAAGTTTTATGACTTTTTGATTATTTTTGTTGTTATTGTGATATTCAAATACAAATACAAATACAAAAGTGACGACCAGCAACAGGCTCTGGGCCCAGCTAGACTGGTCCTAGTCAATTTACAATCCCCAGTGAAGATCAATGGCCCTCTTAAAACTGTCTACTCCTTTGCTCATTACCACCTCTTCCAGTAAGCTGTTCCAAGGTTCCACTACCCTGCTAAAATAATAATTTTTCCTAATATCCATGTTAGCCTGAGATCTAAATAGCTTAAAACAATGACCCCTTGTTCTGTTTTCAGTGCTAAACTTTAGCCCCGTAACATCTTTCGTTTTAATAAATTTAAACAGCTGAATCATGTCCCCTCGGTCTCTTCTTTGCTCAAGACTGTACATTTTTAGCCTTCTAAGCCTGGAATCATAATCTAAGTGGGAAAGTCCACTTATTAGCCTTGTAGCCCGCCTTTGAACCCTTTCCAATACATTAATGTCTTTCTTAAGATAAGGAGACCAAAACTGAACAGCATACTCCAAATGGGGTCTTACCAAACTTCTATATGAGGGCAGAAGAACTTCTTTAGATTTATTTGAAATAGATCTATTGATAAACCCAAGCATCTTATTGGCTTTGTTGCTAGCAATGCTGCACTGTTGGCTAAACTTTAAATCCTGACTTATTAGGACCCCCAGATCAGTAACTTTGTCTGCCTGACTAATGACTGAACCTTGCAAATAATAACTTGTACACTTATTTCCATGCCCTAAATGTAGCACTTGACATTTCCCAACATTAACAGCCATACCCCATTTATCAGCCCACTCTGTAATATGATCTAGATCCTCTTGCAGCTGATTTGCTTGTTCTTCATTTTCTACAGTCCCCATAACTTTGACATCATCAGCAAAACAATTCATGTTCCCAGAAAATTTTTTGTGAATATCGTTCATAAAGACAATGAACAAAACAGGCCCTAACACTGATCCTTGAGGAACCCCGCTTAAGACCTCACTCCAATTAGAATAATTTCCCCTTACAACTACTCTTTGTTTCCTTCCGGTCAGCCAATTTTTTACCCAAATGAAAGTTTTCCCTCCTATTCCGATATCAGCTAATTTGCTAAGTAGAGCAACATGCGGTACCTTATCGAAAGCTTTTTGAAAATCAATGTAAACAACATCTACAGGCTTCTTATTGTCCAAAGCCATGGTAACTTTGTCATAGAAATGTAATAAATTAGTTGCACAAGATTTACCTTTCCTAAAACCGTACTGAAAACTAGTCAGTAGATTATTAGTCTCTAGAAAATTTACTATCTTAATTTTCATCAATGTTTCAAAAATTTTGCAAACCACCGAAGTTAGACTCACAGGTCTATAATTTCCCGCACTCCCTTTAGACCCTTTCTTGAAGAGCGGTGTAATGTTAGCCAGCTTCCAGTCCTCTGGCACTGTCCCCGAATCATAAGAAGCATTGAAAATGTTTGCGATTACATCTGCTAATTCCTCTGCACATTCAACTAAAATTTTCGGATAAATATTATCTGGCCCCGGAGCCTTAGTCTCTTTAATTTTTTTCAAATGAAGTAAAACATCATCCCTGGAAAATAAAAGTCCTCAAGCTGTACTATAGCTTGTGTCTTGTTGGTGTCAACTGTTGAGATACAGTTATCGTTAAAAACGCTCGAAAAAAAGTTATTAAGAACATTAGCAATATCACTATCGTCCTGAATTAAAATTCCGTGCTCATCAACCAGTGGCCCAATATGACTATTTCGAACTTTCCCCGAATTAGCGTATGCAAAAAACCTCTTGGGATTCCTGTTTATGTTATCTGCCAGTCTTTGCTCCAACTCTCTTTTCTGAACCCGTACCAAATACTTAAATTTACGCCTTGCCTTACAATATTGGAGCCTATCTGCACTGTGACCTGTTTCTCTAAACCTATGAAAAGCAGCTTGCTTGTAATTTAGAGCGTCTTTAGTTTCCCTGGAGAACCACATTGGCCAAATTTTAGTGTTGACACCCTTTCTCCTAAAAGGAACATGATCCCTAACCGTATTCGCTAGATTTTCCTTAAACTCTGCCCACTGAAGATTCACATCGCTATTGTCCAATCCAGAAGAAAAAACTGCTTTCAAACTCTGCCGAAGTGCCACAAAGTCAGTATTTCTGAAATTGGGCACAAACCTAAAATTCTCTACTTTGTGCATATCAAATTTAATCCCAAACCTAATACTGTTGTGGTCACTATCTCCAATGTGTTCCCCTACACATAACCCCTGAACAGAGCCTTCCATGTCGCAGAAAACTAGATCTAAAATCGCGTCCTGTCGAGTACCCTGAGTTACAATTTGATCTAAGAAACAGTCACCAATTACTTTCAAAAAATCCTCTTCTCTGCTATTACTATGGTAAAAATTATTCCAATCAATTCCTGGAAAATTAAAATCTCCCATTATGATGACTGACCCCTTGCTAGAAATGTCACTAATAATACTAAACATCTGTTCGTCTTGACCCTGGCTTAAGTTGGGTGGCCTATAAATATTCCCCAAATGTAGTTTTTTGCCCTTATTACTAATCAACTCCAGCCAAATCATATCAATCTCATTAGGTTTATCATTAATTACCAATTCATTGCAAATTAAAGTGTCTCTGACATAAAATAAAACCCCACCACCTCTTTTACCTACTCTGTCTTGTCTAAACAAATTATACCCAGCAATAGATAATAAATCATCATCACTTTCGGTAGCCCATGTCTCGGAAACTCCAATAATATCCAACCTCTCGTCTATAATTATGCTTTTCAATTCTTCCATCTTGTTCCTAATACTACAAGCATTTGTATAAAAAACCTTAAGTAAGCCCATCTGACTTTTATTTAATGCTGCACGATTGTTTGAATCCCAAGTGTTAAAATCTTTTCTCTTATTAGCCACCCTATTTCCATTTCTACTAAAATCCCGATAGTTAGTACCCTTTCGAATTCTGCTCCTTAAACCATGCCCCCCATTCCAACTTAGTTTTTTGATTCTGAAGCCTCTAAAACCAAACCACTAACCATTTTGACCCCTGTAGAGCTCAGATGTAGGCCATCCCTACATCTGAGCTCTACAGGGGTCAAATTCTGTTCTAAGACTTGAAACATGTATTTTCTGCTTGATGATTTATAATATTGCAATGCTATTTAGTTATTCTTGCATCATAATATTTTTATTTTGACCTTTTGCAGTTTCCTGTGTGTGCTTTTTTTGTGTTTAAGTAAGTTTATACCTGTATAATTAAAAATTATTTCTCAAAATTTCCATTAATACTTTAGTTGATGCTTCTCAAGCTGGTGAAGGTCAACTGGAAATTTCTGTCAATGATGGTAAAGTGCCAAATCAAGTTCAGGTTCTCGGAAATGGCCGATGTCTTGTGAGCTTCCGCCCAGATGCTTCAGGCCCACATACAATTGATATAAGATTCAATGGTGAAAATGTGCCAGGTATCCCATTTAAATTCATAATAAAATGCTCAAGATGTTATCTTATGAATTAGGATTTTGTTATAATTTTAAACATCTTTTGATTCTTTTTATAGAAAGGAATCACAGATGATTAAATTTATCAAAATTAAGCTTTTTACGTGCGGTATTGGCTGAAGATGCTATTGAAATCGATGCAATTTAGGTACAATTTAATAAGGTCATATGGCACTGTCGTTATGCATGTAATTCTGCTGGGATGAAATAAAAATTCAGAAAAATATTTTTAATGTTCATGAAGTTTGCTTTTATTTGACTGATTATTTATGGATACATATAGATAAATTATGGATGCAGTGGATATCAGTTGGAAATGAAGCCAACCAGTTGATATTTTAATCATTGGTATTTTGGAGCAATTGCCAAATTTTGGACAAAAATCGTTTTAAACTGTCAGTAAAACTAGAGCTGCAGAGTTGGTGGGAAAAGGACCCCCTCCAGCTCCTGAAGTTATAGTTTTCGACTCTGACTATTTTCGAACTCTGATTCTTTTATCCCAAAATCACACTGTTTAGCTCTGGCAGAGGTGCAGTCTTGGAGAGAAAATGACTGACTCTGACTCTTGAAACTTAAAAGCGTTCAACTCTAGTCCCTTTTGCCCTAAATCAGTCCGACTCCACAGCCCTGAATAAAACATAGACCAAAATACATTATCTCTCTCTTAATCTTGGGGCGTTAAGGAAATTGGCTATAAGGAAAACTGCCAAAAATCCAGTTATTATTATTAAATGTAACAATGTCTAATTCAGACTTACTTTTGATAGCGAGAATGAACCATCTGTTGGTTAACTAACTAGCGAAAATTGAAAGCAGCTCTAACTGAAATTTTGGAATGTTTAAATTTTTCCTGCCATTGCACACAAAATACTTACCGAATTAAAAACTTCAAGCTTTTATGACTGCTAGAAGTACCTTAGAATTTTTTCAATCTATCATTTGTCTGTGTTAACATTCAAAAACTTCGACTAGCAATAATAGGTAAATTATTGTTAGAAATGGAACAAAATTTACAAACATAGCTTACTGTCACATGACCTCTTAGTAACTAAAATATCAGGCTTTTAGCTTTTAGCCTAAAATGCCTTGAGTTGCTTCGAGAAAAAGATGGTACAGCTGTGATTTTGTTTGACTTGATTTGGTTTGCTTTTGCTTGTCTTGGCGTGCCTCCAGATATTATTTGTTTGATCAAACTTTGAAATATCACGTCATCTTATTTAGATTTATGTTAACATTTTAATGATGTCAATTTATTTAAAAAGCATAAAAGTTATTTAATTGATAATTTGACATTTTCTTTTACTTTTGTGATAAATATGCTGCTTATTCAAAACTAGCATAAAATATTACTCTTAATGTATGATCACTTTATTTTCAATAATTACTATCTTTGAAGGGTGCCCAGTTGTAGTGGAATCTACTGAATCGTCCCATTCATTTGAAATTACAAGCCAAGATCTAGTTCCAATCAATAAAGTAGCACATTTTAATGTTAATGTAAAAGGCGGACGAGAAGGAGATCTGAAAATTTCTTGCACTTGTAAGTATTGATTTAAGCAAATAGTCTGGAAATAAAGTGCTGTCATAATATCTTATGAATAAATCTTGTTTCTTAATATTATTATTTATTAATTTATGCTGCATTTTACTAATCTGATTAAGTAGTTATTTTTTCAATCAGTAATTCATTTTTGTAGAGTTATTCAAAAACTTGAGATTAAATTACTAATATTCAGTATATAATTTGTGTGTTTTCATTATTGCTCTAGCTCCAAGTGGGCTGAAAACTCCTGTAAAACTATTTGCTGATCCAAAAGTTGGATTCATAGGGGAGTTTTTACCAAAAGAAGTTGGTAAGTTAAACTGCAATGTAATATAAAAATAATGAACAGTTTGAACTTAAAACTGTATATTAATCTCAATTGCTTCATTTTTTTCTCTCTACCTCACCTACTGCTCAGATCACTTGCAACTTGCTATGCTCACATACTAGACACTAATTAATTTTACAGCAGGTGTGGCTTCAAAAGTATCAATTATTTTCCTAAACTTTCTGGCCTTGAGCAGTACTCACCCTGCTATTCAGTTTCTTGAAAACTAAATGTATAATGCACAACAGAAAAGAAATTCTATTACAAAATATGTTTAGCATTATTGCTCTTCATGAGGAGAAAGTGAGTGAGTGAATCCATATTCAAATTTTGTTAGCAATCTTTAAGCAGCTCCACATATTTCTGCATTTTGGCTTCAATTTTTTAAATTTGTTCTTGTTAAGGGTTCTTTTCACTCATTTTTTCTTCTTATTATTTTTTTAATACAAGATGTGTCGAAAAAAAAATGTGTACCCTCTTTGAATGTTGCTAATGTCAGACTTAACTTTGAGTAAAGAAAATTCATTCTTAAGTGCTGCTGGAAGACTGAGAACATGAGGCAAGTGCAAAAAGTTTAGAAAGGAGTTTCAACCAGATATACCAATGAAACTATCAATTATTCGTTTGGTGAATATGTTTAAGGGAAAAGGAATTGTCAATGATGTTGATGAGAACCATTTTAGATCATTACAATCATCCACAACCTTACACTTGAAAGAAAAGTAACTGAAATGCTCCTTCAATCTCCTAGAAAATCTGTTCCACAAGCGACTAAACGAGGCAATTTACAGTTTATCACATTTTGAACCGTGCTTAACGAGTTTGGTTCTTAGATTTGAATGTGTTCTTAATGAAAATGATCATGACCAGAGATTTGAATTTTGTCAGTAGTGCCACTCAAAAATTTTCATTGGTCTATCAATTCCCTATGGTCTCTAGATTTGTCTCTGATAATTTCCTTTCTGTAGGCAGCATGTCAAGCACAATACTTAAGGTGCAAAACTTGCTACAGTCAATGAATTGAGAGCAGCCATTGGGAGGGAATGTGCCGAAATTCTATTTGACATGATTTGAAACATTTTGGATTTCATTGTTTAGCACTATCAGCTGTGCCTGAACCACAATGGCTAGCAATTTGATCACTTTCATAAAATGGCTGTTTTTACATTTGTTCACTTATTAATTAATTAATTTATTTATTTATTTATTTTGTTGTTGTAGTTGAAACTTTTCTGTATCATAATTGTTTGTGTTATAGTCATTCAAAGAGATGCTATTTGGGACACTATTTTTAGGGGGGGGGGGGTATTAGTTTTTGAACTCATATGGTTTTTGTGGTGTAATTAGCATTTTTTTTGTCATTAATTAATCCTTTTTATATCTGTTAATACTCTTCTATTTCTGCTTATTATTTTTTCAATGTTCTGGAATTATGTGTTATTTGTTTTTCCGATAATTTTCAAATACAAATACAAATACAAATGTGACGACCAGCAACAGGCTCTGGGCCCAGCTAGGCTGGTCCTAGTCAATTAATTAGTCCCCAATGAAGATCAATGGCCCTCTTAAAGCTATCCACTCCCTTGCTCATTACCGCCTCTTCCGGTAAGCTATTCCAAGTGCCCACGACCCTGCTAAAGTAGTAGTTTTTCCTGATTTCCAAGTTAGCCTGAGATTTAAATAGCTTAAAACAATGACCCCTTGTCCTGCTTTCCCCACAAAAATTTAATCCATTTACATCTTTCATTTTGATAAATTTAAATAACTGAATCATGTCCCCTCTGACTCTCCTTTGCTCCAGGCTATACATGTTAAGCCTATTAAGTCTGGTATCATAATCTAAATCTGAGAGTCCCCTTACTAATTTAGTTACCCTTCTTTGAACCCTTTCCAATACGAAAATATCTTTCTTCAGATAAGGCGACCAAAATTGAACAGCATACTCCAAATGAGGTCTTACTAAACTCCTATATAAAGGCAGAAGAACTTTCTTAGATTTGTTTGAAATAGAACTCTTGATGAACCCAAGCATTTTGTTGGCTTTGTTACTAGCAATACTGCACTGTTGACTAAACTTGAAGTCCTGATTTATAAAGACACCCAGATCCATAACATTTTCTGCCTGATTTATGACTGAACCCTGTAAATGATATCTCATACGCTTATTTCCATGACCTAAGTGTAGCACTTGACATTTCCCTACATTAACTGCCATACCCCATTTATCTGCCCACTTAGTAATATGATCTAAATCCTCTTGCAGCTGTTTTACTTGTTCTTCATTTTCGACAATCCCCATAACTTTTACATCGTCAGCAAAACAATTCATGCTTCCAGAAATATTTTCATTGATGTCATTCATAAATATAATAAACAAAAGAGGCCCTAAAACTGATCCCTGAGGAACCCCACTTAAAACATCACTCCAATTAGAATGATTTCCTCGCACAACTACTCTTTGCTTCCTACCAGTAAGCCAATTTCTAACCCAAAGTAAAGTTTTTCCTCCTATTCCAATGTCAGCTAACTTGCTGAGAAGAGCAACATGCGGTACCTTGTCAAAAGCTTTTTGAAAGTCAATATAAACAACATCCACACATTTTTTGTTATCTAAAGCTGAGGTAACCTTGTCGTAGAAATGCAATAAATTAGTAGTACAGGATTTACCTTTCCTGAAACCATACTGCAAACTAGTCAACAGACTATTAGTCTCTAAGAACTTCATGATCTTAATTTTGATCAAAGTTTCGAAAATCTTACAAATCACCGAAGTCAAACTTACAGGTCTATAATTCCCAGCAATACCTTTAGACCCCTTCTTGAAGAGTGGCGTTATGTTAGCCAGTTTCCAGTCCTCTGGCACCGTCCCCGAGTTATAAGAAGCATTGAAAATATTCAAAATAACATCCACTAATTCCTCTGCACATTCAACTAAAATTTTTGGATAAATATTATCTGGTCCCGGAGCTTTAGTTGCTTTAATCTTTTTCAAATGAAATAAAACCTCCTCCCTGGAAAATACAAAATCCTCAAGCTGTATAATAGCTTGTGTCTTGTTAGTGTCAACTGTTGAGATACAGTTATCGTTAAACACACTGGAGAAAAAGTTATTCAGAACATTTGCAATATCCCTATCGTTTTGGATTAAATTTCCATACTCATCAACCAAAGGCCCAATTTGATTGTTTCGAGCTTTCCCAGAATTAGCGTAAGCAAAAAACCTCTTAGGGTTCCCATCAATGTTATCTGCCAGCCTTTGCTCCAATTCCCTTTTCTGAATCCGTACCAAATACTTAAAATTTCGCCTTGCCTTACCATACTGGAGCCTCTCCGCACTCTGACCAGTTTCTTTAAACTTACGAAAAGTGGCTTGCTTATAATTAAGAGCTTTTTTAGTCTCCCTGGAGAACCACATGGGCCAAATTTTGGTATTAACACCTTTTCTCCTAAATGGAACATAGTCCCCAACGGTTTTAGCAAGTTTATCCTTAAATTCCGTCCACTGCTGATCTACGTCGCTATTTTCCAACCCTGACGAAAAAACCTCTTTCAAGCTCTGCCTAAGTGCAACAAAATCAGTGTTTCTGAAATTGGGCACAAACCTAAAATTATCATCTTTGCACACTTCAAATTTAACCCGGAATCTAATGCTGTTATGATCACTATCTCCAATATGCTCCCCTACACTCAATCCCTGAACAAAACTACCTATGTCACAAAAAACTAGATCCAAAATTGCCTCCTCTCGAGTTCCCTGAGTTACAACTTGATCTAAGAAACAGTCACCAATTACTTTTAAAAATTCCTCTTCTTTGCCATTACCAGGATAAAAATTATTCCAATCAATACCCGGAAAATTGAAATCCGCCATTATGATAACGGATCCCTTACTGGACATGTCACTAATAATACGGTACATCTGTTCATCTTGTCCCTGGTTTGAATTAGGTGGCCTATAAATGTTTCCAAAGCGTAGCTTTTTGCCCTTACTGCTCATCAACTCCAGCCAAACCATATCAATATCAGTAGGCTTATCATTTATGACCAATTCATTGCAAATAAAATTGTCTCTAACATAAAATAAGACCCCACCACCTCTTTTACCTACTCTATCCTGTCTGAACAAATTATACCCAGCAATATGTAATAACTCTGCATCAGATTCGGTAGCCCATGTCTCTGTAATTCCAATAACATCCAACTTCTCATCCATAACTATGCTTTTCAATTCATCCATCTTGTTCCTAATACTGCGAGCATTGGTATAGAAAACTTTAAGCATGCCTAAGTTGCTTTTATTTAACACCCTGAAATTTCCTAAATTACAATTGTTAACATTACTACTCTTGTTCGTCACTTTATTTCCATTTCTAGCAATACCCAAAAAAATTTCATTCTCTCGATACCTGATGCTTGAACCATGCCCCCCATTCCAACTTAGTTTTTTGACTCCGAATCCCTTAAAATTAATCCACTAACCATTTTGACCCCTGTAGAGCTCAGATGCAGGCCATCCCTAGCAATCCAATCCCGTTTACAATGACTCCATACATCAATGAACCTGATACTGCGCTTTTCGCAAATTGACTTCAGTAGCAAGTTCATACACCTCGCACGTTGATTTAGCCAGCTCCTATGCACTCCATACCTGGGAAGCAAACCAACCACTTGGACATTCGTCGAAAAGCTGGTTGCTTTATCCAACAGGGATTCCCATTCCCTAGAAAACTCCTCATTTTTACTGTGGCCTACATCATTTGTTCCCACCCACAAAGTAACCATGTCCTCCTTATTCAATACTCCCTTCTTTTCAGCAACCATATTAACGTCTTTTACCCGAGCCCCTGGTAAACAACACCTAGCCACCTTACGCTTTACTCTCCCAACTGTGTTACCCACCTCCCTTACCATAGAGTCCCCCAAAATTACACCCTTAGTTTCCCAATCTAACTCCTCATTTGAAACTTCCCCCTGAATCTCTGGAACATTTATACCCTCTACAACTGGCCTACACCCTAATGCTAACTGGGCTTCCAAAACTAGCATCTTAAGTCTTAAGTCTGAGAGTTCAGCACATTTAGTGCAAATATAATCCTCCTCAAAAACAGACTCATTTTCCCCCTTATACAGGCAGAACATATGACATAAATCACAAAAGATCCACCTGTCCCCCTTCCCACTCTTTACCTCTTTCATAATGCATATAACACCCATTTCTACTCAGTAATTATGTTCCAAAAGGCAAAACAGAAAGATAAAAATGCAAAAAAACACAGAATAAATACTAAAAACAGCAGTAAATAAAGAGTTGCTACACCCAATGAAGCACACAAGATCAAAAACCAGGAGATCACCACATGTTAGGCTTAGCTCCAAAAAATGCAAAAACACTTCAAGAATACAATAACAGCTAAAATGAGCCCCCAAAACACAATAAAACTAAATTACATGATAAAGTGCAGTAAAAAAACCTAAAACTAGACAGTAATAATGAAAAATTATGGTAAGAAAACACTTATCAAATTAGCAGCAATAACACTCCCTGCATCACTGTTTCTCCGTTTTTTTTTCTTCATGAAAAAAATAGTTTGCTACATATAGTCTGGCTCTGATAACTTCGGTTGGGCTGAAGTTTAAACAATTCCAGTTGTTGAAATGGGACGAGAAAAACTGCTTGGCTCTCTTAACAGTCATTGGCACTGTGCGAATCTAAGAATTTCTCCTCCTTTAAATCAAACATAAATATAAGCTCATTCCAAGGCCAAACATCATTTTAGAGCCAGACTCTTCATTTTTCTTTCTTGAAATACACAGTGAAATCCCGTTATAGTGAATACCAATGCAACAAAATTTATTTTTCAATGAAATCAATTTTTAGTCCTAATGTAATTGCTGTTACATTGCTTGAATTCCATCACAATGAAATTCCCGTTACAGTGAATAAAATTTGTGGTCCCTTGACGTTCATTGTAATGGGATTTCACTGTATTGCTAATTTATCAGTTAGCGGTTTCATTTGTGACTGCCTAAATGTATGGGATTTTGAGAAAGTTATTGCTTAGTGTTTTTTCTTGACGAGGAATCTTGGTCTAAAGGTTTGATTTTGTCAGACTTTCAGTTTTACTACCTAGTTTAACTATATATTATTTTGCCTCGTTTCTTACTCTGTTATGACTTTATACCCATAGCTCATTGCTTTCTGTATTTATAAAAGGGATCATAAATCATAAAATACTTGTTTTTTTTTTTTTTTTTTTTTTTTTTTTTTTTTTTTTTTTTTTTTTTTCATGTTTGTGCTTTTATTATTGTTTTCTTATTGATACCCTGTTGCACAAATTTTTGTACTCAATATAATGTTTAAATCAGTCAGAAATTCAAATTTTAAAACATTTTATAAATCCTTGTTCTTCTGCCTATACACTTTGGATGTCACAGGAGGTAAAAAGTAAGGAAGGCGAATAGAAGCTACTATGAATCAAAATTTAAATAATTAGAAGCAGTGCTGTTGTTGAAAAAAAAAATAGCTTGTGAGAACCCACCTTATAGTTTGGCAGGGAGGGGGGGGGCATATAGAATAGAAAACCTGATTTTAAATTAAATTTGCAATACATTTACATTAATTTTACAGTAAAAAAAAAAAAAAAAACAAATATTTCAGGAAAGTGTCCTCTCCCCCTACTACAACACTGATTACAACATAATTTGATAACACTTTAACCAAACAAAATTTTGGCAAACCTTATTGTCTTCCTAAACTTAATTTGCTCTTTTCTTGATAGAAGTGCCTTGCTATTTTTAATTTCTAAGATGACCTTTGCCCCATGAAACTATTTTGCGCTTTTGACTGGATAGTAAGAATGTGTAATGACTTTTTTTCTACTAATTGAAGAAAATGCTGTTGTTAATCTGTCTTACAAAATCCAAATTCAGCTCTTTCTGTGTTTTTCCTCTGAAATTTATTTTTCTTTTCTGAAGTTTTGGTTTCTTGTATTCAGTTATTTAGTTTTCCTAGATACAGGGGATTAGCGGCAATTTATGAAATTTGGATCCAAATGCTCAGAACTAGGTTTCTAGAAAACATATACAACCTTTACATTTATAAAATAAGCTTAAACTATTAATGACATATTTTCCCTTTGTATCATGAAAAATTAAGCCATTTTAAAATTTACTTGTGGTTAGGTGCACAAGTTTCATATGAATATGAGGTATGATCCTCGAGTAAAAAGAGGTTAGCCACCGCTGAATTATAACGATGGTTCGTATTACATATTAGGTACTATATGGATTAGGTCTAGACTCGGAGCTGTCAACTTTTGAAAAGGTAAATTAGTAAAAATTCGAAATAACAACGTAAAATTGCACATTACTACTTTCATGTGTTTTGAGGTTACAAGAAACCCCTTTTTCAATGCAAAATAAGTGAGCTTACTGGATGAAAAAACTCATAACTCATGACTTTTGTTCGTAGAAACTACGAATGTTTCGTAGCAGTTGGCAGCTTTGTCTATACTTAAAAGCAGCTGTCTTCACCAGTCCCACTTTAAAATGCAGTGTTCCATAAATGCTTGGTCTGATGATTTGTTAATTGTGGTGTTGAGACACTTTGGATGTTTTACTTATGTAGCCGAGTTAAGCTAGCAGTGAATGAAATAAATTATGTTTATGTACTGTGTCTGAGTTGTGATGCAATAATCTTTGTTGGGGTTATATGATTTGTTATTTACCTAGTGTTATGCTCTTGTGGTGCAGAATATTTTTTGTATCTTACAAGTGTAATGTAAAATAAATGCTGTTCTGATTTTTAAAAAAAATAGTGATTTAAAAAAAAAATTTAGATTTTGCATAAAAAAAATATTTTCCTGATTTCAGACAAAATTGTGTGATACACTCATGAATATACGTATATACTTGAAAGGTTATTAGTCTAAGCATGAACACTATCATAAAAAGTTTGTATGTTTAATTAATAATGGTAATTGTTAAACTAAGTTATAGAGTTTGAAATAATTCATACACATATTAATATATACATATTACATACAGTATTAAATGAACTTTATCCAATTTTTAGGTCCTTACTTATTTTTTTTCGAATATGGAGGAAGAAAAGATGGAAATTCTCCGTACACAATTAAAGTTTATGATGCATTACAGGTTAAAGTGAGCAAAATTAATGATGGTATTTTAGGAAAGACATATCAATTTACTGGTGAGTGCTGTCATAATACTTCTTGTAAATTCCTCTTTTTTTTGTTACTGTTGATCTTTTTGTTTTTTCCTGTTTATTTTTATGCACTTTGCATTTGTGATTTATTTATTATTGGTGTTTTTAGTTTTAATATTATTATTATTTGCACTCATTCATATTCCATAAATAGCTCACATGTAAATCAATAAACTCTGTAAGAAGCCTGGATAGTAAAAAATCGAAATTACTATTTATAAAATTCAGGAAAGTATTTAAATATTTTTTTCTTGTAGCCCATCTGGGTGGGATTACCTGCAAAGTTTGCTCGGGAAGATCCCACACCTTAAGGTTCTGCCATCAGGGGATCAGAAATTTAGCATTATATTTCAAAGAAGGTCTCTTCAAGTGTTTTTTCAGAAGGACTCCCAAAATGTTAACGCTGCCACTGCTGATAGCATTTTTTTTTTATTTTGTACGTGTTTAAAATAAATATTTCATCTTGCAAACAGAAACAGAAAAGGAGGTCACTTTTTTAGCTAATGTGTTAAATGAAACAAGACCGGTTAATGTTGAAACCGTTCTCAACACATCGCCATTGCACTTTCTATTTGCAAAAGCTTGTCCCCTTCCCATAACTTTGTTATGTGCACCAACAGTGAAAGTCCTAGCAGTAGATGCATACTAATTACTTCAATAGTAATGCAGAAATATAGTTTACATCACACTCACTTCAAGATTCTAAAATACTTACTTAAGCTCTTGTAATAACGATTTCTTTTTAAAGGAGAGAGTTGATGTTGAAATCTAGCTGAATTCTCTTAAAACTCTCAAACAATTTTAAAAAATTTGGCGTATGTTAAATTATTTTGTAAATTGGTGATAATACTCTGATATTTCTCTCCAATCCTTTTCTCTGAAACTTTTGTCATTCATATTGGTCTTTAATTTGCATTCAATATTTTTTTTTTTAGGATTATTGTTTTACTTATGCTTATTGAGAGAAGCAAATACAGTTGATTTTCTATTAGCATTTATATGAGAATGTAATGAGCTTTTTCACTTTTCTAAAAGGATCTCATGACATTTCCTTTACAAATTTGATGTTTATATTTATGTTCCTAAAATCATATACACATATAGTCTTCACTACCTGCTCTTTAAACTAGAATTTATACTTAATAAAAAATAGATTTTTTTCTTGAACATCTTAATCATTACAAGCATATACTGACAATTTGAGTTTGCCATTCAGATACTGCAGTACTCAATAATCATTTTCATTTTTTTCTTTTGATCATTTTTATTTATACTTTGTAAAAAATTTTTGCATCCTTTCAAAGATATTTTGGGATCTGAACTACCAGCAATTTTAAATGATTAAAATTTTTATGAAATGTCTCCTGTTTATCAGAAAAAAAGTAATGTATTCGCTGAAATTTTGTTTAAAATTAATTTCTTTTTTTATAATTTTAATATGTAGTTGATGCTAGTCATGCTGGTGAAGGTAATTTGGAAATCACGGTGAGTGGACAAGGGCGCAATATTCCAACACAAGTTCATCCCTTAGGGAGTGCAAAATTTGCGGTTTCTTTTGTGCCTTCTGAACCTGTCGACCATTTCATCAGCATATCTTTTAATAAAGAGTCTGTGCCAGGTATATATTGTTCTTCATTTGCATATATTTGTTACTACTTGTTAGGCATTTTACTAAACGCTTATATATATACGCATTTTACTAAACACTTATGTATAAATCAGTTTTAATTTTCATTTTATAACCAAGTTATATCAAACCTGATCTGAAAGCAAATGAAACTTGACAACATTTTTTTGATAAAATTTTTAGTTTAAAATCAAAATAGATACACTTTTGTTATGCTTCAATTTATCACTTGAAAATCAGTGTTTAGCTTGCATAGATAATTAATTCAAATTTGGAAAATAATCTATAAAAAAATAATTTAATGAAAGTTTGCTACATCAATTTAGAGCAGGGCTTCCCAAACTTTATAGCCACCGGACCCCTTTCGTAGACCAATATTTAGTGCAGACCCCTTAAAAAAAAGTTCTTAGTTGCTGTCCATAAATGATTTCACTTTTTTTCAACATACTTGACCCCCTCCCTTATTTGTCACAAAGTGTCACACTGCACCATACCCCCTCTCTTCCCCTTGTTACATGTCATGCTATTTTTCATAAGCATATTATTATAAAAATGTGTGATGTCCTTGTTACCCTCTCTCTTCCCTTATTATAAACTAAAACAATTACCTACCCTTATGAAAATGGTCTATAGAATTCTATTTAAAAAATTCTATAGAAATACCTATATAGAGTCTTATAGAATTATGGCCCAATTTTCTATAGGCCGTTTTCTATAGAATTGTGTAGTAAAAATCTCTATAGATTTCTATAAAATTAAATCTATAGAATTCTATATACTCTGATAGAATACTATAGAGTTTTTTTATAGAATTCCATAGAAGTGTTCTATAGAAATTTGGGCCATAATTCTATAAAACTCCATACAGGTATTTCTTATAGAGCCTCTATAGATCTTAAGAGCCTCATAAAACACAATAACAATGCTTTACATAGTCAATGTATGTTTGAAAAAAAAAACAAATTACGCCTAAAAAAAAATTACTTATCTTTATTCCAAAAATTACCCATTATTCTTAGAGATATTACATAAAAATGGGCAATAGCTTACCATTTGGGAGTGCTAATTAAATATTAGAACCCCTATCAGTACAAAAAAAAAGTTAACACATGCAACGTTTTGGTTTTTGCGACTTACACATGCATTAATAATGCAAAAACCACTAGTAAATTAATGTCATTACTCAGTCATGAGCTTTATTTATTTACTAAAATTAAGTGCTATTTTCGATGCATAATGAAGTTTATTCTGGATTATAAACTCAAATTTTGTTTTATTAGTACTATTTCTAAATATATTCATGCCCATTTGGTTCAATACAATCAAATCCAACAAAACAACACAAAATTAATACATACTTTCCAACGAATTTGGCGATATGTTTGGCCATTTTCAGCACAACGCTTTGTGATGATCGCACTTGGAAAACGGACGATTCCATATTAGGGCAAAAAGGGAGAAACATATGGCTCATACACAAAGAGATAAAATATTGCCAGCAAGCTCTCGCAACAAAATACAGAGACTGCATCTTGGAATTTCGATTATTTTATTACTAAACAATGAAAAAAAGTCATGATTCCTCACACACTTAAAATTAATTTTAATGTTTAGAAGTTTTATTATTACTATAAATACTTCAAACATTTTTAATAATAAATTGTTTTTTACTTTTGAGTATATTATTTTTATTTATTAATGACATTTGACTTTTTTCTTTGAACTATGACAAAATGCAACAATAATATTATTAAAGACCATACTACAATCCACCCTTGTAATAAAAAAATGACCTTAACAAATAATTAATTTTTAAAATAATTATTCTTAAAATGAAATTGATAACCTTTTTTTAACCTTTCCGAACTGGAAGTATTATATAAACACTAATGAAAGCTATAACTGTAAATAAAATGAACGAATTCTCATTTTTTACAGAATTCTACAGCAAGAGAAATTTTATGATTAAATTCTATAGAATTTTATAGCATTAATTATCTGTAGAAATTTTATGGTCAAATTCTATAGCAGTTTCTGTAGAATTTTATAGAAGAAATTTTCTATAGAAACTTTATTCCCAAGTTTTATATGGATACCTATAGAATTGTACAGAAATAATTTCTATAGAAACTTTCTTATAGACTTCTATATAACTTTCTGTAGAACTCTATAAGGCTCTATCAACCATTTTTGTAAGGGTAAGTCCCCTCCCCTTCAAAGCATAACATCATTTGTGGACGAACCCTTGTTAGGTAGTTTGCACTTCATAACTTTATTTTAAATCTGAAGTACAAAAATCAAATTGATCAAACAGAAATAAATTTTTAACAAAATAATGGAAATTCAAAATTGAATATCGAATGAATGGGAAAAGTGAAATTGTGTGTGTGATTTAGTTGGCCCAATTTTACTACATATGTTGGGTTTAATTTTTGATTGCTAGAGTCAAATATCAGGTTCAGAATCTAGACAGCTTCGGTATTTAGTTCTGCAGAGTAATCTTCTGATACTTTTTGAGCAGTTTTTGAACTCTGACACTTGTCTCTTATCTGGGACACTTTGAAGCACACTTTTTTAAACTGCTCTCAAAAAATTTCTGAGTCAACACTTTCCAGGTCTTTTATTAGGCTCAGCACACGTTTTTATGTCTTGGGAATGTATTTGAGATCATTTTTTGAACACTGACATGCCTCTTCTTTTAGAACACATTGTAGCACAGTTTTTGGTACACATTTTACAGTACTTATGGATCACTTCTTTGATTATACCAATAGTTTTTGCTGTTAATTTTACTGCAATATCGTGATGTAGCTGTCAGTTGTCGGCAGCAATGGACGATCTTTGACCAGGGAGGGCCTCTCTTTTCTCCCGCATTCTCGACTTCAACCGACAGCAATTTATTAAATGAAATTTCTGTTAGAATCATGATAAGATATTCTACTGAGTAGTGGTTAAAGAAAGAGGTGGAAATTATATTTGTATGAAAGAAAGCAATGTTTCGATTTTTTTTTGTAAAGGAGCAAATTCGGAACACATTTTAGTGCACATTCAGGTAACTCCAACGCATTATCTGAATGAAAGTCTTCCAAACGTGTTTCCTATGTGTTCTGGGAATTTGCAATGTGGTGGACGGACGCATGTTCTAACAGTATTGTATTTCGGGATGTAGTGCTCAAAGAATAACTCCATACTTCAAAGATGAACATTTTGGTTTTCGAATATTAAAATGTCATTTCACATGTTTAAAACATTTTTCCCCAAAACTTGTGGTGGACCCCCTAGGAAGGCTTGGCGAACCCCCAAGAGGTCAATGGACCAAAGTTTGGAAAGCTCTGATTTAGAGAATTATTTCTGTCTTAGTAGTCAGAAGCATCTCTAGAAAGTCAGAAGAATGTCTCTTATTGTTTACTATTTTGTTTAACAAATTGTTTTAAACAAAAGTTTCAAATCTATCAACAGTGTTGAAGTTCTAATAAGGCAGAATAAGCTCTTATCTAGGGCAGAATTTTTTTTTAAGGATTGACAAATTTTACTTCTATGCATTTTTGTACTGTTTTTGTATTAGGGTGAGATATTTATTTATTTATTTTTTGAATCATTAAATAACATTTATGTTTATCCGTACAATAAGCATGAAATATTTTCCAAGTTAATGAACAAAAATAGTTGAAGTTTCAAGTGGTGTTGTAAAAATAAGTGACACGAAGGCATTTAGCTGGCTTTAGTTGTGGCTTCAAATTCAAGATCGACTTGCGTCTTCTTGTAAGTTGAATGAAGATGGAAGGTTTTGTGTTAGCATACAAGTGAAATGCAGCCGGTTTCATCTGTATCAGTCAGAATATATTTGATATATATAAATTCTTACCAAACTAATAGCAAAATGTTTATAATATTTTCTTAGCATTTGCATATTGTATTGTAGTCACTGTTTTTAAAACTGAAGAAGTATCTTATAGCTGTAATTTTTGAATTTGATATAAATTTTCTTCCAGCATACTTCAGACATTTTTAAAAATTTGAATATCACTATTTTGTAATTTCCTGTCTGATTTCACAGCATAAGATTTTTTCACCTATCTACAATTAAATTCTTAATTTGAAACTAATTGAAACGTTCCTTTTGTGTGTGTGTGTGAAATAAATGTTTTTTTTTCTTATGACCTATAGTTTTTGTATGGAATATTTTCTAATTTACTTTTAGAAAAAAAATAATTAATTCAACAAAAAAAAACAAAAAAACTTACTGTTAGATATTTGTATACACCGATTTTTCTTCTGCATTGTGGCTAAAAATAACGTTTCTACAAATTTTTTTTAAATTTAAATGTTTTTTAATGTTAATTTTTATTTCCTTTATCTTTTTTCTTTTTTTGTTCCATAAAGTATAGCTGATGGTTTGTTCAAGCTGTGCCTTTTCCTTTATTCATTGTAATGTTTTTCAAAAAAAATGATTATTTTTTACTTATTTTATAATTATTAACTATTCATTAATTTTATCTAGGGAGTCCTTTTAAAGTGAAATTAGCAGATTCTTTCAATAAAGTGTCAGTTTCTGGTTCATGTCTTGTTGCTTCTGCAGTTAATAAGAGTGCAAGTTTTGTGATATTTGGGGTTTGCACGGAGGATCAGAATGTTTCTGTTGAAATTTTAGGTACAGTATTTTTAACCTTTGTTGTTTTCATAACCAGTGCTATTTATTTAATTACTCTGCAAGCTAGGTAAAATATTTTCTGAAATTGTCTTATTGTTGCATTCAATATTATTTCATTATTATGAATGTAGGAGCTGATGGAACTGCAGTGCCATTTAAAATGAAAGATTTAAGTGATAACTCTGTAAAGGTGGAATTTACACCAGCGAAAACTGGTATGTATTTTCGGTTGTTTCTCTTCAAATAAGAAAATTGTATGTGGTTTTTTTAAGATATGGCATTAAAGATAAATTGACAATAAAGATTTTTACTTTAAAATATTTTGTAAAACAAAACATCTGTAAGAAATACTTATTTATCTTTCAAGGTGAATATTTCATACATGTTCTGTTGAATGGAAATCCAGTTGGTGAAAGTCCATTTGTCACTAAAGTTTATGATGTTAAGCAAATCAAAGTAAAAGATATACCTAAAGGCACTATAGGAAAGCCTGTGACATTTATAGGTACTTAGTTTTTAATTAAAATGTGATTATGAACATTGAATAATTTATTGTATCATTTCATAATCATAACTTTTTTTCACAGTGGAAACCTCAAATGCTGGGCCTGGTAATTTGGAAGTAACTGTTAATAAAGGACAAGTTGCTACTGTTCCACAAGCTCAAAGCCCAACACAATATGCAATTTCCTTTACTCCTTTAGAAGCAAAACGGCATATTATAGATCTTAGATTCAATGGAGAATATGTACCAGGTAGGCTCCTTTGAGTTGTTTACTTAAAATATTTGTTATTTGTTTAAATGATGCCTTTTTTTGGCTTGATACCCTTTTTTATAGTTGAATAATTCCCCATACCCCCTTCCAAATACAATTTATATAATGCAGAGGTGGCGAGTGGGGCTTATAAATGAGGGGGCAAATTTTTTTTAGGAAGTTGAAGACTATTTTAGACTTTCTTGTGTGACTGGGGAGGGGGCTTCTGATGTTCTCTTGCGTAAATGTTTTGGAATTGTAGTTTTCAAAACGCCATTTTAGTATAGAGTTTTGTCAACGTTTGAGGAACAGAAAGGAATTTCCAGGGTTGTCCCCATGTTTTTTTTAAAATAAAGTCTAATTACTAATAATAATAAAAAAAAATGGAAGAAGTTTGGACTGTCTTTGGTAATGTTAGACTAAGGGAGGCACTTCCCGTGAAAAAAAATCTTAAAATGATGTGTTAATGACGCAAATTAAAACCATCTTTAGCAAACTTAGAGCAAGGGGTTTAGGGTTCGCTCCCAGAAATTTTGCAATGTTTAAAACATCTTTTAAAACGTTCCTTCAGACTTTCCTTTTATTGACTGAAGGAGGCACAAAAGAGTTCTGAGGTTATCCAATTTTTTTTTTTTTTTTTTTTTTTTGAATTAATGAAATCCTAAGAACTTAGTTTTGAACTTCCTTTGGGGACTTCAGAAAAAGATCTCCAGATTTTTTTTCTTTCTAAACTGGAGTCTTAAAAACGCAGTTTTACGCTATCTAGGGGGATTCTTTACCTGATTTTTTACTCTCAAACTGGTGTCTTTATAATGCAAATTTAGGTCATCCTTGAATTTTAAAGGACAGAGAGTGTGCTCGGAGATTTTCTCCTGGAAAATTTTCAAAATTGAAGCTTTAAAACTGAAATTTCAAATTATATTTGGTGAAGTTCAGGTAATCTCTCCCAGCATGTTTTGAAAATAAAATCTTAACGTTAAGACAATTGTGGATGACGAAAACTGCGGGGGCAGTCGCCCCCCCTTGCCCCTTCCCTGAATCCCCGCCACTGATATAATGTAGTTAAACCATATGTCATTCACATTTGTGGTGTAAGTTACATTTATTTTAATTTTTCAAGATTTATTTATTCAAAAATTCATCTTTGTTGGGGGAAAAAAAGAAATTTTACTATTATTTTCGTGACAAAATGTTCTTGATGATAAAATTATTACTAGTTCAGTTAATTCCTTAGAAATGCAAATTGATGTGCATTATAAAGAATCAGCCGTATTAGTTCACAGACTATAAAACTTTCATATGACCTTTTAATATATTTCTTTCTCACTAAAATCAATATTAATTCAAATATAAATAAATAACTAGCTGCTGAAAAGAATCGAAAGACATTTGCTTGAAATTTTCAGATTTTAAAGAAAAAGAATATTTAGTTTATGCAGCTTTGTAACTCGCCTTGGAATAAAATAACTTTTAATTCTTAAAACTCTGCTAATGTTCAGAAAGCCTTTATTTTGTTTTTCAGTTTCTATTAAAAACAGGAACAATTGTAGTTATTGTGAAGATTGATCTCGGCCTTGAGACGAAGAAAGAATAACTGCTGGTAGGGCTAGAAACAAGACAACTCAATTCGTTTCGTTTTTCTGTGTTTATGCTTTAGAGTAATGAAAAAAATTGTAGTACGTAGGCATCTCTTCATGTTCCATGTTAACATGTAATAAAACATATTTCTTTTAATATGTGTGTCTAAATACGACAAATATACGACAGTTATTATTTGCTGCAAAAAATATAGAGCTATATAAACACTTGCATATGGTCAAGCACATATGATTTATGTTCACAAGCTTTCAAATCAGACACATGTTTTCTTTTCTTTTGTAACAAAATATTTTACTGCTGAAGTTAGGAGCTATCCATAAAGTAAGTCACACTTTTTCAAACTTATTTAATACCCTTCCCCGCCCTTTTGTCACAGATTGTCACATTTCATCTTATGCCCTTCCCTTGTCACATGTCATGCATACATATACATTTACAGGGCCATAATTAGACTGGTTTCAGGGAGGATTTTACCAAATTCATTTTCCATGAATTATATATGATCGATTAAATTTAATTCTACTCATATAGTCCAATTTTTGTTACTTTTTTAAGCAAACGTAATAGATAATGTATCTATTTACTGAAGAAAAAAATCTGATACACAATTTTCTTGTACAAATTTTCTTGTTTCAATTGATGTGTTTTTAATCACTCAAAAGAATAGATGCATGTACTCATATGCACATATTTTAAATAATGCCTTTTAAATTTATAATTTTTGACAGTAATAAAATATGTTAAATGTGGAATCTAGCCCTTTCAAATGTGTAAAGAATATCGATGTTTTTTTTTTAAATCTGAATTAAAACGCTTGTTTTGTAAAAAATGTTTGCAATAACTGCAGATAAATAAGTAAATGATGCAGACTGCAGAAACAACACTGAGATTGTAAAATTTTTCAATGTTTTAAGATTTTGCTTTTTAAATAAAATTTGAAAAATATGTAAAGAAATAAAATAGTAGCAATCTTTTTTTTTTTTTTTTTGGAAACAAAAATGAATGATGAAAAGCAATGTTTCGAATGCTTTTGGAAAAACTTGGAGAAAGTTTGAACTCTTAAAAAAACCCATCCCTTGAATATGGTCCTGAAATTTTGTTATACAAATGTTTTTCTTTCAACCATAATTTGATGCAGCTCCTCTTGTTACCCCTATTCCTCCCCCTTGTCATGTACCATCTCAATTTCACGAACGACTTAAAATGTGATATCATTTATGGACAACTCCTGAATGAAAATTCTTAGCAAGACATTTTATTTATTCAAAATGCTTTCTGATATTTTATTCAAAATGCTTGAGCTCAACTTTCAAATCACTAAGAGGTAAAAATATTTCTTCTTTTGAACTGAAGGAAGCCCATTTGAATGTCATATCACTGATTCTTCAAAAATTAGAGTAAAAGGTGATGGTCTGGAAAGAGTTCCTGTGAATTGTCCTGTGTCATTTGTAGTTGATACTGGTGGAGTAGATGTAGGTGAAGTTCACTGTTCTGTTATTGGTATGTATAATTACTTTGAATTTTATATTTGCTAGGGAATTACAGATATTTGTTATAAATTTTAAGTTAGTATTTTCAGTAGAGAGATTTATTTAATAAATCTGCGATGTAAACATCTGATATGCTTCCACAGAACATACTAAATAAAAATTTTACTGATTTCTAAACTTGCATTGTCATAACTACTACCATATCAAAACAGGAATCACTCAATAATTTTTTTTTTCTTAAATGAAGAAAATGTGTTTTGCTTGAATCTATTGCAAGCATGTTCGAGCAGCACTTAACAAGCATGTATTCAGTTTTATGTTGTTATTAAGTAACTTAAAATGAATATTAGAAGCATTCTGTTAGATTTTATTTTAAAAAAGAACTTAGTTATTTTATTAATATTTTCTATAGCTCAATTTTTCTGTTATTTTCTAATAGAATCCAAAAAAACTACCAAAACTTCTTGTTATTCATATGAATTTGTTTTCTACCTTATTTAGATTTGGAGTAGTTGTGCTTTAAATCTACTATCTAGTATGAAACTAGAAACCATCTGTAATGCTTGTTATAAGTAAAGTAAAAGGTATACTGAACTGTTTGAACGGCCTTAATTGTCATTGTAATAGTTCTCTTATCCATTGAAATCTTAAATGTGTCATATGATTTCAGCTAAGCGATTCAATATTTTTAAGAAATATTTACATTTGTATATTATTTTGATTTAGGTCCTAACCAGGCACCCATTAAGTGCTACATTCATGGAAATTATCACAGTGGATACAGAGTAGAATATACTCCAGTTGAAGTCGGTATGAAATATTTGAAAGTCTTCTTTTATTTTCCACAATTTATTTTGTTCAAGGTTTTTGGTATAGTTACTGTGAATCAAAATATAATGTTTCACATTTTAGGAGATCATGCTGTGGATGTGCGTGTAGAGGGTCAGCCGGTTGCTTCAAGTCCGTATCTAGTTAAAGTATATGATTCATCTCGAGTTAAAGTTACTGATATTGGTTCTGGTGTTGTTGGAAAGCCTATTTATTTTAGCAGTAAGTTTAAGCATTATTTATTTCTCAATCTAATAGAAACTAGAATAAAGTAAAACTGCTATTTAAGAATTCGACTTTTTATCAGTTAATTTTTGTTACCTATAAATTTTTTAAATAGCAGTACTCAAGGCCATGCCAAAGGTGAAAGTTTTAAGGGGAAAACCCCTCCCATTGAAAAAAGAATGAACAGTTGAACTATTTTCTTTTATATACTTTAAGTATGATTTCAGAGTTAATGCATTGATAGTCTTCTCCTCTATTTTTCCAATCTTGAATATCATAAAAGAATTTTAGAATTCCCTCACGTCTATGCAGCTTAATGAAATTATGGTCCAAAAATTCATTGCTAAAAGATTAGTCAAGAAGGCAGGTAATGCTAAGCATCCAGAGGAAAAGATTCCAGTTAGATCAATTTGTCACTTCACATAACAGAATATTGTTTCTGTACAAAACAGCAAAAAAAAAAAGGTAATCGTCTAATTGCTTGATATAAAATTCCTATTTTACTTTACTTAATATTTAGTGCTGTTTGATAGAGTAAAAATTAGTATTAAGCACTATAGAAAGATGGTGTGCTCCCTTTTCCACTTTTTACAAAATGCTGAATTGTACATAAATATTTTATTT
Source organism: Uloborus diversus (assembly GCF_026930045.1). Classification (NCBI taxonomy): domain Eukaryota; kingdom Metazoa; phylum Arthropoda; class Arachnida; order Araneae; family Uloboridae; genus Uloborus; species Uloborus diversus. The sequence goes on along the minus strand of NC_072740.1, from coordinate 90,652,689 downwards.
AATAAAAACTTATTTACTTCAAAATTCATCCAACTATGACTCTAACTCCGACTCCACAGCCCTGGATAAAACGTTTTAAGCGAGTTCCTGATATTCATTGGCAATTGATAAATGGATTAGAACTAACCTACCTGTTCCAGGGCATGGTGCTGGAGATAACTTTTTTTGTTTTATGTTATTATATTATTGATTCTTATTCTTTTTCTTTTTTTTTCTTTTTCTAGTTGATGCTAGTCAAGCTGGTGCAGGAAATTTAGAAATTATTGTTTCAGTGGGAGGAAGAAATGTCCCAAATTATGTTCAGTCTGAAGGCAATGCAAGATTTAGGGTTAATTTCAAGCCAACAGAAGCACAAACTCATACTTTAAGTGTCAAATTCAATGGGGAGCCTGTTCCAGGTATATAGGCTTTATTTTTAACTCAGTACTTTCCATGTTTATATTTTTATACAGAGTTTGAACTATTTGCTTTTTTCCCACCTTTTTAATAAGTATGTATTTACATTAATTGTACTTAATAGGTAGCCCGTATTATGTAAAGGTTACAGACAGCAGCCAATCTGTGGTGACTGGTTCATCTTTACGAATGACATCTCTTTCTCAAGGAGCTCACTTTACTGTTGATACAAGAGGATTTGAAAATGGTGAATGTAAAGTAGCAGTTACTGGTTAGTTATCAGCATTTGTTTTACAATTTCCTAAATGAACGTAAGTTGCTTATTTAATTCATGTTTGTCAAAGAGAAAAAAATTACTAGTTTATGTAATTTTGTTTGCACCAGGTCCAACCATCAAAAATGTTCCTGTGAATGTCAACAAGACATCAAGCACAACATTTGATGTTAGTTTCAGCCCACAGGAAGTTGGTAAGTGTTTTAAATACCAAATTTGGATCCTATCTAAAACAATAATAAAAAGCATATTAAAGCAACTGGCTTTAAAATTTCTAATAAACTGAATTACTTGTTTTGATAATGGGAACAAATGTATTTTTAAATTTATTTTTCAAGATTTGTATGGCAATTTGGAATTTAAGCCATTCAAGTCTGACTGTACACCAAGCAATACAATGATAAAGAATAAATCTGCTAAAGTTCTTTAAAATATAATTAATGTGCTCATAAAAAGTGTGATTTCTTGTCCATTGTTGTACAAAACAGGGTTGCCATGCCACAGGGAAACCCGAAGAAACAAGGAAAATACAGGGAATTTTATAATTTTTTTCTTGAAGTTGTAAAAATCAATGCCCAAACTACCAAAAAAGTCGTAAACAAAATAAAAAATGGTAACTGTAGTGTTTTTTTTTTTAAGTAACTATTGAAATGTCTATCATAAAAGCAAAAATTATTAATTGTTTTATTTGACATGAAGCTTGAATTGTATGCTAATTTAATTTAGAGAGCCTGAAATTAGTGATCAATATTTATTGTTCTGCTTACTTTCACATTTTTTTCTATATAAAATAATATAATATTTTCTTTTTCCAGTAATGAATGGTAAACAGAGGTCTTTTTTCTTCAAATAAAAAGTTTAATTGATTCAACTGCCATGCTATTATTTCAATTAAAATAAATTCTTTATTTCCTATTATTTTAATTTATTTGTTTTTTCCCCTGCGATGAGCTATCGGGATATTAATGTTCTTTTTTAAAAGTCAGGGTTTGCTTGTTTATAATGTTGCAGATTCATACAGGGAAAATGCAGGGAGTTTTTTGCCCGGAATGGAGTGGCAACCCTGAAAAAGCATTTAACGTGGTTAGTCTCATTTAGCTTGGCATTATCTGTATGAAGCTAAAAATCTGGAACAAGTCACAAAGTAGAGGGAGGAGAGGTGCCCATAAGGAGAGGGGGGCTGTTGGGCTGAATGCGCCATTTAAATTTTCAGGAGGTTGATTTTAGAAGGATTTTTATCTCATCTCAGGTGATTTTGTTCTTCGGGGCATTTAGGTCCACAAGGATTTTGTTCCCAATAAATACATTCTTCTAATGATTTGGAGGGAGATAATGCAAGCAAGTAAATAGGAATGTTTAGTATGATGTATATGAGCTTGGAACCATATAACACTCCAAAAGCCAACATCATTGTCCAGTTGATGTTGGGAAAAAAAAAGATGCATTTCTGTTTCAAATGTTTATTTATTAGCTGACACTTAGCTGAGAGCTATTTTTATTAACCACATATTTCATTTAAAATTCATTCTGAGAAGATTGAGGAAGAAAAAGTATGCATTTAGGTATGAAGCTTCCATAAAGAAGCTGAAAAAATGAAAGTTTTTCTTCAGCTTTCAATAACAGAAGTTTATAAAATTTTCCCTCTTGACGCATATATTGCTGCTATTACCTGTTATATACAAATACGAATGTGACAACCAGCAACAGGCTCTGGACCCAGCTAGGCTGGTTCTTAGTCAGTTTATTAGTCCCCAATGAAGATCAATAACCCTTAGTATAGAGATTTTCGCTATATTTTGCTGTAAAACAAAACCTATAAAAATATAGCATATGTTCCAGCAAAGCAAATCTTGTTTGCACATGCCACTTACTGTTGGCATAGGAATGGAAAAGGTGTTTTTGTCGCAACCAGCACACTATCAAAAATTTGATTTGGGTTTACTTGTGCTTATGTATATTTCTTACTGTATTTGTTCATTAAAATAAACTTCGTTTTTTAAGGTCCTCATCAAGTTTTAGTTACATTAGATGATGTTCCTTTACCTGGAAGTCCATTTACATGTAATGTTTATGATGTCTCCAAAGTGAAAGTTTTCAAATTAGTTCCAGGAGCTGTTGGGAAGCCATGCACATTCCAAGGTAGGAATGTTACATTTTAGTTACTATTTTGTTATTGCTGTTATCTTAGAATGAAACCACAATGTAAAATATTATATATATAGTTGATGCCTCACAAGCTGGTGAAGGAACACTAGAACTTGTTGTTACTACTCGCAAATCTTCAGTTCGAGCTGAAGTTTCAATGAGGAGCAGAGGATTATATGATGTCACTTTTGTTCCACAAGATAAAGTGTCACATTATGTTAATATTACTTTTAATGAAGAAGATGTCCCAGGTTAGTGCATTATTTGATAATTATGTTGTACGTTCAGATTTTCTCAAAACTACTTCTGTTATTTGAGACATTTTAAGAGACAAAAATTTTCAATATTAGTACCTATGTGGAATATTTCTAAAAATGCAATCTTAGAATAACAAAGAGCATATATATGTAAAATTCTATGTTTCCAGTAAATTATGCTATTAGCTTAATTGTACTCTTAGTGTACTCTTAGTAATACTTATTTTATTTTGAACAGAAGAAGCATCCTATTACTCTCATAAAGGATTAATTTGGAAGCAATTGCTTTTTGAGAGATATTTCCAAGCTTATTAATAGATCATTCAGTTTCTAATTTCAATTTTTCTCCAAAAGTGATTAAAGAACGATTCATACTAACCCTAAAATAGAATGTGTCTCTGGATCAATAAACACAATCATACATTATAATTAATATTCATTTCTAATTGCATAGAATGTACTTTTATCAAATACCTTGATTTTATTTTTTTTATTCTGGTTTTCAAAGATGAATCTTTTTAATGAAAATGATGAAAAATTGTAAAATTTTGATCCTTTAAATTATCCGAAATAAAAAAGCGAAGTTAATAGACACTTATATGTATATTCTTTGCTGTAAATCCTCAAGCTCTACCCAAAAGTATTTTCTTATTAGCAGTTGTGTAAACAAAGTTCAGAACTTATTACTGAAATATGATATGATTAAAGAAAAGTGATTAAAAAGATGAAACTTCTTTAATTGATTTTATGTGTACTTTTATTTATGCTGCCTAGTCATACTCTGTATTAGCACACACTTGTTTTACTTGCACTTCCTATTATTCTAAATAGCTTTCAAAATTATTTTACCTAAACTGCCTAAATTGTGAAAAAATTTTCACAAGTTTCAGTTTTAAAATTATTTTAACATGGAGTATATTAAAAATTTATGGGAAGACTTTTTTGTGTTTATATTAATGAAATGCATCATGCATAAATAATCTATATTGCTCAAATGCCTTTCGCTTACCGTATTTTTTCTTTTTTTAATTAATTGCTTGAATGTATTTTCGTTTTTTCTTTTTTCAATTTTTGCATGATTGTTTAAGTGTTTTTTTTTTATGATTCTTCCTTTTTTTATTTTCCATCTGTTTGATGGAAAATTGAATTTATAAAAGGATGGTGTTACCCTATTGTATAATAGTTTGAAAAAGATTTTTTTTGTTCATATTGCTCAGAATAGTTACATTGACATAATTAAAATACATCTTATAGGCAGTCCATTTAAAATTGAAGTCAATCAATTTGCTAAAGGACAGCATTCGGTGACGGCAAATGGAGAAGGTCTGAAACAAGGGCTTGTTGGCTCGATGAATATATTTGATATTGAAACAAATGGTATTGAGGGGGACATTCAAGTTAAACTTACAGGTAAATCTTAATGACGAATTTGTGCACATATTTCTACAGTCAAATCTATACACACATATATCATCTATGACTCAAATTAATGATTTTAATATTTCTTACTCCTTTAAAACAACTTGATGTTCATGAAATGAAGTTGTAAGTAAAATTTTGCAAAATTGTGGTCAAGAATTAAATTGGTAGGTGTTTCACTGTCAAATTTTAGAAAGGTTCAATCTATCAAATAATTAAATTGCAACATGTCAAACATTACCATGAAAAAGTACTAAAATGATACTAAGTTGTCTTGTGTTTACAAGAGTAAAAATATACATAAAAATAACCCAAATTTGCTTTTAGCACTTTGTTTCTTATTATTTTTTTTTGTTCTAAAACTAAAATTATTTATACAAATGACATGTGTTGCATAATAATTGACAATTATTTTGTAGTTATTTATTTTTTAAGTTTTATAGGGAATTTTTTTTCTTCTTTTTTTCCATGAGCATGGTTAAGAGTTTTTTTTTTTTTTTTTTAAATTTGGATTGTTTTTGAACTGTGATGTTCTAATTCATGGAAATAACTAATTCTCACCATGTTATAATTTAGAAATTGCACTTTTATAGCTGTGAAATTTTCATTAATTTTCAACTATGATTTATACATATTTTTTGACATGAATTGAAATATATTGGTTTGACAAGTTATGGTCACACTCACTTATTTATGAGAATACTAAACACTAGTAATGGTATTGCTAGCTGAATTCAATTATTTTCCAAAAATACCCAAAACAATATTCAGCAATAATAAAACACATTTTTTTTTTACAATATAATCAAATTTCAACTTACCAATTTGAGCAGAAATGGATAACTGAAGAATCACTTTTGAAACCTCTGCACAAGAACAACAAAAATAAACAAAATAAATAGAACTACTCATCTACTGTATTTTTTATTTATCATCTGCTAAATTTAGCTTGTTTTATCATCAATTCTAAATAATAATGTTGGGTAAGAATGGCCAAAAAAATAAATGCATAAATAAATAAAACAATTATGGTCTCAATTGCCTATAACTGAAATACTTAGGTACTTGAACTTGACTAAATATCTTAGTACCAAAAATATAACTATATCATAGAAAAAAAGCTAAGGAATGAGTATGTACCAACAAAACTACAATTTGTTTAGAAACAACAATGTCAAGTTCTTAAGAAAGAAACCTTTCAGAAACACTTAAATGCAAAGAAAATTGCTGAGAAACATAAAAATAACATAGTAGATAAAAATTCATGTTTGGAGAAAAAGTGTGTGGGGGGGGAGGGGGGTCTTGAGCGAAGTTGTTTTGAGAATCAACTGATGATATTCTTGGCAGTATGATTTAAACTTGATATAGATGTCACCAGAAAAACCTGCCCATAACTAGTCATTTACCCTAGTATCAATTCATTCGCGTAGAAACTAATAAGAAACTGAAAGTTTTATGGCATTTATATTTAATTCTTGTCTTTTCTGTGTTTCTTTTTTTTTTTTTTTTTTTGTGAATTCCTTGCATGCAGTCCAAGCTTTTAATCCAGCCATAACATCTTTTGGTTTAAATGTTCAGGATTTTCCTTGAATCGCAAACCTTTTACTAATCACTTTGCTAATGTAAACATGCCACAACATAGCAGCAACATATTTTCATTCAAGAATGCAACTTTTCATTGATTTGTATTTGTGCCACGTTTTGCCATGTTAAACCTATCTCTGATTACTCTTTGTGTGTAGGTAAATAAAAAAAATTCTAACCTAATCATTTTATAAATATTCAATATGTTTCATGAAAGAAATAATAAATCATTGAAATGAAAAAAATACTCTTTATATCCAATAAAGAGGAATCAGCAATAATGAACTCTACAAAAATGTTGCTTGCTTGCATTAATTGGAAGCCAGATAGTAGACATAACAATAGGTAAGCAAAAGTTTTTCCAAAAACTAAGTGAGCCTACTTTAATGTATACTAAAACTAACTTTGTGGCACAATTTTTCTCAGATTGTATGATTTGAATACTTTATTTCAGAAACCTGTTAAATTCCAAGTTTTCTAATTTTAAGAAAAGAAATTAAATCTTCATATTAAAATGCTCAATAGGGTTTCTGACACGTTTTACTGAAAGAAATATACTTATAAAATGTGTGTTCCTTTCTGTTTGAAATATTGTAATCCTTATCGAAAATTATTATGGAACTCAAAGCTTAAGTTATCAACTTTTGGAAAGATCCATTATATTAATTCTTTGTACTTGCTGTTTTTGTGCATCAAATGCTTTAAAATGTTGACTTTTATTTTATTGAAATTTACTATTTTTTTATCCTTTTTTTATCCTCTTATTTTTAAAGTTGCATCTTTTACGATCATTTCTTGTTTGGAATTATAACCTTTTTCTATTTCTTCAAATTTTAGGACCTAATGGTACGGCTATTCCAATGTCTGTTGTGAATATGAAGCATGGAGTACATCGAGTTGAATATCAACCTCATGAAATTGGAACATATAAAGTTGAAGTACTGCATCAAGGCAATATGATCTCAAGTAAACCTTTCCTTGTAGAGATATGTGATCCAAGCAGAGTGAAAGTTGTTGATGTTGAAGATGGTATTATAGGAAGAGAACAAATCTTTAAAGGCAAGTTTAGTAGCATCAATTACATTGATTTTCTATTTATGAGTTTAGATGTTTATATTTTTTTAAATTGCAGAAGCACTTGGTTTTATATCATTTGCCTTAGATGTTTACACATATGATGTCTGCCCAATAAATAAGAGAACTTGTGCAAGCTAGCAGCCATGACGTGGACTATAGTCCCGCCAACTGGTGGCGCTAGTTGCCCAAGACCCGATGAGCCGTCAGTGCTCGGCGGATTGCCGAACTGTATGTATGGTGCTAGTTATGTTAGTTTCTATTGTCCTTGCTTTCACTGTTTTTCGAAAACGGAAATTGACCATATCACGGAGCAATGAATCAATCAGTGTTTGAGAGATCGCTGGCGTTCTGTGCAATCATATTCGACTTAAGACAATTTATGGATCTTCCACCATGACAGTGCACCTGCACATTCAGCATTAATTTTTTGCCTGTTTCTGGCAAAAAATTCAATTACCATCCTTAATCATCCTCCATATTTGCCAGGTATCTCCCCCTGCCACTTTTTCCTATTCCCAAAATGGAAAAATGTGATGAGGGGACATCACTGGGAAGATTTGGGCACGAAATAACAGAAACGACAAGAAAACTAAAAAGCCTAACTAACTCTGACTTCCAAGGGTGCTTGAAACAGTAGGAAAAAAAAGATTGGATAAGTGCATAGCAATGAATGGAGACGCAAAATTGATATAGACTAAATTTTGCAAAAAGAAGTTTTTATGGCTTCAATTTGTGTATTTATTGGACAGACCTCGTATATACAATAGTATACCAGGTGTAGAAATATGAAACCAGAATTTTCCTATAGATGGTGCTAGCCCTCAGTTTAGGGACTGTAAGACTGCTTCTGGCAGCACCATCACTCCCTCTATCAGCTCTTGAAGATTTTCGACACACAGCAACCAAGTTCCATGCACCGGTATATTTTTCTATAACCTTTAACATGTCATATTTAGTGCCTTTAACTAGGGTTTGTGGACAGCATTTATTTCGTGTTATCATTTGAAGAAAAATGCTGCAAAAGTGCATCAAATGCTTCTCAAAGCTTAGTGTGAATGATGGTTTCACTGTCTCAAATTTAGTGAATTCGGCAGAAATATTATGTTCTGTGTTTAGTGGGGAAAAGTGGAGTGTGGCCTTTTATAAGGAGGTTGCACGAAGTCATTTTTCTCATGCTCTATGTTCCATCACATACAGCAAAACAAATTTGTAACACACTGGAAACAATCAGCTGGGAAGTTTTACCCCACACAGCTTACTCACCAGACTTAGCTTTTCCCCATTATCCCTTGTTTTCATTGAAGGGTCACGTACTTGCTGAACAGCACTTTGGTATGTACAAAGATGCGAAAAAATGGCTCAGTGAGTGGTTCACAGCCAAAGAAGATTTTTTACTTGCATGGTATTCCCAAATCGCATGAAATGTAGATGAAATGTATAACAAGCCACAGAGCCAAAAAGTGAAGCTTTTTTTTTTTTTTCACTTCCAAATAACAGACATGTGTTTTCCCAAAAATTGCTTCTGGTTTCATTTTTCTACATTTAGTAGACATCTTGGTGCAGAACAGGACAAACTCTTTTAAGGTGCCTATTATTGAAGATGCAGTTATTTTATGACCAAAAAAATTATTTTGTATAAAGTGTACTAAAATAGAATTATGTGCAGGAAATCTTATTTACGTAACTTTATATATGAATGGGACAAAACTCAAAACTAGGATTAAGTTAAAAGTTAAAACAAATACTTGTAATTTCAAAACAGCAAAAAGTAAAAATCCAACTACAGAGTAGTATTGTGATAGTCTTTTTAAAAGAACTAACAAAATACAAACTTAGACTGATTGTCATCCTTACTTTTGATATCAACCCAAGAGTTTTGGCCCATTTAAAACTTCTGACATTATATCCACTGTCTCAGTCTACATGCAATAATGCCTGTTGTAGATTTTGTAGGATCATCATTTTTGTTGTTTTGAACCGTATTAAACAATCAAGAAAAGTTATTCAGAGTCTGTAATATAACAATAAACATGATGCTGCAGAATGAGGTAGCTCTTCTATGCTGTGGTGGCAGGTTAGCATGAAACTTCCATTGAATAATAAGAAATTAATATTGTACTGGCCTCCTGCGACACTGGCCTTGACCTTGCCCCTACAGCTGCTCATATAATATGCCTCTGGTGGGTTGGTGTATAACTCTTCTTCTGAATGGCAATGTACTTCCTTTGGCTTCGCTTAGCGAAAGAAATTTAAATGACGTTTTTGGTACGTAAATTATTCTTTCAAAGGAAAAGGTGACAAAATTATTGCATCAAAAATCACATCGCCTGCATTGATACATAAATTAATAAACAGTATATTAAATTTTTTTTGCAGCGCAACTCTGGAATCCATTCGATTCTGAACTATTCAATAACTTCCTCTTTAATCAGAAAAAAAGAGAGTAAAAGAAAAACCTTTGCTCTGTGAGTGACTTACACTTGGCCGCTTGCCAGAATGACCGAGAATATTATGAGGAAAGAGTTCCAGGGAAAATTTTTCCAAAGAGGAACCGTCAGGAGAAAAAAATTAGGGTTTTAATTGTTTTTAATTAATATATTTGCTAATTAAAGTCGCACAGCTATGCCTTATAGCTAAACATATAGCCAAGAAAATTGGGAGTATATCTATACCTGGTTTGATGCTCAGTTTTCTGTCGTTCCCCAGGAGTAGTGATGACATATAGATAGATAGTCACATATAACAACTTTTATATATAAAGATATAAAAGCATAACCAAATAGTTTCATAACTTTTTTTAAAACTATGTACACATTATGGTATAATAGTTAGCAATAGTTGCTTACTTTAAGTGGACATTACCATATCTGTTTCGAAAACCAGAGCAATATTGCAAGAAGTATTGAATTGCCCTGTAGCACACTTCCAAATCAAAGACAAATACCTCCCTTTGTGTCTTATAGCTTAGAAAATAATTTTAATGACTTTCCTTGTGGTTTTGGTCTCAATCTTTTAGTAAAATAGGAGTACCTCATTCTGCCTAGATATCTCATTATATGCCCAAACTTCCCCTAAAATAATTTAAATTATGAAAAGTATGGTCAATGAAATGACAAAATATAACTTCATTTTAGGCCTAAGATTCCTTTTGTTTCTATAGCTATGGTCTTTTTTCTTTCTTTTTTTCTTTGTTAAGTTTTTGCAGTTTAAATTAATCTTTTTAAACTGAGGTTAATATTTAGCTTTAACATTGAAGTCTTGTATTCATATTTTCAGTTGATGTATCAAGAGCAGGAAGAGGCACATTAAATGTATCAATCACAGCCTCAGGACGTGATGTAAAATATAATTTGAGAGAGCTTACACCAGGAACCTTTGAAGTTTCTTACGTTCCTCATTCTGATCATCCTCATAAAATTGATGTCTATTATAATGGTCATCAGGCTCCAGGTATAATTAAATCCTACATTCTATAATTTTGTGTTTGCAATGTGAAGCATAAACATTTATTAAGTTTTGTATTTTAACTTTGTATGTGCAGTAATAGTTATTCTTCTAGATGTCCAATAAATTTTTTCTTGCTTTCTATTGGAACTCTGTCGTATGCCTAAATGTATGATCAAATCTGTTTTAACTGATATAATTTTTTTCTCTTGTATTGATTCATAGTGTACATATATTTATATAATTTTCATCGCTAACTGCCTCTAATTTGTATGATTTAGGATGTCCACAAATTGTCGAAATTAGAGACCCAAGTCATTCTATTATTGCTCATGGATCCGGTTTAAAATCTTCACCTGCTGGAAAAACAGCATCATTTTTTATTGAAACTGGAGGGTTTGGTGAAGCTAAAGATTTTGATATTATTGTTGTTTGTAAGTTAACTATTTTTTTTATTCATAATTATCATGATACTCACCATTTATATTTTAAACGGGACAGTGGTTTCAACTACAGTCATTGTAAATTTTTGATGCAGATTTTATTTCCTAATTTACTATAAAATGTTTTTTTCTTTTACATTAAACTCAAACACTTTTGAGTATATTCTTTGCCATCGTGTAACACTCAATTTTAGTTAATAGTACCTGTAATCATGGCTCTTGTTAGGATGGAAGGTTTGAAAGAAAGTAAAATTGCTGCACTCCAGTTAACTAAAATAATTTTAAACATTAGCCTTCTCTTTTAATAATTCTGGGAAAGCAGTTTCTTGAATGTTGGAGCTGGTGTCAATTTGTGCAATAATAATAGTTAAAAATAACTGATTTAAGGTTTTAAGTAAATAATCTATTTTTTTTTTTAACTCAATAATATTTCTAAAATACTTTAATGCAAAAAATTAAAATCGTTGAAGCATAAAACAACAACTTTTGTTTTTCCTACTTTCAGCTCCTCACGGTTCACCTTTACCTGTAAAATGTTATCAACAAAAAGATGGCAGCTTGCTAGCTGAATGGCCTGCTCAACAAGCTGGTATGATTTATATTGTTTTGTTTTTGGGGCATTTAAAAAATAACACAATATCAAATTCATTTTTACCTTTACTATTATTTTCAAGGGTTAACAAATTTCATTCACCCTCACATATAGGTAGCCATAAAGTTGAAGTGTTGTACGCCGGTAAACCAATAGCTGGATCGCCGTTTTCTTGTCAAGTTTTTGATGCTTCAAAAGTAACTCTGCAGAAAATAAAAATGACAACTTTTGCTGTTGGAGAAAATATTTCTTTTACTTGTAAGCATAATGTTTTAATATTTTTATCAGGACCTTAGTATGGTTTTAGCAAATGGTTGCAATCAGAAATGTAAAACAGAAAATAAAGTTGTAAAAAGTAAATAAATAATCAATTTTTGATCGTAAAATTTGAAAAAAAAAATATACACTATGTTTCTCAGAACTAATAAATCTTGAAGTATTATATAAGAACTTATTTTTCATGTAAGTTAACAACATTTTGGCACACAAATATGATTTTTATGAAATTTTTCTCTTTTTTTCCCTTTGAATAGTAAACCGTCGAGATGCTGGATATGCTGAGTTAGATGTGACAGTTACAAGTCCATTAGGTAGACATTTACCTATTGAAGTAAAAGGAACATCTGATGGAGAAGGGGAATTGATTGAATTTACTCCAACTGTTCCAGGGAAGTACAAAATTGCTATCACTTATGGTGGCATTGAAGTTCCAGGTAATGATATACTTTTGTTTGTTAGTTTTTATGTCAAACACTGATGTAAAAATGGTTTTTTTTATGAATTTTTTTCCTATTAACTTAAGTTTAAGTTTTAAACTTGTTCACTCTTCATTTTAGGTAGTCCAGTCACTTTCATTGCTCAAGATAGTGGTTGTCCGAAAGTTGAAGGAACAGGATTGACAGCAGCTGAGGTGGAACAAGTAGCTTCTTTTAAAATTATTGCCAAAGGTTTATGGGGGAGTCCGCAAGTAACTGTTGATGGTAAAATTTCTTTCCTTTTAAACCTCTTTTTTTTACTGATGTATTTTGCTGTTTGGTAAGATTATTCCAATAAAGCTTCATACAAATCTTTTCGCATTATAGTTTACAAATTCTTTTGATAGGCAGGTTACACTATTGTGTATGAGCATACTAACACCAGTCATATCCAAGATGCATATGCAAGAAACTTTAGTGAGATAGAGAAAAACATATATCTAGTGGCAGAAAAATTTTCTTACAACTGTTAAAAATATTTTGATCAGAAATCGACTTTGCTTAGACATCTTAACTTAGACTGTTTGACTTTATGAAAAAAAAATTATACTAAAATATGAATAAAATTAATAAACAATAAGTGGAGAATATGATTTGCAAAATGTTTGTTTTCGGACCTCCCTACAAGGTATAGCAATTATCATAATGAATTTTAAAAGGAGGCACTAGGAGGCTCAGCCCCTGTTCGTTTCTCTCACCAACCTGCCTACGGCAGTGTACTTCTGGGCTTATATCCCCTTCTTCCCCACTTTTGACATCTGTGATTTAGCAATAGAGTGCTATAGTAACCTTATGAATAAAACATAGTTCAGCCTTGAGACTTAAAATCATGTAACACGCAAACAAAACCAACAGTTTTTTACAGTGAAAGAAATTCTGATCAACAAAAGATGCCTTGAAATAATTTCTTTCAATAATATCTTTGCATTTATGCTGTATTTATGTTTTTAGTTGATTTCCTTCAGAGCATGTTGTTCTTTTGTTTATGCTTATACTTGTGTATTGAATCTGAATTTTAATTTAATAGGACCTGAAACTGAAGCAGAAGTTTCAATTGAAGAAGAAGAGAGTGGTGTATATATAGTTAAATACATTCCTGAAGAGACAGGATTATTTGACATAAAAGTATTATGGAACAACAAAGAAATTCAAGGTATGTCTTTTTTCATAGAAAGCAATTTTCTAAGTGTTGAAAAATATTTAATTTCAAATGTGTTAGATCTTTCATGATGCATCATCAAAAAATTTATACAATGTTTTATTCTAGGTATTTAATTGTGCATTTTAGTTATATTGCGAACTGGGTTGGCAAGTTTCTGCCGAGGCGGTTTTAAAACCACTGTTAGAAACTGGTTAAAACTGGTAAAAACTTAATTATTGACATACAATAGAAAATGCATGGAAAAAATAATTAATTGTGAACCAAAGCACAATTTAGTTACAATATTATCACAAATCAAAATCAAATGTTACATTGTTTGAACACTGCAGTTGCCTCTTGGAAAATTGTGGTTTCAAAAATCTAAACAGTTTTTGAATTTAACATGCACAAATGAGAAACTTTAGAATATTCTTGCAACAGATGAGCTAGCAGGCAATGCATCAAGGAACAAGCAATGTTCTTGAAACTTTCATCTATTGCATATTTTTTTTAACTAATCCACCATGTAGTGACTGAGGTAGTGGTAAAAATTAGACTGCAAAAATAAATTTTGAGAAATGGGACAATTTGTTTTGCAGAGCTGTGATATTAGGTATAAAATCTAGGTTAATATTGGCAAGTAAAATTCTGGAACTTTCTTCTTGAAGCACATGATAATTTCAATCACGAGCAATTTAGATGAAGCAGATAAGCGAGCAAATTACAATCAGTAATGCCTGTTTAATTCTGTATTTCACTCCTCTTTCCTAAGCACCCATATGGTTTATCGTCCTTTGTTAGATTAATCCTAATATTACAAGCATCTGCAATTGAAAAGTTTCATTTCTGAACTAAATCAAGGGCACTAGCATAGGATTTTATTTTTTACAATGATGAAATGAAGTTTAATTTTTAAGTTTTCTTAAATCATCTAATTACTTGAGTTATTGAAGACATTTTTAAGTTTTTGCCAGTTTTTACCGGTTATAACCAGTTTCTGCCACTGGCAGGCCAAAAACTAGTTTCTGCTGGCAGAGAGCCAATCCTGATTGCAAAACATGAAAGATAATCTTATGTTCAATTAAATGGTGTGCTCTCACATAACAAAGGGGTTCCCAAACTTTTTTGATTCACAGAACCCTTTCAAGAATTTTAATTTTTTAATAAACCTCAGTCTACCTTTATTATATACAGTGATCTCTCGCTTATACGCGACCTCTGTTATACGCGTTTTTCACTTATGCACGTTTTTCTCACGGGCCCAACCAGCGATATAGGAAAACCATGTTAACTCTTGTTCATTGATACGCGAAACCTAAAATGCACTTTTCACTTATGCGCGATAATTTTTTTTTAATTTTAGTTAAATCGCCTAATTCACGCTTTGCTTATCGGAGGATTTGTACCCTTCTTGTTCTTTCTCTTGAAATACATTCACACGACATTATTCCATTGTTCGGATTCTTCAAAGAACGTGTTTTTTTTTTTTTTGCACAAGTGTGCAATAGGGGGTGGAATTAGTCTTGTGATTGACTTCGAGAGGGGAGAACAGGTTACATACAAAAAGGTTGACGTCACTAAAAATCGTGCTCAAGCGGTACGCTTTGACATAGCCTATCAAAAATCTTTTGCATCCTCGTAGACTATAGCACTGATCACGCGACATTTTTTTAGGTTTTGGGGAATTCGCTTATGTACTGTACAGTGCATAAAAAATGACAAAACATACAACTTCAAATTTGGCTTTTTTATTAAATCACAATGTATAAATGGAAGTTTTGTAAGAATTTATTCATTAGTATTAGTAGTATACTATTAGTATTACTATAACTGATGTTAACTTATTGCATTTAAGCTAATTTTTGGGTTTTTCACTTATGCGCAAATTTCACTTATGCACGAAAATTTCGTTGTCCCGTTTGGTCGCGTATAAGTGAGAGATCACTGTACATATATATTGATACTATCGACCTTCATGGCACCCCCACCTTCACTTCTTCTTGGGGCACCCAGTTTGGGAACAAGAAAAGGTTGAATAGCATCCATCCCTAAACATGACAACCCTCCAATTTTATTGAGGACCCAATTTATAAAAGAAAATGTTATTTTTTTTACTAAATTCTGCACAAATGAAAGTGAAAATATCTTCAAATAAATCCACAAACACTGGAATTTTCCATTCATATGGTTAATCAGTTTATTGCAATTATAGGTATCACCATTGGAACTTGAGTCACTGCCCTTTTCTCATACATAGTCATTCTCTCCATTGCGTAGAACTGAAAATCCGATATTTCCCAGAAATTTCTATCATTTATTTTAGAAAGCTATCATATATAACTTAGATACTGAATTATTTAAATAATAGCTGTATTGTTACCAAATGTAAGTGTCGTGGAATTATATGTAGTTCTCAATTAGGACCCAAATTTCAAAACCTTATTTTTCAGAAAAATGTTTGGACAGTATTTGAATTTATACAGTATTTTACTTACCATGAAAAGTTGAAGCTTGAATTCATGAGGTACCTTGAAAATATGATTGAGCTATAAAAACAAGTGTAAAAATAGAAAATAATGGAGACGAAAAGAAAACTTGACTATGATTCTAAATTTACCTTAAAAAGGTGACTGATATTCAGCAAACTTTAAAACACAGTACAGTAGAATATCTTTAAAACACTGACCTGTATAATGCAATTCTCTGTAAACCGCACAACTTTTCAGAAGCAAACAATAAGTTCTGCAATTTAAAAAAAAACCCTGTGCTCTTCCTTAAAGACAAACAATTTTAAGCAAATTAAATTTTGAAACAGTTGTTCATCTTTCCCATCTGAATTCTAAGCTTTTAAATAAAAAATAGTATTCAGAGTTTTTTTTTTAATTGTTTTTGAAAACGCAGCTGTTATGCAAACCATGGAGCTAGCAGAAGTGCAAGACAATTAACTTTCTTTGAAATGTGAAACTTATTTATTTGTAAATAACAATGTACATATTGTATTATATATCTAATGCTTTAATGCTCATTGCATTTAAAACTTAATCTGAAGTTCAAATATATAGATATGTTCTAAATATTAGTTTCAAAATTTATGAATTCATCTATATAAAGTAAAAACCTGTATAATGCAAAAGCTCCGGTCCTAAGGTCTCTACTGTACATAGCTGCCAATTTTCAAGATTTGTTTGTAAATTTCACTAAAATTAATCAGGTTTTATGGGTTTTATGATTTTTTATTTTGTTTTCCTCTTTCCAAATTGTTTTCGATTTTGGCATTTTTTAGGGAAACTCTACTAATTTTCTCTCAGTTTCAACAATCATTGACCATTTTTACTTTAGTGAAATACTTGGGTTTATCAATCGATCTATTTCCAACTAATCTTAGAAGATTCTTCTGCCTTTATGTAGAAGTTTGGTTAGACCTCATTTGGAATATGCTGCCGTTGGAAGGTAAATGGCAGTATTTGCAGAAATGGACTTTTGAAATATTTGAAGAAACGCATTTTGAGCAGTAACCAAATAAGTCAGCTTGTAAAATAAAGCTTAAGTACAACAGGGTGATTCACCAGTAATTGGCCACTCAAGCACAAAACAAAAATGAATTAGTAGATATTTTTAATCTGATTGTTGGAACTCCCACAAAATGCTCTGTTATTCTTTATATTTGTAACTAAAGTTTTTTGATTGGAGGTTAGGATGATATAGTTACAAAGCCATCGATAAAATTTCAAGAAAGTCACTTTTCTTACTAGTGAGCATTGTCATGAGATGAAATGCTTAATCTTATCTCTTGTGGTTAGGTTTAATTCTGCAGGGTTCATTTCCTGAGATACACTGATCATCCATGTTTGTTCTGAGGTAATAAAAAAAATTACTGACTAACCATTAATGTTTGGATTAACTTTTCGTCTAAAAAAAACTATCAATGCGAGTAATTTACCAAAAGGTTCAAGTAATGTTGTTTTTAAAGCTTTTTTCTCAAAACCAAAATGATAGCTTAAGATAAATGTAGTTGAACTTTCATTGAGAAAAAGCTTGCGTTACCAGTAATTGACTAGGGCAGTTAATTAATAAATGCTCTGGGTCAACCACTAAATAATTGCAGATAATTGCCCTGTCTCTACATCTTATAATTAATTTTTTCCTTCAAAAGCATTCACTATTTGCAGGGAAAACTAGTAGGGCCATCAAAAGTGTATGTCATGCCAATTTGGAAACTAAGGCTTTGCATGTGGAGCAGCTTGGTTCGAAATAGAAACACTGAGGATTGGAGATAATAAGATAGTGGAAAAGAGAATTGGTGCTAAAACTGACATGTTCCCCACCTGTATTATTACTATTCATTTTTATTTTATTTATTTTTTTATAAAATACTGTTAAATATTATATACAGGTTGGTCTAAAAGTAACTTTTTCTACATAAAAACAGAAGAAAAAAAAATAACATTTTTCATTTTCCATTTTTTTCTAAACTATTGAAAAGGTTTTTTTGAATTCTTATGTAAATAAGTTTGGTAGGTATGCATAATATATTAGATTTGAGGATGAACAAAACTATGCATTGCTCATTGCGGATATTGTGGGAAAAAACAATTGAAATTATGAATTTCAATTAAAGATTTAAAAAAAAAATTTATATTAGAATATCGAATGTTCTTTTATTGTAATAACTATTCAAATTATCCTCTGAAAAAACATTTTCGAAGTATTAAGTGCTTTGTTTAAAATTAAATTAACTGTGTTCTTCTTTACAGGAAGTCCGTATCATCCACGAGTTGTAAATCTTAACAAGATGCGCATTATTGGTGGACTGGAAAATTTAGTTGATGAACAAAATCACATTCCTCTAATAGTAGGAGAAGAAAAACGGATTCCTTTTGAAGTGTCTGATGCGGGACCAGGTATTTTCATGAATAGTTTAAGAAAGTCGTTCTTAGGAGTTTTATAATTAAATTATTTGTTTTTTTTTCTTTTATTAATTATCTATGGTCACATTTTTAAAACTCAAAGTAGTACAAAAATGTTTTGAAAGAAAGACTTAGATGTTTTGTAATTTTTAAATTTTAACTGATATCGCTAGTGAAGACTTTTCAACATATGGTCTTTTAATGACAATTTTAACAAGTTTTGTATTCTAGCTCAGTAATTTGCTTTAAGTAGTAACTGTTTGAAATTCATGCTTCAAAGTTTTCTTTGGTTTCAATGTTAGGCCAGATTTTAGCAAAATATGCACATGTAAATTTTTAGGCTATATTATTCTTGTTTGTTTTATGACTTTCATATTAAGCTATTGTGCTGCTAAAGAGTATTTTATGAGTAAGATTTCATTCTTCAGCTATATTCTCAGGATACTAACTTATTGGTTACTTATGCACTGAAAAAATATTAGCTCTCATGCCATTGTGAATAAAGTTCCTGTAGCTTAAAGTCTGCTATCCATAAGTCAGCTTTAACAAATTGTTACTTTAGAAAATTTCTACATTAACAAGCCTTCTTTTAGTCAACGGCCATAAAATAGGTCAAAGTAAGGTACAATTCTTATATATGCAATCTATAACAAAAAATGATGCACCAAGAAGAAGTCATCAAAATGAAACGAAATTTTACTTAAGTGAGGACATCATTAATCAGTGGCGGCCCGTGCTTTAATTTAGCGGGTGGATCCGCTGTGTAAAGTTTTCACAATAATATTTATACAGATAAAATGAAGAGAACTATAGTTAGTAATGCTGAGCAACAAAATTAGTCCTTTTTGCAGTTTCTTTATTTCGAGCTTCTCTTCAAGCGTCAAAGTTGAAATTGGTGAGTTTAGAAAATAATCCACTTGATTATTTTTTAAATTTCTAGGTAAACAATCTAAATTTAATGACACCCAACCCATGCAACTAGTAATAATCAAACTACTATTACACTCTTGATACCAACAATGATCAAGTTGATCACACAGCTGCATTAATTTCGATTTAGGCCATGCTTCCTTGTATCAAATTATGAAATTGGTAACAATATTTTTTCTAGAAACAAACAGCTTCCTTATTGGCCAATATATTCTTCTTTTTAAAAATTAGAATTAGCTTTAAGCTTTATTGTGTGAAGCCAGATCACAATACCTCGGGTTATAATATAAAAAGGGTGTTTTTTCAGACGTATAGAACTTTTAGGTTCAAATAAAACACAGTTAAATGGTGTTAAATTGCCATGAATTTAGCTTTATTCGAAAGATGATTCTTTGCCATTTTTATTTAAATATGATTTCCAGTATATGGCCACCTCGGCTGGCTCGGAGGAAGTCCAATTTTCTCACTTTTGCTGTAATAGAGGCCGTATGTCAGTGATAACGTGGCGAATGTTCTCTTCCAAGGCATCAATCATCTGTGGCTTATCGGTGTAGACCAGAGATAGCCCCACAAAAAATAGTCTATCGGTGATGAATCGCATGATCTTGCAGGCCAATTCATGGGTCTATTAAGCAAAATTATTGGTTCACCGAACATTTCTTTCAATAAATCAATTGTGACATGTGCTGTGTGGCATGTTGTACCGTCTTGCTGTCTATTTATGATGAAATGGCAAACTAAATGCAAAACAAGTGACAGCTATCAAAATGGTACACATATCAAAGTGTTGCAAGCTTAAAGTTCTATACCTCTAAAGAAAACACCCTTTAGTTCAATTCATTTTTATTTATTTTTTTTATTTAAATAAAGTATGCAGTTTTTTGAAATCTTTGTATACGCTTACTGATTAATCAATAATTTTTTTAATGCCATTAAAAAAATCAAAACACTTAAGAATATTTCAATTTTATAAAAAATTATACGGCTTTTTGTTTTTGTATATATTTCAGAAATCTCTTTTGCTAAATAATATAAATAATCATTTCTAAAAAGCTGTGTGCATTCGTTTGCTTATCCTATCAATTAAAAATATTCTGTCATATTTTATGTAAAAAATCATAGAACTTTCATTGTAAATTTTGTTTATAAAGACATAAAAAATGCTTAACATTTTAGTAATTTATAAAGTGCTTATCCAATGCACAATTTTGTTAAATATATTTCACTGACTGCAAAAAGTGTTACTTTGAAGCTGTATCTTCAACATAAAAAAATCCTTAGCTATTCCAATAACATGGAAACACACACACAACAACAAAAGTTTGAATTTTGAGATCATGAATTCAAATTATGCTTTTCGCAATTGCACTTGCGATAGGACCCTACTCGTTGGCTTTCTTGTTTCTACTAATGGCTTTTATCGCAACCACAATTTGAATTCAAGATGACAAAATCCAGATGAATGTCAGTGGCTAGGTGCTGAATGTTGTGTGCTAGGTACTGTTTTCATGTAAAAAGGATAATGTGAAGTCGAGAAGGGTCGTTTATAAATAATTCAATTCCGAAGCACCTGGACACCTACATTACAAGCATAGAAAAATAAAATCAAAGATCTACAAAACGAGGTCATCCCTAATATTGATCCCGAGCCCCATGACTGCATAACAGTAGTGTGTCATGCTTCCGTCACATTAGGATGGTCCAAAAAAAGCCCTTTTTTAAAATAATTATGATTTTTACTAGTCTTACCCTCTCATTTTGTTCCACTTATGTAAAAAATAATTATTGTAAAGTTTCAGCTCATAACTTTAACTTTTAGAGGTAGCTCAACATCCTCAAAGTTTGGTTAATAATTGAATTCATGCAATAAATACGAAAAAAGACTGAAAAAAGCAATACAACTATATTTCATTTAAATCTTTGGCATTTTGTGGGTTGAAAATTATGCAACAATGCAACAATTGTATTTAAATGACTATGGATGTGGTTGTGCTAGTACCTACCAAATTATTTTTTGGCATCGGTATAAGCGGGGCAATGTTTTTCGACAACCTGCAACAAGAATTGGAATTGATCTTCAATGGTTATTATTTTTTCATTAAAATACAAATAAATACAAATACAAATACAAATGTGACGACCAGCAACAGGCTCTGGGCCCAGCTAGGCTGGTCCTAGTCAATTAATTAGTCCCCAATGAAGATCAATGGCCCTCTTAAAGCTATCCACTCCCTTGCTCATTACCGCCTCTTCCGGTAAGCTATTCCAAGTGCCCACGACCCTGCTAAAGTAGTAGTTTTTCCTGATTTCCAAGTTAGCCTGAGATTTAAATAGCTTAAAACAATGACCCCTTGTCCTGCTTTCCCCGCAAAAATTTAATCCATTTACATCTTTCATTTTGATAAATTTAAATAACTGAATCATATCCCCTCTGACTCTCCTTTGCTCCAGGCTATACATGTTAAGCCTATTAAGTCTGGTATCATAATCTAAATCTGAGAGTCCCTTTACTAATTTAGTTACCCTTCTTTGAACCCTTTCCAATACAAAAATATCTTTCTTCAGATAAGGCGACCAAAACTGAACAGCATACTCCAAATGAGGTCTTACTAAACTCCTATATAAAGGCAGAAGAACTTTCTTAGATTTGTTTGAAATAGATCTATTGATGAACCCAAGCATTTTGTTGGCTTTGTTACTAGCAATACTGCACTGTTGACTAAACTTGAAGTCCTGATTTATAAAGACACCCAGATCCATAACATTTTCTGCCTGATTTATGACTGAACCCTGTAAACGATATCTCATACGCTTATTTCCATGACCTAAGTGTAGCACTTGACATTTCCCTACATTAACTGCCATACCCCATTTATCTGCCCACTTAGTAATATGATCTAAATCCTCTTGTAGCTGTTTTACTTGTTCTTCATTTTCGACAATCCCCATAACTTTTACATCGTCAGCAAAACAATTCATGCTTCCAGAAATATTTTCATTGATGTCATTCATAAATATAATAAACAAAAGAGGCCCTAAAACTGATCCCTGAGGAACCCCACTTAAAACATCACTCCAATTAGAATGATTTCCTCTCACAACTACTCTTTGCTTCCTACCAGTAAGCCAATTTCTAACCCAAAGTAAAGTTTTTCCTCCTATTCCAATGTCAGATAACTTGCTGAGAAGAGCAACATGCGGTACCTTGTCAAAAGCTTTTTGAAAATCAATATAAACAACATCCACACATTTTTTGTTATCTAAAGCTGAGGTAACCTTGTCGTAGAAATGTAATAAATTAGTAGTACAGGATTTACCTTTCCTGAAACCATACTGCAAACTAGTCAACAGACTATTAGTCTCTAAGAACATCATGATCTTAATTTTGATCAAAGTTTCGAAAATCTTACAAATCACCGAAGTCAAACTTACAGGTCTATAATTCCCAGCAATACCTTTAGACCCCTTCTTTAAGAGTGGCATTATGTTAGCCAGCTTCCAGTCCTCTGGCACCGTCCCCGAGTTATAAGAGGCATTGAAAATATTCAAAATAACATCCACTAATTCCTCTGCACATTCAACTAGAATTTTTGGATAGATATTATCTGGTCCCGGAGCTTTAGTTGCTTTAATCTTTTTCAAATGAAATAAAACCTCCTCCCTGGAAAATACAAAATCCTCAAGCTGTATAATAGCTTGTGTCTTGTTAGTGTCAACTGTTGAGATACAGTTATCGTTAAACACACTGGAAAAAAAGTTATTTAGAACATTTGCAATATCCCTATCGTTTTGGATTAAATTTCCATACTCATCAACCAAAGGCCCAATTTGACTGTTTCGAGCTTTCCCAGAATTAGCGTAAGCAAAAAACCTCTTAGGGTTCCCATCAATGTCATCTGCCAGCCTTTGCTCCAATTCTCTTTTCTGCATCCGTACCAAATACTTAAAATTTCGCCTAGCCTTACTATACTGGAGCCTCTCCGCACTCTGACCAGTTTCTTTAAACTTACGAAAAGTGGCTTGCTTATAATTAAGAGCTTCTTTAGTCTCCCTGGAGAACCACATGGGCCAAATTTTGGTACTAACACCTTTTCTCCTAAATGGAACATAGTCCCCAACGGTTTTAGCAAGTTTATCCTTAAATTCCGTCCACTGCTGATCTACATCGTTATTTTCCAACCCTGACGAAAAAACCTCTTTCAAGCTCTGCCTAAGTGCAACAAAATTGGTATTTCTGAAATTGGGCACAAACCTAAAATTATCATCTTTGCACACTTCAAATTTAACCCGGAACCTAATGCTGTTATGATCACTATCTCCAATATGCTCCCCTACACTCAACCCCTGAACAAAACTACCTATGCCACAAGAAACTAGATCCAAAATGGCCTCCTCTCGAGTTCCCCGAGTTACAACTTGATCTAAGAAACAGTCACCAATTACTTTTAAAAATTCCTCTTCTTTGCCATTACCAGGATAAAAATTATTCCAATCAATACCCGGAAAATTGAAATCCCCCATTATGATAACGGATCCCTTACTGGACATGTCACTAATAATACGGTACATCTGTTCATCTTGTCCCTGGTTTGAATTAGGTGGCCTGTAAATGTTCCCAAAGCGTAGCTTTTTGCCCTTACTGCTCATCAACTCCAGCCAAACCATATCAATATCAGTAGGCTTATCATTTATGACCAATTCATTGCAAATAAAATTGTCTCTAACATAAAATAAAACCCCACCACCTCTTTTACCTACTCTATCCTGTCTGAACAAATTATACCCAGCAATATGTAATAACTCTGCATCAGATTCGGTAGCCCATGTCTCTGTAATTCCAATAACATCCAACTTCTCGTCCATAACTATGCTTTTCAATTCATCCATCTTGTTCCTAATACTGCGAGCATTGGTATAGAAAACTTTAAGCATGCCTAAGTTGCTTTTATTTAACACCCTGAAATTTCCTAAATTACAATTGTTAACATTACTACTCTTGTTCGTCACTTTATTTCCATTTCTAGCAATACCCAAAAAAATTTCATTCTCTCGATACCTGATGCTTGAACCATGCCCCCCATTCCAACTCAGTTTTTTGACCCCGAAGCCCTTAAAATTAATCCACTAACCATTTTGACCCCTGTAGAGCTCAGATGCAGGCCATCCCTAGCAATCCAATCCCGTTTACAATGACTCCATACATCAATAAACCTGATACTGCGCTTTTCGCAAATTGACTTCAGTAGCAAGTAAGCAATATATATTATAAAATCTTTTATAATATATATTAATTCTTTTCTGCAAGATTATTAATAACTGGTTTACTCCAATAAATGTTAGTGCTTTGTAAAGATAACTCTCCCAAAACTCTCAGATTTGTTTGATCTCTCAAGTTTTGCATGATAAAATGTATCAGGTAAATTCTTTTTTCAGTTAATGAAGCTGATCATAAGTTAGGAAGTCCTCAAATTTCATAAGATTTTTGGGCATAATCTCAGGTACTTGGCAGCAATATTTTTTCACTGACTTCTTGAACAACTTTACCAATTGTCTTATATTCGAGTGTATCACTTGATTGTCAAAAAGAGCCATACAATTTTATTAACTTCTTCATCAATATTTTTGTATTACAGTTATGAAATTTGTAAAGAATCATTTCTGAAATGTAGAAACTGTCATTCTAGGTTTTAAATAAACACATTCTGCAAATATACCAAATCTTTTGAAATCCAGTATCTTCTACTGAAGCAATAGCGAACTAGTGGTTAAACATTTGTATTTAAAAACAGTACAGGATTTTTAACATTCATTGAGTATAGTGTTTAGCTCTAGGTGCAATATTTCTGATTCTAGGAAAGGGGTTTTATGCTGAATCAGTTCAAGAAATTCTCGATAATCATCTCGAGTCATACAGCAATTTTTTAACAGATGTATTCTATAGCTCTTTACATAAGCCATTTTTGAGTCTTACTGTTTTTGAGACTTATTGATTCTTGTAATGCATTTATCCTCGTGAATAAACTCCCAGCAGGCATAGAATCTGTTACGGAGAAGTAATTTTGGTGCAGAAGTATAGAAACTATGCATTTATTTTAAAAATGGCACTAATAACTAATTCTATAATGCAGTGTTGACATTCCAGAATTAATTATTTCTTAATCATTTTGTACTAGTAAAACAGGTGCTATTGCTTTTGCCAGTATTGATGCTTCTTGGGTCAAAGCACAACAATTCATTAACTTACAAAGAATTGGGCAGAATTGCGTTAACTGCCACACCTTACAAAAAAACATTTGTGTATTTACAGAATATGTTTATGGGTTAATGTAC
Source organism: Uloborus diversus (assembly GCF_026930045.1). NCBI lineage: Eukaryota > Metazoa > Arthropoda > Arachnida > Araneae > Uloboridae > Uloborus > Uloborus diversus. Next base: position 90,626,995 of record NC_072740.1, on the reverse strand, counting down.
TTTTGAAACTGTGTACATAAAAGTATGAATTTTACTATGTAATTAATTTCTTTTAATGGAAAAAGCAATCATGTTTGTGAATAGTTTGGTCCTTTGTCGATTTACTTACATGTGGCAATGATTCAAACTTCATCAGCTTTGAGCTACCTCTAAATATTATTCAAATGTTATAAAATTTTGTCCTACTTATTTTCTTATGTATTGGAACCAAATGGGAGGATAAGTTTCAAAAATTTTCACCTTCAAAATTTTGGACCACCCTACCTCATGTGTTGGCACTCATGTCAGGACTCCCAGGTTCCATTTTTTAACAGGACAATGGTTGGTCACACCCAGTAAGGGTGTCGGAGACTTCCTCTTCCACATTATCACCTTCTCTGGCCTTTTAGATGCTCTGATTTGTCACAAATTGAGCATATCTGGGGTCACTTGAGATGGTAAATTGGACAGCTGATGAGCTTGATCAAATTAGTGGTACGTTTACAGTAATTGTGATGTGAGATGACCTAGGACATCATACAAGACAGCTATACCTTAATGACGGACTGTATCGCCTCATACATTTGGGCAGGAGGTGGCTTAACAGTGTACTTAAATCTCCATTCATTTAGAACTTTCCAGTAATAAATGATCATTTTGTAATCGTTTTCTTACATCAATGTTGCCCTCAGATATGTAAAATTTCATTTCATTTTGACCGCTCCTTCATGGTGGTAATTCATTAAGGTATGGAAATGATTGGATTAATTATTGTATGCAATCACAATTAGAAAAGAGAAAATTTGGAAAGGGGTACATGGAAAATTTGATTTATATCCAGTCTTTATTGAAAATTGGTACAAAATCTTTCTGTTTTGAATGCTTTTGCATTTTATAAGTTAATAAACAAATAAATGTTACAAAAATATTAGAATTGTTAATGGAGGGAGATAATACAGATCCCTGAAACAAGACAACCTCATTTTAAATCTCATTATCAGTTGCTGTTAGAAATTTTGCTTTTTATGCAAGCACTAGACATGTGAAAGAAATGTTATAGAAAGAAAAGCTACTCTGTAAAACTGATAAAAGTTTACCCATAACTTCCCAATTTTATACAGTGTGCTTTACAACTGCATATCCAAATGTTTTTTATTAGTGTAGTTAACATTTGCATCTCTAAATCATTTTGTAATAGTGTACTTCCTAATTTAATAATATTTTAAGTATCCATCTAATGGCTACAAGAATATTTTGCATTTATTAATTTTTAAGTGTTAGTTAAGTGTCTGTTAGAGCCTACTTCTTTCAAGTTTCTGCATTTTCCTTAGTGACTTATAGATGTGATTGTTTTCAAGTCATATTTTTAGTATCAAGATTTTTTTACTTTAGTTTTCATCAAGTAGCACTTTTTCTTCACATTAGTTGAAATTATCATACTTTTATTTAGTGTTAACAATTTTTGGGCTTTAATGTTTCTGTATTAGAAATATATTTCATGCTGTACTGACAGTTTGCAATGATTTTTTTTTTCTCTTCTTTTAAAGGTAAACCTAAAGCTGAAATTAGGGTAGTACAATCTGGATTAGTAGTACCATGTAAGTTTGAACAGACTGGTAGCCATAGGTATCTTCTGCAATTTACACCAAAGGAAAAAGGTACAACTTTTTCATACCACTCTTAAAAGCTGTGATTATGTCAATTCTTAAATGTGAAGTTTGTGAAAAGAATATTTTTCAATCACGAAAATGTACCGTTGAACATGCTTAATGAAAAATTTAAATTGTTCTAATAAGCGGGATGTTCCATTATCTGGGATCAGAATAAAAATTACAATGGTTTGGAACACTGAAAATGTATTTCTATTCTTTTAACCAATATTCTAATAAGCAGACTAGAGAGTAGTAAACAAACTTTTCTGTTTACATAAATGAAATCTATAGTATTAACTCAGTATTAGTGCGTACAATCAAATGATCAAGTTCAATTTTTTCAACATTTTATTTTCACAGGAGAGCATTGCATTTATCTTTATTTTGCCGATCTTCCTCTTCCCTTTTCACCTTTATTTTCAAATGCGGAAGAGCTTCCTCCAGCACCAGACCATACCAGAGTTGTTCTTAGAGGACATGGCCTTACAGGTTCAAAAGTTGGAGAAGAAGCTGAATTTGTTATTGATGGTTCTGAAGCTGGACCAGGTATATATTATGCTGCTTAACTTATTATGCAGCACCATTATCATTTTTTATGTCTACATTACTGCAATAAAAGTGTTTTTGCATTTGTATTCTAGTTAGAAATTTTTAAACTAACTCTACAGTTAAAAATGAAATAAAGAATTGATGTTTGTGACTGAATCTTTAAGTAATTATTTAATTTCATATTAAAATGAAATCAAGTTTTAAACCTTTCAAAGAGTGAAATTTATTTACTAAATGTGTTTTTTCTTAAGATTTTTAGTTGTTTCATGTTTCTGAGAGGACAGTTGTCTTTAACGCATAAACTTCCTTTATTGATCGAACGTTTAGCCCCAAGCATTCTGACTTAAGAGCATTTTAAAATAATAAATTCTTCCAACTCTTTTAACAAGCCATTGAAGTTTTCAACTTGAAATTTCGTTGAATTTTCTCTTTCTCCAATGTGACTTGGTTTCAGTTAAACTGAAAGTGGATTCAACTAGACATCTTTACAATTTATCCCAAAAGAGAAGTTTCTTTCATATATTCATGTTATCAGCAATATTTTAAATACTGAGGATTCACTAAAATAACTCACAAGTTTTAATTCTCCTAAATTTATACAGTGAACTCTTGTTACAACAAACTTCAAGAGACCACAAATTTTGTTCGTTGTAACGGGAATTTCGTTGAAACAGAATTCAAGCAATGTAACAGCAATTACATTGGGACTGAATTTATTTCGTTAAAATAAAAAGTTCATTGTGTTGGTATTCGTTGTAACGGGATTTCACTGTATTTTAATTTCTGAGTTTGTTTAGCATTTTCTTATTATATTCTGTCCTATAAAATATTTTCTAAACAATCATTCCCTTTCATAGATTGTTCATTGAAATTTTGCTTGCTGATTCAATTTGGCATTTGTGACTAAAATTACACTTGATTAATTTATGTTATTTCAACTTCCTTTAAACTGTAGTCAGTATTATTTGAAGTTGTTTAAATGTTTTAAAGTGTATGAGAAATCTGTCTGTTTATCAATTATCAGTGTTTCAGTTTAGTAATAATGTCTATGACTTTAAGGTTCACCTGAAGTAAGTCTGGCTGGTGTTAAAGCTGACATTCCAGTTCAAATATTGTCTATTGGAACTAATATATACAAAGTATTATACACCCCAAGTGTTCCAGGTGGGTTTTTAATTACATAATATTATATGAGATATTTATTACATATACAAAGTGCGCCTAGTTGTTAGTTTAACTGTTATAATTTTAAAGTATGAGTTATGTCTCACTAGTTCAAGTGCAAAGCAATGAAAGTTGCATACACATGCTTTGCAGCACATAGACTGTAAGAAAACTTCCTAGCCTTTTTAAACCTAGAAATGTGTTTGTTATTGCAAATTGCAGCATTCTCTCTAGCATTGTTTACTATGGTAATAACTAAATACCTCTTTTGAAATTTTTAAAATCTTTGACTAAGTGAGTGAATATCAGGTTTTAAATTTTTTTTCTACTGAAATAAGTTTTAGGTGCTATAAGATTTAATGAAAGATTAACATAGAGTAATCTATTACTTCAAAAAATGTAGATTAATGATAGGGAGCAAAATTAATATTACTATGTTGTGTTCAAAACAACAATGCACAAAGAGATCAAACAACTCATTGCATTCTGAAAACATAATGTTTCTTTAATTTCAAATGCATTTAATAATAGTGTATTTTATACAAAATATTTTTTTTCTTTAACTTATAATTAAAATTTTTTACTTATTTTGATGTTCTGGTTATTTTATAGGAGCTTACTTATTAAATGTAATGTGGTCTGAACGACAAGTTAAAGGCTGTCCTTTGAAAATAACAGTTACTGCTGCGTGTGATTCACAGAAGGTAGCTTGCTCAGGAGATGGATTGCGTGGTGGAACTGTTGGCAAAGAAATAAAAGCTTTCATTGATACTAGGAAAGCTGGTCCAGGTAAATTTAGTTGCTTCATTGTCAAACCATTTTATAAAGAAATATTTTTAAAAGTTAAAAAAAAAGGAATGCTAAAAGAATCATTCCACGTCAAATCACCTAAATTAAATGGTCAACCGTGTGGTCATGTCTCCGATTTTGTCCATTATTTTTTTACAAATCTGTGATATAGCTCAAATCAATGTTTTATTAAATATCTTTTGAATGAAAATTATGCTTTTGAGAATTTTTCAAAAATTCGATTTTTGATCATTTTTTGGCGTCGCTGTTTGGGAATGAATTTTGAAATCTCTCTAATTTCTTTATTTTTCTCTGTCTTTCTCTGTAATAGTAAATGTTGAATGAAACTGTTACTTTATTTAAAAAAAACCATCTGGTGCAGGTTTTAAATTATTCATTGCATGAGGTAAAAATATATTGATGATGTGAAAAAAATAAATTCTTATCTGCACCGATACCTAGTTGCATTTTAATATTTTATCAGAAGTGTACGAAAGTGGTAAATATTTTAAATAAAGTTGAATAGGTCTCTAGAAGGGCATATGTTGCACTTGATCTTCATTAATATTTAGTCCTTCCTGTCCTAGAAGAAAGGCATATCTTACAAATTAAAAATAAAATTTTTAATTTGTAACATATGCCCTTCTTCTAGGGACCCATTCAGTTGTCTAATATTCATTCATATCTAATAGTAATCATTTATATGGACAACACAAGACACACAATGATATGTTTTGTGTAATAACTCAAATGACATTTATATGTTTGTACCTTAAAGCAACAAGATCCACTGTCAAAAATACCAGCTTTTTGAATATGTTTGTGAGGTTTCTCAAATATTTTTATCTAACTTTAATGCCCAGCAAAATTTTAAACTCTTTAAAAGATTATCTCATGCTACATTAGGAATGTACACTAAAAATCAATTTTAATTATACAGGAATTATAAGTGACAACTGTTGTTTTAGCCACAAATAAAAATACCTATTGTTGGAAAAAACAAAACAAAATCTTCAAGACACTGGTAAATGTGATTGTTATAACTTAATATTAAGGTGCTGTGTCCCATTGGTTGTCCTGAAAATTTAGGTTATTGTACCAAGGAAAGCCCTGCAAAAAAGAAGGGTTCTCAAAGGCATGCGCAGAGCTTCAGTAATGGGGATGCTACTGTTGGTTTTGACCACAACATCTAGGCCAGTCATTTAAGGGAATCGGGCAGAGTGCAATTACCACTCAATTCCTCCCCCTACCACAATGACGCTACTGCATCTTAAATTATTTTCTATAATTTTTGTTTTTTCTTCATTTTTATTTTATTTTTTTCCTTTTCTTTCTTTCTCACTTCGAGCTAATGGCGGTATCGCAGTACCCCTGGTGACCCATGTGTGCATGCCTATGAAGGTTCTTTTTATGCGATTTCTTCAAAACTTGCTTCGGTTTACGGAGGATAGAATCAGAGAAAGCATCCTAATCCTAAAAAAGTTTTAAAAATTCTTGTCATAAATATATTTTTTTGCCTTTGAATTTCTCAGTAAGTTTTCAAAGTAAATCTGTATAAGCTAGTCATTTTTTTCTTGCATGGTTTTTTGTATGAAATAGCATTTGTTTATGATTTTCAACATGAAAAACTAAAAGGACCGGCTGCACTGCATGCAGTTTCTGCTAAAAATGGAAAGCTCTTTTAGGATACAACCAATGTAGTGTGAGGGGAAAATTTATAATTCAATACTTATTCAGTTGAAAAGTGACAAAAACACAATGGTAATGCGTGAAGTTTTCTGTAAAAGAGGTACTACTCTTACATCAATGATATCTTATAAAACATTGTAATTGAGGAGCTTACTTTCAAAATGGATTATATCCACTTTTGAAAAAAAAAATTTTTTCATTTCAGAGTCTCTAGTATAAGCCCTATCTACCCATGAATTTCTTTCTTCTCGAAGTGGTTTGTATCTATTGTTAAAAAATGCGTAAACATTGGTTTTGCCACCGAAACAGTGTATATCCATCCCCTTATTTCTCGCCAGGTCTTTTACAGCAAAGTGGAACCTATCCCTCATTTGCCGGTATCCACTCATTCACTTTTATTTCAAAAGGGAACATATCCAAATTTGAATTGGCCTCTTCTAATTCAAAAGTAGTTCACAAATAAAATAGCGGAGCGAGGCACTGGCTGAGCATTTCCAATCAAGCACAATACTGCCGTGTGCAGGTAAAGGGCAGTAACTGCAAATTTTTTGTTTCCCATTTTTTTTGCATTTTCGTCATCTATTGTACGCTATCTTTATTGTACAAGCTCGCTTATTTGGTTTCTGCTGGAAAAAAGGCGTGAAAAAGACGTCTAATTCCGAAGTTTCCCTAGTGTTAGCAGTGGCGGATTGGTTGAAAAAATCGGCCCTGGCATTAGGCGATGAAGCGGCCCCATAGCTCTTATAGATATTGAATTTTACCTACCGATTGGGGATATCACCTAAATATGAGGAAATTATGCTTAACAACTAAATGTGCTTTATTTAAATAAAATTTAACAGATAGGAACACTTCTGCGCTTTAATGGTGAACAAATTGATACAGTATTAGCTAAACCTTATTTTGTGATTGTAATTGTCCATTTAAGTATTTTTATAATGTCCGGAACTTGATTGACTACTTTCGTAATGATAACACTGCTTGGCTAGTATGTCCTTTTCTGCAATCATAACAAGTAAATAAATTGCCCTGTTATATGAAACTGATCTAGCGATGTTCATGGGTGAAAGACTAGGGCCGTCTTTAGAACGTGATGGGTTCTTCGGCACAAACATACATTACTGGGTCCTGTCAGAAACATTCCCTTTTTTATACTGCCATACCCTGACGATCCCCAGACTCGATGCGAGGTCAAAAACCTGGTGGGAGGGGTCGAGTACGAATTTGGCAGTCTCTAAATTTTTTTTCAAATGCATGTATCAATACAAAGAGAGAGAGAGAGGACTTAGCTTAATGGCTTCTGGGAGTCATTAAAGTATTAGCAATATAAACTTAATGGAAAGATTAAATTTGAGTCTGAAATAGGGGGGTCCGGGGGGCTTCTCCCAGGGAAAATTTTATATTGCAGTCTTAAAAACTCAATTTTAGACAATATTTGGTGATGTTAGGGGAGCGTGGGTTCAGGATTTCTCCTGCTGCAATTCTTCGGAAGTGGAAATCCAAAACCAGAATTTTAAATTATTTTCGAGTATATGGTATGAAGAGCGGTTCCGGGGGCTCTTCTCTGAAAATTTAAAAAATATATTAGCTCTGAAAACACCGTTTAAGAAGATCTTTGGTGATTTTAAGTCGAGATAGATTCCATTCACCAGAAAATTTTCAAATTGAAGTCTTAAAAGACTTTTTTGGTAAAGAGTAGGGCACCGGCAGTTTCTCGAAAGTTATGTTCTGAAAACGAAATTTTTGCTGACCTTCAGTGATGTTAGGAAAAAGAGTATTCAGGCGGCTCACCCCAGAAAATTTTCGAAATTTAGGCACTAAAAACGAGATTTAAAACATTCTTCATTGATAATGCCGAAAGAGAGGAGGGGACGGGGCACTTTCCCAGAAAAGACAATCTTTGGGAATGTTAAAAAAAAAATGGGAGAGGTTCGAATACTTTCCTCCAGCGAATTTTCGAAACTGGAATTCCATGTTATGGCGGGAGTGGATTCGGCTGGTCTCTTATGAAATTATTCAAAATTGAAGCCCAAAAATTTACACTATCTTCGATGATATTAGGAGGAGGGGGGGGGAGGTTCTGGCGACCACCGGAATTCTTTCGACATTGGTTTTTATCAACTTATTTTCTTTTCAAACTGAGGGGACCGAAACCGTGAGTTTGTACAGCGTACAGAATACTTTATGTTTCGTCAAAAAATGTTTGAAACTTGCGTTTTGGCGGTCTTAGACCTTTGATTTGATAATCTTAATAATGTAGAGTCTTTCATGCTCCTCAATGGTATTTTAAGATTCCATTTTTTAAAATAATTTTACGGGAAAAATATTTTGTCACTTTTATTCCAATTGTTATAAAAAGGGTCGCCGAGAGCAAAAGCGGATCCAGGAAAAAAATGACATAGGCCAATTTTTTCACAGGCCCCCTTCTATACCTTTCACCATTAGGATATTTTACTCTCTTGCGCGAGTTCAATTTCGAGCCGGACCCCTATTCTCCAACTAAGCTGACATGACCTCACGTCGACCCTTGTTGTAAGTTGCATTTTATAGCAATTGTGAATTGTCATTTATAAATAAAAGTGCCAAAGAGACCAAAAGTATTTAACTTATTACTACCGCTAAGGTTTTCCTGTTTTTTTTTTAATTTATTCATTTATCTTTTATTATACCACTAAAAATATATTGGCAGCCCCAAGGCCAGAGTAACTAAAAGTGAGATCCTAGGCCCACATTAATTTGGAGGCCTTCTGAAGACTATGCAGTGTTTGATTTACATTTTTAAAGCACAAATGCACTTTTGGAGACCTCTTTGTCTAATTACACAGCTATGTATAAATCACTTATGTGCATTTATGAATCTTCTTTGGGCCCCCTCATAATCGTGACCAAGTAAATTCGTTACTGGTAGAATGATTAAAAATTCCCCTTCAAAGAAGTTTTTTCCAATTAATGAGTCATATTTTTCTATTTTTAAAAAAATACATGTATTTTTCATATCGTTGCAGTGCTATGCAAAAATGTGGGGCACGTTAGGGACATGGAACCCCGGGCCTAGGCCAAGTCAGCCTGTGTGGTAATCAGGCCCTGGGAAGCCCCATTTCAGAAATTCCCCCTCCCCCCTCTTGGTGACGGCCGTGCCTCCCTCCACCCGCAAGCTTTGGCCCATGCGTAAAGAGGAGCTGAGGCTTAGTTTTGCGAATTTGCGTTATTCTAAACACATGCGCTCAAAATTTACATTTTGCTGTTAGTAGACAGGCCCGAAAGACTTTGTTGTTAGTTGATCGGCCCGAAGCATGACCGGCCCACCGGGCAAATGCCTGGTTGCTCGCCGGCTGTATCCGCCACTGAGTTTTAGTATTGAATCCAAAACGTGTTTCTTCAAATATCTCAAACTCATTTCTGCAGGTACTGTCGTTTACCTGCACACGGCTGAATACCTGTCCGTATTAAGAGATCACAGCACCTTGCCCAAGTCTGTTATCAGTTAGGCATGCACAACCTCAAATTGTGATTACTAAATTAATGTTAAATAATTGGTATTGCTATTAAATTGTGATTGATTAATGATAAAATTGTAATTAATGTGATTAATTGTAATAAAAATTGTGATCTATTAATAACTACGAGCACAACATTGTTATTTAAATCGGCTTGGGTGGTTTCATTGTTCATACTTAATTAGATCGAAGGTCCTTTTTTTTTTCTTTTTTTGAAATGTTCAGTGAAAAGAATAAAGTAAGTAGGAAGGAATAAAGTACAGTGAAAAAAGATATATATTGAAAAATGTTGAATATTTTGATTCAATTTTAAAGTTTATTCCTGTTTATGTGTAAAACGTTTTTTTCTGTTATGCCAAAAAAATATATATATATATATAACTGGATATAATCCATTTTGAAAGTAAACAAGAACATGCATGTTTTTCTGCAAAAGGGATGATATCCACTGTTTTACACCAAAAGGGAATAGATCCAAAATAAAATTGGCAATTTAGGTCTGATAAAATTGAGGAAAAATTCCTCGAATTATGCCAATAGTCACTTGCTATTCTACTGAAACATTGTGAAAAATTCAAAATTCTAACAGTTAGTGTTTGTGCGGAAAACGTTTTTTTCGTTTCACCAAAAAAAGATGAAGCTGGATATAATCCGGTTTAAAAGCAAACTCTTCAATTACTCATAGCATGTAACTTATTTTTTTTTTTTCTTTTCATTCAGTAAAATCACTTGAAACTTCCCCCCCCCAGTTAAATTATTTCAGATTATAACTTACTAAAATCTTTTACTTTTACTCTTTTTAGTGATGTTTTGTTCACTAAACACCTGTAAAACATTCTAGTTTTCATAAAGCTTTCTCTTTTTTTTTCTTCAAGTAAATAAATAAATTGCTTGAAATTTGCAGCATAACTCCTGACAGTTTTCAAATGGAAATTTATTAACATACTTGTCTGTTTATTAGGAGAATTAACAGCTCACTGCATGGGACCACATAAAGTTGCTTATTGTGAGCTATATGATCATCGAGATGGTACATTTACTTTGTATTTAAAACCTCAAGAAGGTGGAAGACACGTACTTACTATAAAATATGGTGGTGAACATGTACCAGGTATGTTTATTTGTTTTACAGCTTTTGGTTCACCAAAAGATTAAGTCCTTTAGCTATGAAATTTTTTGCTGAATTTATTAATCATGCACATACACCAGGGTGGGTTGAAAAACACTTTTTTTTCTAATCAATTTCTAATAGCGCAAAAAACTTGAGCATTGGCATGGTAATAATGGTAAAAAAAATTTTAAAATTGTTTTTGAAAACGTGCAAGAGCCCTCAAGTTGAGAAAAAATAAGAAAAAATCGGCAGTTTTTCAAGACGTTTATTTTTTTCAAAATATAAATTTACTTTATTTTACTTCTCTAATGCTATAAAAAATACACTTTGTTAGAACCGAAATGTATTAAAAAACTTGGGAGCACATTGTGCACATTTGATTTTGCGCAGAAACTCTTAAAATATGCCATTTTTCAAGTAAAAGTTATATTATTTCAAAAATTCTTAAGCTGACAAAGCTATAAAAATATACAATTAAACAACCGCTTTAACGTATATTACATACATTTCTCGTGTGCTGAAATGACTCAGGACTCACCATGTGCAGGCCCATCACATCAAATTTTCCAGGGGAGAGGGGGGTCAGATGGTGCAAATTTAATGGAAGTTTCAATGGAAAACAGCAAAACACACGCCTGCCTAAATGAAAATACATTTAAGTTTCAAAGCCGTGGTGGGGAGCAATGCATGCCCTATCCCCCAAAAGGGGGTGGTGGCAGCAAGTCGAGTCCTACACACCACCCTACCCAACCAACCAACCAACCAATCAATTTGGGTATGATTCATTATGCTGAAGTTCTTTAAATTCTGAATTTGTATCAAACCCTACAAAATTTCTTGCATCAACCTTGACAGATCTTGATATTATACTGACAGCGTCAATATTGACTTGTTTCATGCTGCATAAAGGTTGCATAAAGATTAAAAAGCAACATTGCAATAACAACATGTATGAAACAATGCATTCATCTTAAAATGACAATATTGATATTACCTCACAATATCAGCATTGCATACATGTTGATGCCGTCTAGATGGCATTGATTTCATGCTGTCGCCGTCAAGATAATTAGTACACAATAGAACAGGTGGACCTTTGTTGATACTTGTGCATGCACACAGTTCTTGAAACCCAGTGTCCCTTGCTTTGCTGGCATGTAATTTTCCTCCTTCGACCTTCCATGCAGTCGGTCCAGCACACGCCATGTAAAGAATGCAATGCCATGTTGCACATGGCGTTGCATTCTTTAAGCTTCGCTAAGTTGATTGCTTAGTTATTAGTGTGGAATAGTTTTGTTTTAGGAATAACTTATGAATGACTGATTACTGCATTCGTTTATTAATATAGTACTAGGCAAGCCATATCGCAGACGATGTGCGATCAATGATGGAAATGGCAGAGCGATCAACGATAGAAATGGTCGAGCGATCAATGATTAAAATGGACGAAAAAAGATTTTTCTTCCTTAGACTTTGAAACAAAGGACATGCAGCCCAGAATTTCGTATTATCGCTTCAATCTCATGAGTACGATTAATTTAATTCAATTATTATTTATGTTATTCTTTAAGATAAATTCATATGTTTTGTCCAGGGGATATTTTCAATGCTGACATCCATTCGGAAATTTACTTTATTGTATTTATTTATTTATTGCTACCTTTACTCTTTAATGTGCTATAACACTTCTGCAATTATTCCTTACTAGGCATTTTATATCTTTATAATACAATTAGAAGCATAAATTTAAAGAGTAAGTCAAGTATTATGCAAAACAAAGAAATTTTAATTTTTTAAATTAAATTGTGAGTACTATTAATATCTTTTTAATTTCTGATCAGATGTCAGCTTTAAAAAAATATTCTTAAGCTAGAAAATTAATCAGTCTTGAAGAATAACAGAAATAATTAAAGAATGAAATTTAATTATTGAGTTTGAAGTGAAAATGGTAAAAATAAATAAATAGATAAAACACCTTGCAAACGTCCTGATTTCATACTGTCATGTCAATGTATCCTGACATTTTCCTGTCATATCAATATGTAAGCAAGATTACAAAAGCAAGATCATCTTGCCTAGACCTTGATTTCATGATGTCATGACGACATCTTGATATTATCCTGTCATATCAATACGTATGCAGGATTACAAAAGCAGCCTACCTTGATATTTTCCTGGTATTATGCTGCATACACCTTGCCAGTCAATATTGTGGCAGTCTGCTGACAGCATAAATGGAGTAACATAACAATACTGAGGCAGCATCAATGCAAGATGATTTTTCTTGCATGTCAACCTCTATGCAATACGGAGGCAAGATATTTTGCTTACTGGGAAATGTTCTTGATCTGATTGTTATTTACTATGAAAAAGTCTCTGTTTTCACACTTGGTACCTTTTTCTTCAGCTTCTGTCACAAGATTTGCTCATCTTTCTACCGATTGTGTGTGGTATCAACTACTCAAGTTATGGCAGGGCTTTGATTTTCAATGAAGTTCAAAGTCTTCTGTTGCCATGTTTGACAACAATGGTAGTGGTATCAGCTTTCGCTTCAGCCGATCAATAAGTTCTGAATAATCTGGGGCTTGAAAATTAATTAATGAAAGCTTGATGAATTTAACATGACGTACCACCAGCGACTCATTCCCAGTAAGCAAAATATCTTGCCTCAGTATTGCATAAAGGTTGACATGCAAGAAAAATCATCTTGCATTAATGCTACCTCAGTATTGTTATGTTACTCCATTTATGCTGTCAGCAGGCTGCCACAATATTGACTGACAAGGTTTATGCAGCATAATATCAGGAAAATATCAAGGTAAGCTGCTTTTGTAATATTGCATACGTATTGATATGGCAGGATAATATCAAAATGTTGTCATGACAGCATGAAATCAAGGTCTAGGCAAGGTGATCTTGCTTTTGTAATATTGCATACGTATTGATATGACAGGAAAATGTCAGGATACATTGACATGACAGTATGAAATCAGCACGTTTGCAAGGTGTTTTATCTATTTATTTGTATTATTTTCTCTTTAAACTCGAGAATTAAATTTCATTCTTTAATTGTTTCTGTTATTCTTCAAGCTAGTTTTCTAGCCAAAGAATATTTCCTTAAAGCTGACATATGATCGGAAATTTATATAAAGGTTTTAATAATACTCACAATTTAATTTAAAAAATGAAAGTTTCTTCATTTTGCGTAATACTTGACTTATTTTTTAAATTCATGCTTCTAATTGTATTATAAAGACATAAAATGTCTAATTAGGAATAACTGCGGAAGTTTTAATGGCACATTTAGGAGTAAAGATAGCAAAATAATAAATAAATAAATAAATACAATAAAGTACATTTCCAAATGGATGTCAGCATTGAAAATATCCCATGGATAAAACTTATGATCGGCCATTTTCAACATTGATCGCACATTGTCTGCGATATGACATGTTAGTACTATATTAATAAACAAATGCAGTTATCAGTCATTCATAAGTTATTCCTAAAACAATACTATTCCACACTAATAACTAAGCAACCAACTTAACAAAGCCTAAAGAATGCAACGCCACGTGCAGCTCCTGTAAACCGACTGAATCGAAGGTCCAAGCAGGAAGATGTGCCAGCAATGCAAGGGACCAGGGTAGAAAGAACTGTGCGCATGCGCAAGTATCAACGAAGACCCACCTGTTCTATTGTGTACTAATTATCTTGATGGCGACAGCATGAAATCAATATCATCTTGACGGCGTCAACATGTATGCAATGTTGTTATTGTAAGGTAATATCAATATTGATATTTTAAGATGAATGCAATGTTGCATACGTGTTGTTATTGTAATATTGCATTTCAATCTTTATACAAGCTTTAGGCAGTATGAAACACGTCAATATTGACGCCATCAGTATAATATCAAGATCTGTCAAGGTTGATGCAAGAAATTTTGCTCGTAGAGTTTCAGACACTTTCAACATTCTCCTGTAGCCTAGTTCTCGAATGTGCTGTGTGTAAACCAATATCAAAGCTACATCATATTCTCTGAAGGACGAAAGAACGAGTTTGTATGAATGTCAGGATCAAGGATTTCTTTTAATGTTATTCGGTAAAGGTCTTGTTGTTCGAATGACCTTTAGTGTATGATTTGGACCATCTTTCACGGTGTAATGCATCTCAATATCAAACCAAACAGAAGCATAATTCTCTTCTATAATTTTTCCAGTATCTACATTACACTTGTTGGACTAATTGGGAAACATCAATTCCTAACACCCATAGCATAGTTAACCTTTGGGAATAACTGAGGGATCTGGGATTCTTGACAGCTATTACTGGATCACTTGTTGAACTTTTTCTGAGCTCGGGGTAAAGAAATTTCCTCGAAAAGGTAAAATTTCTGTGCCATACTTGGTCAGTAGAGGTGTAAAACGTGTGACAGAGACTGGTGGAAAAGTTTGTGGGCCTAAAAACCCAGATAGTTCCATTCAGTAGACAACATTCAGATCAAGATCTTTGATGAAATTTTTGATACAAAGTCAGAATTTAAAGAACTTCAACAGAAAAGCACACACAAATTGGTTGGTTGGGAAGGGTGGGGAGGGGGGAAAGCTCGACTTGCTGCTACCTCCACATGGTGAGTCCTGAGTCATTTAAACATAATGTAAATATAAGTTAAGTTTGAAAACGGATGTTTAATATTCATTGAATGCCAAAGCCCTTCCATAACTTTAATATTTGATAACACACGCAATCAGTAGTGAGATGAACAAAAATTGTGACAGAGGCTGAAGGAAAATATTGCAAGTGAGAAAACCAAGATGGTTTTCATAGTCAATAACAATCAGAGATCAAGAGCATTTGATACGAATTCAGAATATAATGAACTTCTGCATAATGAATCACACCCAAATTTTTGGTTGATTGGGTGGGGTGGTGAGTGGGACTCGACTTGCTGCCACCACCACCTGATTAGGTTCGTCATTTAGGGGGTCAGGGGGTGGTCCATTGCCCCCACCACCACCACCACGACTTTGAAAAATAAATGTATTTATATTTGGCTGGACGTGATTTTTTGCTGTTTTCCGTTGAAACGTCCATTGAATTTGCACCCTCTGCCCGCCTCCAGAAAAAATTTGAAATGACGAGCCTGCACGTGATGAGTCCTGAGTCATTTCAGCACAAGAGAAATGTATGTAAAACATTAAAGAGGATGTTTAATAGTATATTTTAATAGCTTTATGTCAGCTTAAGAATTTTTGAAATACACTCGGAAACATTGAAATTGTGGCCCCAGGAAAGAATTAAGATACAGTCGTGAAATTTTTCATATAAGAAGAGTGATATCTGATATGCATATGATCCAAGTCTGGTGTCAATGCACATGACGGTGTACCCTACAGTATCGGTGAAATCAAGGAAAGTGTGCTATGTAAACCAGTGCATAATTTAAGATACATAAATGTTACGATTACATCAGGATTGTCAGAGAACCTTAATGAGTGAGGGATGCCTGGCAGATGAGTTAAAAAGGGTTTTTCACACAGTTAAGCAAGTTTTAGAGAGGTTTGATCATCATCATGAAAATTGTAGGCTGGTCGACGAGCCGTGTTGCTGCCCAGGTGAATTGTTGGGATTGTTCCGTTAGAAACTGTTGGAGGCAGTGGAAACGAGACGGTACCCACGTGCAAAAAAACGAGTCTGGAGAGATCAGGAAGATTACGAGGAGATAGGACCGAAGGATCGTCCAGCAAGCGCTCGGGGATCCCACAGTGACTCGTTTCACCATAAAAGCAGACGTGGGGGTAGCAGTTGTTCCCCGAACCATTTCTTATCGTCTTGCAGAAGTAAATCTGCAGTCCAAGTGCCCTTTCCTTGTACTTCCTTTTACACCGAAACATGGCAACTGCGTATGCAATGGTGTGAAACCAGAGCAATGAGGGATGTCACTGATTGGCAAAAGGTGGTGCTCAGCGATAAATCCCGATTCGTTTTGGGGTCAGATGGTATCCACACACGGATGTGGAGGTGCCCTGGAAAAAGGTGCCACTCCACCCATTCTATCGCACAACACACTGCCTGCACAGCGGGCATAGTGGTCTGGGAGGCTATAGCATATGATAGTCGGTCCACTCTAGTTGTGGTACGTGGAATCTTAACAGGCCAGTGTTATGTTAATGACATTCTGCATCCACATCTAGGACCGTTCCTAAATGGCCTCCCAGGAGCAATTTTCGAGTGAGATAATGCTTGCCCGCATATAGCTAGAGTTGCTCAAAACTTCTTACGTCCTTTTGAGACTCCTCCGTGGCCAGTCCGCTCCTCCGACTTGTCCCGTATAGAATGTATGGGATCAGCTGAAACGCCAGATGTCACCATGCTAATCTGTGCAAGATTTAGAAGTGCTGTTCGAATTTTGGGGGTACATCTGCCTCAGGACAACATCAGACTTTTAATGAGCTCACTGTCGGACCTAATGCAGCATGTATTCCAGCAAAAGGGGGTCCAACGCGCTATTGAAACAGCACTGTATTTATCTCATTTCTTAGTCTGTATTTGTTTAATTGTCAAGATTTTAGGATCAATTGTTATCTCTCAGCAATATTATTCTGTACATTAAATTTCATTTCAATCCAATGCTTCTTTCTTGAGGTGCTATTTTCAATTGTTCCCGAGTGTGATATAACTTTTACTTTAAAAATGGTATATTTTAAGGGTTTCTGTGCAAATTCAAATAATTCCCATTGTGCCTCCAAATTTTTCTATACTTTTCAGTTACAACGAAAGTATATTTTTCTTACTATTAGAAAAAAAGTAAATTATTTTTTGAATAAAAAAATATGTCTTTAAAAATTGCCGATTTTTTTTTTCTATTTTTTCTTAACTTGAGGGCTCTTGTGCGATTTCAAAAATTATTTTAAAATTTTTTAATTATTTTTCTTATTATTAGTGTGCCCATGCACAAGTTTTCCATGCTGTTAGAAATTGATTAGAAAAAAAGGGGGTTGTCGACCCACCCTAACATACACACACACATTCACGCGCCAGCATGTCAAAAATCTTAACTAATTGGGGCCATAGGTAGTTGTTCAGATTTTTGATTTATCCTTTAGAAAATAATAAGCCATTTAATCAAATAAAGTGGTTTTGCAAGTAACGTGTAATATAGTACTATGCATGCTACAATATAAAATTATATTTTCTAAAAAAAAATCATTAAAAGCTTACTTATTGTTTACTGAAGGTAAAGAACAAATGAAAAATATTTACAGTATGAGGAACTATTGTACAGTAATTAAACAAAAAATAATAATAAAAATATTGAATGAACTGCTGAAAATACATCAATGGTATTGTTACGGAGAGAGACTGATATCTCCCATCCTTTTATCTAGAAAGATTTTTTTATCTAACTCTAAATAGTTTTATTGTCGAACTGCATTTACTTTTTGCTCATTCTGATTTCCAATGTGGTTGTGGGATTGCTGACATAGACGTGTGGTGAAATCCGTACAATTTTTCATAATAAATGTAATAAATGAGTCATTTTGCGTCAACTGACCTAATTTTTCAAATCGTCCGCACTCTACCATCTCCGATTTGGATGAAGTTTTATAGAGGCGTAGAGATGCCTTTGAAACTAACCTATGCAAATTGTCAGCTTCCTAGATCCAAATCCTGAGGATCTAGGATCTTCGAAAAATGTGATCCAAGATGGCGGATTGGCTTTTTGTGCCAAATTGCCATGTTTACACCAAGTTTACAGGAAATTTTATCACATTGGAAGCCTGAAATTTCAGGCGCTTAAAGTATGTTTGACCGTTAGTATATTCAAGTATTTTTGTGAATTTGAGCTGGTTAGATTTCGTGTAGCATGCGCGTGAACTTGTGAAAAAGCACCATGGGAAATTTTTTCCTGGATTTTAGGTTGTCATAAAATCTGAACAAAAATAATTCAAAAGCTTGTACTGCGTGATTCCATTGTAAAAATGCTTGTTTTTAATGGGTTACAGTTACAGAGCTTAAATATCTATTTTCTAAAAGATAGTGATTCAAAGTGGCTATCAAAAACGTTCAAGTGAAAAATAGCTTATTTTTAAAGCGCTATAACTCAAGTTTGTCACCTCGAATCTTCTTTTCGTTTTTACCATTAGAAGAAACATTTTTTCCTTTCAAAATAGTTTTTTCTTCGATGGCGTTCTTTCGAATAAGGATAAAAAACCAAGCTTGAAATTATATCTGTCGTAACGAATTGCCATGCTCAATCTCAGATTACGGAACGTTTTATAGCGCTGGAAGCCTGAAATTTCAGGAGCTTGAAGTACTTTTGGTTGTCAATACGTTCTAATATTTTTGTGAATTTGAGTGCATTAACTTTTTGTAGCCCGTATGCAAAGTCTTGACAAAACGCAGCAGAGAAACATTTTTCTGGTTTTTAGAATGTCATAAATTCTGAACAAAAATTATTCAAATGCTCAAACTTTGTAATTCTATATTCGATATGCATGTTTTTAATGGGTTATAGTTGCAGAGTGTAAATATTGATTTTCTAAAAGATATTGGCATCCCAAGTAGCTATCAAAACCATTCACATGAAGAATAGCCTGTTTTTAATGCCTTGTAGCTCAAGTTTGTCACTTTGCATCTTCTTTTGGTTGGCACCATGAGAAAGAACTTTTTTTCCTATAAAAATAAATTTTCTTTCCGATGGTGTTCTTGTGTGAGACAAGCGGGAAAAATGAACCTGAAATACTATTTGTTGTTACTGAGAAAATCTCGTTCTACAATAAATAAATAATGGTGAATGCTGTGACAACCAACTTATAGGGATTTTGCAATTGTTATTAGTCAGAAATAGTTTTTTATTAATCATTTTAAATGTTCTTTTGGAGATTAAATATGTTAGAATCAGAAAAGTATTTTGTTCAGGAAGCAGACTGATACACTAGAAAGAACAAGATAATTTTCTTTTTTTTTTATCATATTTCATTTGCAAAGTATCTTTTTAAATGATTAATAAAAAACAATTTCTGACTTATAACAAATGCATAATCCCTATAAGCCACTTGTCACGGCATTCACCATTCTTTATTTATTGTAGAACGAGATTTTCTCGCCAACGACAAATAATATTTCGGGCTCATTTTTTCCCGCTTGTCTGGAAGAACACTATCGGAAAGAAAATTTATTTTTATAGGAAAAAATATGTTCTTACTCATGGTACCAACAAAAAAAAGATACAAGGTGACAAACTTGAGCCACAGGGCATTAAAAACAGGCTATTCTGCGTGTGAACTATTTTAATAGCCACTTTGGATGCCAATATCTCTTAGAAAATCAATATTTACGCTCTGCAACTATAACCCATTAAAAACATGCATACCGACAATAGAATTACAAAGTTCGAGCATTTGAATTATTTTTGTTCAGATTTTATGACAACCTAAAATCCAGGAAAAAAATTTCCCATTGCGCTTTTTCACAAGTTCATGTGCATGCTACACAAAATCTAACGAGCTCAAATCCACAAAAATACTTGAATATACTAACGGTCAAGCATACTTAAAGCGCCTAAAATTTCAGGCTTCCAGTGTAATAAAATTTCCTGTAAAATTGGTGTAAACTTGGCAATTTGGCACAAAAAGCTAATCCGCCATCTTGGATCACATTTTTCGAAAATCCTAGATCCTCAGGATTTGGATCTAGACTAGGAGGTTGAAAATTTGCATAGGTTAGTTTCAAAGACATCTCTACGCCTCTATAAAATTTTATCCAAATCGGAGATGGTCGAGTGGGGACCCCTAGGTCACTTGACATAGAATCACTCAAATACTAGACCTCTACTACACATATTTTGCTACAGTTTCATTTCTTTAACCATTGTAAATAATTATTTAATTCGCAAAATGTATTGCTGTTTCTCAGCAATTGACGAGCAGTTAATTAAAACTTCATGAGAGTGCGTTCCAAATTTTAATGTTGAGATTTTTGATGTTCTAATATATATATATATGTATAGAAAACGTATTAAATAGGAAAAAATTAGAGTACCATAAAACCAGAAGCCCAAAGATGCGCAAAGCAACCAAACAAATAAGCCAGGTAAATATAAACATCAATAGAACAATAAACAGACAAGGTTACAACACAGATAAATGGCAGAGATGAAGCCAGCAAAAATCAAAAAGTCTTACCCTATGTGTTCGGGTGCAAATGTAGATTCGTATCCATCAATACCATTTCCGTTCCAGTTGATAAAAATGAAATTAAAACAAAACCGATCCAATGCATAAAAAATAAATAAATAAAAATGTCATCCATTAAAACAGTTCCTAAGACATTCCAGGTTAACTGAAAAACTTAATTCAAAAAAAAAAAAAAAAACATCAACTAGAGTCCAAACATGTGGTTTACTCTAGAAAAATCATACATGTAAAAAGTATGACGGTTACAGTGAAGCGAAGTGTTGGTTACAGGCTATGCTAGAGAAAATATTATTTACGAAATTATTTGGGAAATGGTTTTCAAGTAGTATATTTTTAAGTAAATTAATTTCTCGGTTGAATGCTGTAACCGTGTTGCAGATTCTTTTGATTCTGATAGCTTGCGAAACAATGATGCCAATAAAAACTATTTTACTGAGGCAAGAAGAACTTTTCAGACAGTTAACTTTGAATTGAAATTCACATCTTTTATCATAAAAAATACTAGTTCCAATAGTAAAATTTTTAACTTCCTTGACATTAAAATTAATATTAACTTCAACTGTGAAACCACTATTTATGATAAAAGACGCATATTTCAATTCAAAGTTAACTGTCTGCAAAGTTTTTCTTCTTGCCTCAGTAAAATAGTTTTTATTAGCATCATTGTTTTGCAAGCAATCAGAATCAAAAGAATCTGCGACACAGTTACAGCATTCAACCAAGAAATTAATCTACTTAAAAATAAACTACTTGAAAACCATTTCCCAAATAATCTCGTAAATAATATTTTCTCTACCATAGCCTTTAACCAACACTTCGCTTCACTGTAACCCTCTTATTTTTCACATGTATGATATTTCTAGAGTATACCACATGTTTGGACTCTAGTTTTTTTGAATTAAGTTTTTTGGTCAACCAGGAATGTCCTAGGAACTGTTTTTATGGATGACATGGAAATGATATTGATGGATACGGATTTACATTTGCACCCGGACACATAGGTAAGACTTTTTGATTTTTGCTGGCGGTATGGTGGAGAGACACTATCGGTAGCCTTGGCTTCTAATGTCCGAGACGAAACCTCAGTGCTTAGTTTTAGGTCATAGTTCCTTAAATCTGCATTCATTTTCACAGGTGGTGCATTTTGCCCAATGTAATCCTGAATAAGATAAATAAATACCTTTGTGCTGAACAGTAAAGAAAGACAAAACAACGTAAGCAGAAGCACAAATTTGTAAATTACAGCAGACACGTGTTTCGGCGTTACAGGGAACGCCTTTTTCAATGCAAAAAATAATGAGCTTATGGATGAAAAGACATCCGACAAAAGCCAAGAGCAGATAAGCATGCAGCTTAAAAGATAAAAACAGCGGATTAGCCAAACACCAATGACAAAGTTATAAACCGATCTGGAACCAATAGGAATGCAAGCAAAGGCCAAGAGCTTTCTCTTAGGTACGAACCCAGATTGAAAGAATTCAATTGGACAAAGATTAAGCCGAAGCTTAAACAAAAGAAAAGAAATTATCAGTAACCGTGAACCGCAAGAAAGGAAAGCTGAATGGAAAACCATGAAATAAAATAAACAGAAACAAAAAATATTCGAAAAAAGGAAAAATAAAGATAAATAGAAGAAAATGGGGGGGGGGGGGGGTGTCAATCAAGACAAAAAGGTAAAAATAAAGAAAGGAAGATAGATAAAAATGAATGGGAAAAGAGGGGGGGAATGGGGAAAGGACAGTATTAAAGATATGGGAGCCAAATGTTAGAAAAATATGGAACTGCACTAAGATCGTTAACTAAGTTAGAACTGTTCCTCAAAACATGAAAGGATTCCCAAAAAAAAAAAAGGATTCCCAAAATCCTGAATGTTGATTTTTTCGGAACTGGACATCCTATTGTTAGTTTTAATATAAAAAATTTTGGTCTTTCGACCATAGCATGAAGTTTCCACTGCTGAAGAGTACTGGCTTCATCTCTGTCATTCATCTATGTTGTAACTTTGTCTGTTTGTTGTTCTATTGATATTTATATTTACCTGGCTTATTTGTTTGGCTGCTTTACGCATCTTAAGGCTTGTGGTTTATGGTATTCTGGTTTTTTTCAACTTTAATACGTTTTCTATATATATATATATATATATATATATATATATATATATATATATATATATATATACATATATATATATACATATATATATATATATACAGGGTGATTATAATTAAAGTTCCACTTATAAAATGATGTAAAAATTAAAACCACTTGTCAGAATGAAGTCAAATTTCAAGTGAATATAATCGAAAGAGGGGGGGAAATGTATGATAGAAGAAAAATAAATAGTTGGAATTTTTAGCAATAGATGTCACTATAAGCATCATAATTTAATAGTGGTCGACTACAAATGACAAATAAATCATAAAATATTGCCTAAGATGTAATGTAAACCATACGTTGAAACACTGTACTATTCAGCGTGCACAAGGGTGCAGGTGTGATACTGTTAGTTAAGTAAGCCCATCCACCACGACAAGGTCATATCACATTGGGTGTGAAAAATTGGTTTTTAATTTTAATGAGGCCAAAGCCACATAAAAAGCATCAATTAAATCGGTTTTTAAATGTCCTGAGGCCGAAACACACATAAAAAGCATCAGTAAAAATCAAATCGGTCTTTAATTTTCATGAGACTGGTGCAACATATGTTCAATATGCTGCCCCCCTCGTTTTCTGGAACAGGTTGGAACTGAGAAGCAGCATGTTCCACAATTGATCAAAGTGTTTCGAGGGTGACGTTTAGAATGTGTTGTGCAATGTGTGTCTTCAGTTCAGCAAAGTTTGCAATCAGAGCACTGAACACAGTAGCTTTCAGATAGTCCCATAGCCAGAAGTCACATCAGTTAAGATCAGGTGATTGGGAGGGCCAGGCTGTAGGGAAATGGCAGCTGATAATTTTAGCAACTTCAATGAGTTGTTCTCATGACAGGCGTTTTGATTAACATATTCCGACACTTGCAACACAATCTATTGCTAAACATTCCAACTACTTATTTTTCCTCTGCCATACATTTTCCCCCTTCTTGGATAATATTTCCTTGAAATTTGATGTCATTTTGACCTGTAGTTTTATTTTTACAGCGTTGTGAAAGTGGAACTTTAATTATAATCACCTTGTGTATATGTGTATATATATATATGTGTATATATATATATATATATATATATATATATATATATATATATATATAAAATAATAATAAAAGTGAAAAATATTGAAAAGACCACACCAAGAGCCCATAGATGCGCAACGCAGCAAAACTAAAAAGCTAAGTAAATAAAAAATTAAGCAAACATAATTACAAATATTAAACAAATTATAAAAAACAAATGATGATAAAAAGGAAAAATGCAAACAGCAATTAAGTAGGAATAGAAAAAGAGTAAATCCAGAGCTCATCAGCCGTGGAGGATTCATTAATTATGGTCAAAAGACCAAAATTTTAACTATAAACTAGAAGAGAATGCTTAAGCTCCAGTACATGTAATATAGAGTACACAAATTTTGAAACTAATATTCAGAATATATCTATATATTAGCACTTCAGAATGAGTTTTATCTGCAATATATTAAAGCACCAATATTACAATTAGTTGTTCACAAATAAATATGTTTCACAATCAAAAGAAAGTGCATTATCCTGCACTTCTGCTAGCTTCATGGTTTGCATAACAGCTGCATTTTCAAGAGCCATCTGGTATTTTCTATTTACTGTAAGTACTAATTTTCCCTTAAAAGCTTTTAATTAAGATGGAAAGATGAGAAAATATTTCAACATTTGATTTGCCTTACAATTTTAATGCTTGCAAAGCAAAACAGAGGAATAATTTTAACCTTCAAAACATATTGTTTACTTCTGAAAAGTTGTGCGTTTTATAGAGAATTGCATTATGCAGGTCGGCGTTATAACAGTCTTCTACTGTATATATATATATACATATAAATGTTAAAATAAAACAATGATCAAAAAATGAAGTAATTAGTGAACAAATAGACAAAATTACACATTTTAAAATGCAGTTAAATGCATAAGTTTTCAAACATAAAAATAAGCTGGGAAAAAAATAGATATGTTTGAAACTGCAGTGAAAGTCTCAAGTACAAAGTACCAGAACATCATTCCATCATTAAGTGGATAATTAAGCATATGCACTATAAAATCTGGAGCATGTTGACAATGAAGAAACAGCTAAAAAATGTAATAATTAACAGAGAGTGTTGAGCGTACCATATGTCTTGAGGGAAACTTAATCTAAGGCAAAAATATTAATAACTAAAAGCACAATATTAAAAGACATTATGCAATGCCTAAATGATGTAAGAAAATAAATAAATAAATAATCCTAATTGGGTTTTGTCCATATTGTTATAATCAATAAGCTAAAAGACAATATTTCCACCAGAAGAAAGAAAACCTACTTGTCGATAAAGTTCTGTAGGCAGAAAATCAAATCCGTGACCTTCGCTTTATTTTTATATACCTATGTTTAGTTTTCAAAGAAAGTTTTTCATTGTACATTAGAAGAAAAATAATGAGTCATACTACATAACTTGAAAATATTCTAACTTTCAGGTAGTCCATTTACCATCCGAATTGCTGGTGCACCAGATGCATCAAAAGTAAGAGTTTATGGTCCTGGGATTGAGCCTGGAGTCCTTGCTACATACCAGAGCCGATTCATCTGTGACACAAGGGGTGCAGGTGCTGGACAACTTACTGTTCGCATCAGAGGACCTAAAGGTAATGAAACTTGTTACAATAGGGAAGTTCTCAATTTTATTATCATATTATAGAATAACATGTATGAACATCATCGGTGAAAAAAAATTTGCAATACCATAAGTAGTTTTTTTTAAAGTAATTTTTAAAGTTCAAGAAAATGCGACATCAAATGGCTCAGGAAGTGATGTCATCCACCTTTCCGCTGCACTCAGCGGACAAGGAAAAGCCGACATGCAGTTGGCTTCGTTTAAGACGCACTTGGCATCACGTTTCTGGAACATTAAATCTCTCATCCTCTCAGAAATATTCAAACACCATCATTGATGTTACTTGAGGAAGATTATTCGACTGTGCTTTAATGAATCCAGCCTCCATAGTGTGTTGAAAAGGATTATTAAATTTCTAAGAAATAAAAATATCTGTATACTCAAAATGTCCGTAGCGACAACAGGGGATCTTCCGCGGAAGGCTGCCCCCTAGAGCTCTGTGACGTATCTCGTGCCATTTCAGAAGAGCACACTTTTGCACGTGGGTTTTTTAAAAATTCATTAAAAATCAATCATGGTGTTTTAAAATTCGGCGATGGTGAATTTTTGAGTTTTCAGAGTCAATTAACCTCTTAACTGCGTAGCCCGAGCTGAGCTCGGGGTGAGGTTTATGTGCCTTTAACTGTGTAGCCCGAGCCCCTTGAGTAGGGGCAGTGGACTTTCCTGCAGTACTCGAAGCAACTAACCGCGGGTGTCTTAAGATAAATTCCGAAAAAGGAGCAACCGCGAGTAGGTGGAGAGTCAGTTGTCGATCTAATTTATTTCCGCTCACTGGACAGGCGCACGTGTTCGAGAGCTATGAGTAAGTTCATCCTAACGCTGCTTGAAATGGATGTGTACTCAGAAATTGTGTATTTTTAGATTGAAATTAGGTTCTGAAAATGAATATTCTCGCAAAACGCTGAAAATGAAGTTTTCATTATAATTAATTATCAAATACAAAAAGATCTGAATTAGAAATCTTAGTCTGAAATAAATATAAAAGTATAACTAGCGTGCCAGCATAAAATCTTTATTAATCTGTTCAAATATAAATAACCTGTCAATTATACTTTTTCAAAAATATCATAAATTTAATCTCTCTTATAAAATGAAAGTTCATGGCACTAGCGTCCCTAGGAACTCTAAGTGACACTATTGTCTGATGGAATATGAACTTAATCTAATAATGTGGGGTTATATCATGTATATTATTTTTTTATTATTAATTCTTTTCGATTTTTTGCGTTAAATCCGGAATTGAGAGGAAAATTTTCTTGTCACACAACACAGTTCCGTAAAATTAAATTTTTAATATTTGCAAAGAAAGATAATGTTTACAAGCAGTTTAAAATAATGAAATAAAAGCACCATTTTGGGTTTAAAAAGATGCAAAGTCCCCCCCCCCCCCCCAAAAAAAAAAAATGCTGACATCTGTTTTGGAGTTACAAGCCCGTTTTTCAAAGTAAAAAGGTACGAGCGTATTGGTATGAAATGCATCCTTTTCCATTAATTAAATTATTTTTTATGAAGTATGTAATACCATCACCAAACTCTTATGATTTATCAACTCTTGAAGAGGAAGTATGAAAGGTTTTTAGAGCAAATTCAATGTGTTCAGAGTACTCCCCTAAACATTCGAGGTAATCTACAATACTTATCACTTAAAATTAATCCTGAACTTGGACTGATATTTGCAATTCAAGTCTTCTGAAATATATTTATTTACGAACTGTTACGAAAAACCTAAATATTCAGATAAAATTCTAACTTGTTATACGAATATCTGTTTTGCGCTTTTCTTTTCTCTACAGAATGCCTTTCCGTCAAGCTCTTAATAAATTTCCTAGTGTGAAATAAATAAATAACTGAACTAAAAAGTAAATGGGGAAAAAATCAACAACTTTGGAAACAGCACAAGTTTACCAAAAATGCCAGTCACATGTTTCGGGAAAAGGGGGGGGGGCAGGAAGACCTTTTTCATAGCAAATTTTTTTTTTACTTAGGTATGGACTTAATTGGATGTTCTGATTACCTTATAATATCCAAAGCGCACATTTTCTTATATTACAAGTTTCTCAATGCAATCCTCCTCTTCACTGCAATCCCCTTCTATCTGCACCTTTTTTTTAACGCAAATTAGTGCTGTTTTAAACTTATTAATCACCAAGTTCTTCAAGTTTTTATTTAAAAATAGAAAAATATTACATATTGCAGCTTTTATGCAAATGTTTTCAAAGGGAAATATTAATTAATTTAAGATGAAATTGCGAAACGCTTCTCATACACCTGGTAAAGTTCGAACTGAAAAAGCTGCATAGAAACATGATGCATTATTATATATGCAGGGTGTCTCAGTTAAATGTTTCAGAGCTCCTAGGAGGGGTGGGATGCATTCTGACGACTTGAAATTATATCGCATTGCGGGGTCGGAAATTCTTTCTCTACCCGAGAAATTCGACATATGCCAGAAGTATTGTGCGAGTTTTGTTGGCAAAAAAAGAGCATTAAATTTAGATTTAAAATAAATATCTAGTACGTTTTTCTCAAATTTTGAGTTGTGTCACTTTCCTTGCAAGAGTGCGAGAGATAGAGACATAATTGCAGCTGGTGCACAAAAAAGTTGGAGATAATGAGGGGAGGGGAGGGGGGTAGGTAGGCAGTGCCTGTACAGGTGACTTTTTCTAAAATTTAATTTTAACGTCATTATTGATTAACAGACCTTTTCTCAAAACGTCCGGGTCACGACCTCAAATATTGGGACTAATGGTCATATAGTACTTCTTTCAATTCGATGCTACATTTTTAAATTTTTATAAAATAATAGGAACCTTTTCTTTTGAAAGAAAAGGGGGCAGTTGTCCCCCATACTAGTCGATTATAAATGTATGTAAACAGAGAGAATCTAGTTGCACGTTTTTATTTTATTACAAAGTGTCAGCTGCATCTAAACTTGTGCGGCGTTTTAGTTTGTGTAAACTAAATGTAGTGCAAAAAAATCGTGGCATAACGTGAATCAATTAAATGTATCAATCTGCAATGATGTAGTTTAGGAGAATGAAGGGGAAGGGATGCTGCCCCCCCCCCAAAATATTTGAATTTCTATGGTCAAAATAATGCAAATTTTTACGTAAAATCGTTCAAAACCACCTTTACTTATGTTGTTGCTTTTTGTGGTCCCAAACCTCAAGTTGAGGGTAGTAGTTTTCCTTCTAATCAATATGTTCTTCCTGTTTTTCCTTTTTTTAAAAAAAATAAGATTTAAAAGTAGCAGTTATCACATCGCGTCACTTTTACTATTATAGAGTGACAAGGTAGAAAATACAACACGTGTGTGTGAGCTGTTTGCACCCCAAAAAGATATCTATTCAGAAAATAAATAAATAAATAAATAAGTAAATAAATAAAATAATAATAAATTTAATCAATGATAAAAAAAATCACTAAATAATACAGTAAAATCTCATTGCAGCGAATACCTATGCAAAGAAATTTCCATTTCAACGAAATAAATATTCAATCCCATTTTTATTTCTAGCATACATTCAACACAAGATGACTGCTTTTAGAAGAAATTGATCAGAGAATATTCTTACTTTTCATTCTGAAGCTGAAAAAGTAAAATATAGTTCTGCTATAGGAAAAAAATGTTTAAAATCAGTGAAACATAGTAAAAGACTCTAGGTTTCACGAACAGACATTATGTTTATGAGACCTAAGGAATAGTATTTCTTCCTCGTCAAAAGTATTATCACTTCACCAGTAAAGCTCGACCTGTCTCTTCACCTCAAAACATCTTTAATGTAAAGTAAATTTCAAGTAAAATTTCTTTTAATATTTTTAGTTAAAGGTAAATGAGGTAATCCTGTATTGCGTTTTTTTTTTTCCCCCAATGTGTTTCAAATCAATATCTGCTGAAAAATTCTTTTTTCTTTTTTTTCCTTTAACACATTTAGTTCTCTTCCGGTAATACTTTCCATAAAATTAATAAAATTAACGCTGAAGCACGTGTGTGCAGCAATCTGTAATTTGTGTTTTTTTGACGTTGTGTCACTTCTTATTTTACTGTTTCACACAAAAGTATTTATTTAACTAATCTTGGTTGTATTCAAAACGAAGCAATATTCCTACAATGCACGATATATTTTCAATAAATATGAACAAGAAAATTAAATGATGCTTTGATTATACACATAAATTGGATCGATATTAGGAGAAGAATACTTCTTATACGCTCTTTTCGTTATTCCCCTCCCCCTTTTATTCTCCTCCCTTTTAACAAATGTTGCAACCGAATCCAAGCAATTTAGTTTTTATCATGATCAAATTTTCACCGTCACTTGGGACGT
The DNA here is from genome assembly GCF_026930045.1 of Uloborus diversus. Taxonomy (NCBI): domain Eukaryota; kingdom Metazoa; phylum Arthropoda; class Arachnida; order Araneae; family Uloboridae; genus Uloborus; species Uloborus diversus. Next base: position 90,597,206 of record NC_072740.1, on the reverse strand, counting down.
TTAGCCATGAATATGAAAAATTAAGAAACAAGAACAAATTTTAATAGGTTGAAAGAAGAAAGGATAAAAATACAAAAATGTATGCTTTCCCCTCTTACTTATATATACACGTATAATATATATGCATTAATTTAAACATATACTAACACAACCCAGATCTTTTTCCGAGTACTAATTCTAATCACTGAAATTAGATTCTAATGCTCGTTCAAGCACGAATTCCCACGTTGATTCTTCTACAATAGTTCAGGTTTTCTTTTGAAAGGGGATTAATTCTTTGCTCTTGCTTTTCATGGGTGCAATGTCTGACTGATAAGGTGTATACTGGCTGCGCATGCGCACTTCACAGTAGCTACATTGTTGTATCTACAACGAGAAGGCCTTTATTCTTTGTTGAACATTCGATGCATTTAGAACATTTTCTTCTTAGCGAATAGTTATATGCTTCATAATGTCAGACGCAGATTATTCGAGCAACGACAGCTCTGATTATAGTATTTACTCTACAAGAATCTTCTGATGAAGAAAACAGCGCAGATGACAATTTAGCCAAATACCCCCCCCCCCCATCTCCGCCGAAAGAATACGTACTCCCACGACCTGACAACGATACTTGAGTCGCTAGTCACCATCTTTATTTGGGGGCCCTCCCCTCCCCTGCTTATATTGTTTATAAGTTTAGAACAGTGATTCTGTCTTGGTGGTTGGGTGGACCGGTACCAGTCCGGAGGAAACATTTGCCGGTCCTCAGGGGTTTTTGCTCGTCCTCGATTTAAAATCTATATAAATAAAACATTCAATATATGTATACGTATGTGTGTGTGTATGGCGCCTTATATAAATCCACAGTTTACGCCGGATCTCGAACAATTTGGCAGGGAGGTACTTGAGCACCCAAGAAAGAACGTAAAGGGGTTTTCAAACGCGAAAAAAAAAAAAAAAAACGTTTGAATTCTAATAATAAGATCCAAAAATGGCGTTTTTCTATAATATGAGGGCAAAAAAAATGCTCACAAAATTTAGAATAAAATATCCATGGAAACCACTAATTTTTCTGCATCATTTGTTCCAATGTCCGAAGGTGATTAGAACGTGAGTTACAACTGTTTTTAACTAATTTCAATCTTAAAATGTAGGTATGTCTTCAATTTGAAATTCGTTGCTGCTTACGGTCATTGTTGAACAATGATTTTATAAAAATTAGTAACGTGACGAAAATCATTGAGAAGAGAGATCTGTTGTTTTTTTTTCTCGAATATGAACAAAAAAATTCTACCTTTTGTTTTGAGGCTTTTTCAATAATTGGGGGATTTAAAAATTTTCTATTTTGGTAACTTTTTCTCGCTTCGTTAGGAAAATTTGCAGATTTTTAATATTATTTAGCCTGATCGTTTGACATAACTTTTATTTTCGAGGTAGACCGATTGAAGCCTGAGTGACGCAGCTATGAAATAAACAAATTAAAAATTCTTTATTCAAAAACAAATAAAGAAATAAATGTAAAAGTCAAATAATATCCTTTGTAACGGTTTTTCCATGAATTTGGTGATTAATTTTCAAAATTGTCTGATTTCTCTCAAATGCTCACTTACTTATGGATAGTTGTTACAACAATTAGCTATCTACAACCTTTGCTATAAAATGTTTTGCAACAAATCTCTAATATGTAGTAAAAAATAAATAAAACTCGACTGCCCATTAACTTTTTCCACAACAATCCGCAAGTCTAAAATTTCCCTTTTTTTTTGAGAAAAAAAAATTAAAAGAAAAAGAAAAGGAGGACAAAAAGGGGGGGTATTCTCCGGTCAGATTAGATTTTTTGCAGATTTTTAAGGTTCTGAGAGTCATTTTCTTTTTTTTTTTCATATAAAAAAAATAATAAATAAGGCAAGAAAAAAAACTGACCGGTCTGGGAGTTCTTTTAAAAAGATGTTGCCGGCCCGCAGATCAAAAAAGGTTGAAAAAAAAGCCAATTTCGTGCTTAGGTATTATAGCAGTCACTGGCGTAATCAGAATTACCATCTGGGAACTGGGCCGTAGCCTACGGCTCCTGCTTTTGAAATGCTCCCAAGTGATAAGATTTTGATTTAGCCAATGGCTAAATCCAGTGGCGCACATGGCAACCCCGCGGTGCGGGGGGGGGGGCGCAAGAAGTATGAGGGCGTACGTTCAGAAAAATAAGCACTATGTTGAAATTTAAATCTTGCGGGGGGGGGGAGAGCATCAAAGTCTATCTACGCCCCTCTCCCCATCTTTTAGTCGGATCCTGCATTTGATTTTGATTTCAGTTACAGTTGAGGTAAACCTAACCTGAGAGCGTCGTGATGTTATCATTAGGATCTGCTCAGCCTTCAAAATGCTGCCACGTTAGGTTTGCCCCATCTACAGTTACATTTTGTAAGCAAACTCTTCTTCAATTGTAAGTTTGTAGACGCCGGTTCCGAATACAATATAACATATATGAAGCATTCAAGTTTATCGTTTAAAAAAAATGCAATTGCTACTGAATTTTTTGCCGGCTTGAAATTATTAATATAGAACAGGATAAATTATAAATGTTTCAGTCTGAATTTCATTGTTAGAAAACTTTGGTTTTAAGTTGGTTGGAACCAAGGAAACACTAGCACATCCAAGTAAATGGGTGTGAATCAAGCCATACGTGATGAAAGTTAATGCCCCAGCTTTTGGCTACAATATTAAAATTTATGCAGCAAAACTACAAACCGTTAGTTTGTAAAAAAAAAAACATTGCTTATCATAGTATAATCATGTAGCAAATACTAAGCTTCGCAGTTTTAATAAGCTATCTAATTATCCATAGAATATAAAGAACTTCATGTTAAAGTTTGTGGTAAGGGAAAGTTATTCCATCAATTTTTGTTTCTTTTTTTAAATCTTTTTTTTTTAATTTTTAAATTAAATTGATTTAATTGCGCAGTTTTAAAAGTTGAACAGCAAATTTCAATAACTAAACTAGTTGACTATCATTTACAAAATATATAACGTCTGTCTGAACATAAGTAAATATTTCGGAATTTCGTAGTAAAATGCTTAGAGGTCCTTTTGAAGCTAGGAGAATTTCAAAATGGTTTTCAGAACAAACCTAAGAAAAGAGAAAGCCAAAATGAATACATTCCAGCTGTCATCGTCAACCTACCCCTTGCACCTCAGGGACAGCGTTCCCTCCCACTCTTTAGAAACCATCGCGTGCTGGATCCCCATAATGGCTAGATTGATCAAGCAGAAGCTCCTTTGTAAAACGAAAGGAGTAGCAACCCAGGAGGTCCCGGAACCAAATGCATTGCTGGGAAGTGAACATTTCTCTTCAAAATGTTTACGCATAAAATGACCTTTTTTGGCGAAGAAGTTCTCACAGTAAAGAGGTTAACAATATCCAACAGTCAAAATAGGAATATTTAATAGGTTGTAACTTCCCTATTATTCTGGAAAGTACGGATCATGTTTAGTGAACGTATTCTTTAAATATGAAAATTTTTGATTTTGTCATAATTTATGTTTTAAATGTATAACATGCTGTATGCACAGGGTTGTTTACTATATAAATAAAATTTTCATGTGACATAGTAGGTATGCATTTTTAAGGAAAATGCAATATCAGCATTCATTACCAACTGTTATAAGTTTACTACAAATCTGTAATGTCTTCTATATGTAACACGATTTGAATAATATGCTCCTATAAGCTATTAAATTTCTCTTTTACTTTTATATTTTAAAGTTAAATTTGATTTTAACTAATAATAGTTGTTGTCTTGTGCCAGCTAAGCTGGCAATTTTGGGGTGCACTGCTTCACTTTTCCACCTGTATCGAAATTTGGTGTGAAGTTTGATATCCACAGTACACACATGCCTTAAGGACCCATTTATAGGGTAGGCAACCAATGACAGCATAACAACACAAAGAAAGGACAAGGACAGGATAGAGAAAATTACATCCACGTTCGAGTTGGAATTCAAACCCAGAGCCTTCCAATCCGCAGTCTGACCGGTCAACACCAGAAATAGTAAAACTCTTATACTGCAAAATTAGTTATATTAAAGATGCAATTATGCCCTCCTTTATTCTATGAAATTTCTTAAAATTCTAACTGAATTTTCTTCTGGATTTTCATACAGTGTATACTTCTACATTCTAATCTCTTTATTTTACACGAAAACATTACTACTACTTATTCTCTAGATTGAGTTTTTATTGTACACTGTATTAGAAGCATTAATTTTTTTTTAGGCTTATGTCGGACTTGATAAAACAGCTGTTGTGCAAAAAAAAAAAGTATTAAAATGTCTGTTCATGAATTTCTTTAAAAGATACAAAATAAATAATATCACAACTATGGTGGTTCACAATTGTTATGTGTAGTGCTTTTCTGTCATTTGTCATCTTGAAAAAAATTTTCTCTGCTGTGTTTAAAATATGTCAGTAGTCACATATCAATTCATGTTAACATGAAACCTTTTGCTTATTTTTATTTAATATAAAGCCTACTTTTTCAATTATTATTACAGAAACACTGATATTCTGCAGTTCATATTTGGACCATGTAAAAATGCAATAAATTTCTGTTACTTGTGTATTTTATGTTGGAGTTAATGATTTTTTAATTATCTAATAGGTGCATTTAGGGTGGAAATGCAACGTGAAAGTCAGAAAGATAGAACTATTCTCTGCAAATATGATCCTACAGAGCCTGGTGATTATAGGTTGGAAGTGAAATGGTCAGGAGAACATGTTCCTGGTTCTCCTTTTATGGTCATGATATTTGACACACAGGAAGAGCTTAATCATTATATACAAGGGCAGTATCAAGCCCAAAGTGGTGGTCCTCCTGCTTTACCACCAGCGGATTATTTTGGAGGTAGTTTAACATACAGTACTGGTTTTGGTCAGATGTCTTGGAGAGGATCTACAGCCGAGTTGTAAAATATGAAGATCTGTAACAATTCCTCATTCCAATTCAAAGTGCCTTATGTGTTTAAGTAATTTTTATTTATGTTCAGAGACTTTTTTGATATCAACAAGGATATATAAAAGCTAAAATGTGGATAGAAAATTTACATTCTAGCTTTATAAGGATAAGCAATTGTAATTCATGCATCTATTATATGTACATATGGTTGAGTAGTTGATACTTTAAATTTTATTCATTTGATGTTTTTTTTTTCTTTCAAAATATTTTATAGCAATGCTGCTAGTTTTTTGATATAGTTACCCTATTTGTAAGATATACGAGGGGGGACCCAAAAGTAACCGGATTTTTGTTCTAAAACATTTATATATTAGTTTATCCACAAAATTTCTTTAGTCTCCTTCAAAGCGTTCACCCTTAGATGCAATACACTTGTTAATTCTTTTTTCCCACTGTATGAAGCTCCCCTGGATCTCTCTAACTTTGACCATGTCCAGTGCCCTTTGGGAAGCAGATTTTACAGCTTCTACATCATCAAAACGCTTCACTTTAAGAATTTTTCATCCTCGGGAACAGAAAAAGATCACAGGGGGATAGGTCTGGCGAATACGGGGGTCGAGGAACGACTAGCAACCCTTGAGAGGCCAAGTAGCGGTTAATAGTGAAGGCTGTGTGTGCGGGAGCGTTATCATGGCGAAGGAACCATTCTTCCGATCGCCCGCACGAGCTCCAACTCATTCTTGTTTCTTCTAAAGTTTCGTCAATCGTAAAACGACGACTCTCGTTGATTTTTTGGCGAATTTTTTCAACGTTTTCATCATTTCGAGATGTTGAAGCGCGCTCAGAGCGAGCATGATCTTCAATATTCATGCTACCACGTTTAAAGCGCCCAAACCACTCGAAAACTTGTGTACGGATCATAGAATCGTTCTTGAAAGATTGTTGAAGCATTTGGTAAGCCATTCCGTTGCCGACTTTTCAAGCAGGAAGCAAAATTTCAATTTTACAGTTGTTCTTTTTAAATCTGCCATAATGAGTTCGCTGGCGGAAAGCTACACCTGAGAAAACCAACACTACGATCAGACGTTATCAACTAAACTGACGCCACTTGCACAACTGGTTTGTGAAGGTCTCTACTTGAGCCATCTAGCTGGAGAACACTCTACTACATCTATGATTGGCATCGCACCATTAGTCCGGTTTCTTTTGGGTCCCCCCTCGTATTTACCTCAGTTGTAATGTTGCAACTTCAGCATTGACTAATATTGCAAATTCTTCCTGGTGTTTGTCAATATCTCAACATGAGCGCTAGTAGGATGAATAGTGTCCGTTTTTTTTTTTTTTTTCATTTCAGGTAAATTAAATAAGTGCATATTTGCCATATATTTTAAACATTTTGAATATTATGTTTAGTTTTCTTAAATAAGTATTAATGAAAACAAAACTGCAGGTAAAGGTACAGGATAAATTAGTCGAGTGTTGGAAAAAGATAATTTAGCAAAAAAGTTTTAGTTTCTAAATGCTCTGCATATTGATTAAAGTTTGTTTCTTTTCTAATAATAAAATTATAGTTATAATAATTAGTTTCCAATGTAGTTTATTTTAAACACGTATTCTGTATGTTCAATATCATGTCTACTTTGTCTAAGTTAAGGAAAACAAGAACTTGTTTCACTCATCAACATTTATGATGAATGCAAAAAGCCGGTAGTTTCACGGGGTGCCGGCAGAGGATGCTAGGGGTTTCACTTGCATTCCTTTGGCTTTAAAAGTAGTAATAATAATTAAAAAAGAGTTGAAAAGAAAAATAAATGAAATACTAAATCAATATTCATATTTTTTAACTTTGCTTTGACGATTCATTAATATTATAAACAAATTAATATCAATTCATTTTAAAGAAGGGACAATCTACAAAATACTTAAAAACCTACAAAATGCATCACAAAAATCTCATCTTTAGGCCCATGAGTGCGTGTAGCGAGGACAAAGGGTTGAACTCCCCCCTCAGCTTTAAAAAATAAAACTTAATCAGTTAAAAAAGAACAAAGTACAAAATATTTTTAAACTACAACCTTGAAAGATATTGATCTCTTGTTTATGTCTGTTAATACCAGCAGGAGGGTGCACTTTCACCCCCCTGGCTTTTAGAAATAAGTTTAAATAATTTAGAAAGGATAAAATACAAAGTACTTAAAAAACCCCCACAAAATACATCATGAAAAATATTAATCTTGCATTTATGCATGAGTGCCAGGAGGGGTGAAAAAATAAAATTCAATCAAAAAAAGACAAACTCCAAAATACTTTTTAAAATATAGGAATATTACCAGAAAATATTAATCTCATGGTAATGTCCACCGGCATTGGCGGGCAAGGGGTGCTCTTTCATAGCCTGGCTTTCAAAAATAAGTGTATTACAAGTATTTTGTCCTTTTTTGAGCAATCAAGAAGATTGCTGATTGATCTCTTTAAAGAAATAAATCAATCAACAAGAAAAGGAAATTAAAAATAAAGAAATTTTTCTGGTGATTTACATGCAGGTGCATCCACCCCCTTTCATATAGTTCTGCTGTCGTCCCGGTGTGAGTTACATTGTTTTAAATAAAGAAGGTAATTTACTATCAATCATACAATACATCTTATTTACCACAAAAAAGTTTTTTTTAATTTTTTCTTATGAACAAAAAAGTCCTTTAAGGATTGAAATTAATTGGTTTCGATAATTACTACTAAATCCACAATTATAAATATTATTACGAATGAATGTATCTATTAATGTCTGTTTTCCTCCATAAATCATAAACTTTTTTTCCCCTGTATACAACATTTTTTTCACTATTTTCTAATTTGTACAGATAAACTGCATGCACCAAGGTTGCTTGGTACTTTCATTTTCAAAGAAATGCAGAATTGGTGATGTACATATGCATTCCACTTTTTCGTTTTAGAACATGATTGTGCAATCCGGCCATACCCATTTTACTTCATGCATTTCATTGATGTTTCATAATTTGTTCTGTAATTGGCAGCTTTCATGATATACATTTTAACACTAAAGGAATCTCATTTTTGATTGTATAATATTATTTATTTTAATTTTTATTAGTTTGTACAATGTTTAACAAGACTCAAACTTTTATTTATTTATGTCTCATAAGATTTCTTTATTCAAACCAATTGAAACAAATTATCACTTACAAATGCATATGTTTTATAAAATCATTATATTGGCTGATTCGATATACTTTTACTTCTAACATTTTAAAATTTGAAAAAAAAAAACCATATTAAAACATTTTTTATGTGAAGCTCAATATTAAATCTTATATTTCCAGAATGGTTACACTTTGAAAGAAACTCCAATTTTTTTTTTTTTTACTTCTGTTTCATGCTTTTAATAGATTTCATTCATACTTTTTAAAGCTCATGAAAATCATATTTTTTGTGAAATTTATTAGTATTTGTAGTTTTGTAAAAAAAAAAATTGAAAATAAAGCTTGTTGTGTTTTATCATTGTTTCATTTCTTTTCTTCAAAATTTTATGATCATTAAACCATCATAATTTTTTTTATGTATTGAACTTGATAAAGTGAGGTTTTTTAAACAAAAATGTGTATTTTCTCTTCATTGTATTACCTGCCTTCACTAAATCCTTTTTCAGGCTAGTTCAAAAATTGTAAAATACTTTTTTTAATTACTATATTAAAATTCCATTGCATAATTTCCATGAAGATTCTAAACATAAACAAAACTAGAAATAAATTCAATTTTATTTTTTGAACTGTGTATGACAATTATGCACAGTTTTATGATTCTGGGGACTATATCTGATGCAAAATGTAATGTTGTATTTAAATATAAGGTGCTGAAAAAGAGAGTTTTGATGAAATATAAAGAGTAATTTACCTATCTAAGCGAACATGATTAATAGAATTCTGCTCTAAGAAGGAGAAATGTACACTCCTGTTTGTGAAAATTGCAACACCACGAAGGACTTCCGCGAATGAGCTGAAAATTGCAGGAAATGTAAAGTAGGGCGTGATATGCAAATGATTAGAATTGCAGACCGGTAGCGCATGCGTATGCTGAGCAGCGCCCTCTGAACGGCGGATCGAACTGAATATAAATAGACGACTGTAGCAAGGCGTGTATGATTATCGGTGGTTATATGCTTGAGTTAACTGGATCTTTACTGTGCCTCTTCAAAGAAAGAAAGCGAAATTTGAGCAAATTTCGGAGTTTGAACGGAGCAGAATCGTCGGCCTTCGTGAATCTGGATGGTCTTATCGTGCAGTAGCCACTCGTGTGCAGCGTAACAGCAGCACAATCACGCGTGTTTGGAAGCAGTGGACGGAGCGTCGGACAGCTCGGAAATTCGGGAGTGGGCCCCGAAATGTGACGTCAGCTCGCGATGACAGACACCTGGTGCGTGCGTATGGCGCTGACGGATCGCACAGCTTCTTCTAGACAATTGGCAGTACAGTGGTCAACAGCTACAGGTGTTTCATTGTGTGCTTCATCAATTCGGAGACGTCTGCTGCAGCGTGGGCTACGCGCAAGGATTCCTCTCACGCAAAACCATTGCCGACTGCGGCTACAATGGGCCAATGTGCGTAGGAGCTGGCGTGGTGATTAGCAGCAGGTCGTCTTTTCTGACGAATCCCGCTTTAATTTGTGGCACCATGATGGCCGAATTCGTGTTAGGCGCTATGCTGGTGAACGGCACATTCCGGAGTGCATTATCGAACGCCACATTACACGAACACCCGGAGTTATGGTCTGGGGTGCCTTAGCATATCATGGACGATCACAACTGCTACGAACTGTGGGCGATTTGAACAGTACCCGATACATAAACGAGGCTTTACAGCCGCAAGTTATTCCTTTCCTGCAAGGATTGTCAGGGGCTGTATTCCAGCAGGATAATGACCGTCCACATGTCGCCAGGACTGTCAAATCCTACCTTTATTCGCAGCGGGTACAGCTTCTTTCTTTGCCTGCATAGTCCCCGGATATGTCACCGATTGAACATGTGTGGGATTTCGTTGGGCGGCGTCTCGCTCGTGATCCTCGTCCTGTTGCTTCGACAGACGAACTTTGGTTGCGCGTACAAACAATATGGAATACTTTTCCGCAGGCAGATATTCAAACTTAGTTTCACTCCATGCCGAGTCGTGTATTGCAGCTCGTGGTGGTCACACAAAATACTAATTTCTATCTCTTTTAATTGTTTGTTTGGTTTGAAAATGTAATCATTTATTTGTACCATTACCTCTTAAGTATATGTATGTATTTTTTTAATATCTTTCGTAAATTTTGAATTTATTAATTTTTGAATTTCATTAAAATGTACTTTTTTTTCACTTACCGGCAACGCTTTAAAATGCTATAATTCAAATTGTATAAAAACTACCGAGTTATGTAACAGCTCATTTTGAAAAAAATTGCTTGTAGGTTAACTTGAGACAGTAAGAAGCAAAGAGATGTAAGTGAACATTTCAAGTTTCGAGTAAAACTCATTTAAAATTGCGGTCCTAGGTAGGCTTTCATTGAAAAGTTTTTCTAAATCATGCAGTATAGCAGATCCTACCAGTAGTACTATTTTTTGCCCTAAGACAGAGGAGAGGTTCATGTACCATTTGTACTGGTTTTCTCCAAATTTTTAATTTTGACACTTGCATCCCTTTGTTTCTCACTACCGCAATTGAGAAACTTCTAAATGTGCAAAAAAAAAAAAAATTCATTATTACTTAAAGTATTTTGCTACAAGGAAATTATTTCTATTGCTCTTTAATTGGATTTCCCCAATTCATTTTTTCTAAGATGTTATTTCTCTCTTTAATTTATTTATTTCAAATGGCAGAGAACTTGACAAATTGAAGAAAGACAAACATAACTAAAAACTAAAAACAGGAAAAAAAAAGTCATTGTATCATTCAAGTTCTTGCCTCCCAGTACCTTTCAACCAACGCCTCCTCGTTTACAGATTTGGATATTTGCCGCAGTTGTTCATGAAAGACAAAACTCTAGAAATTTTCGAATTAAAAGTAATTTTAAATAAAAAAAACAAAAGAAGGTGCCCATATTTACACATTTTCCTCTAATAATGTATTTTTTCCTATTATTATTAACATTATTATTACTGTAAAACCAACGCAACTTTTAAAGTAAAAGTAGCAGTGTATTAACATCAGTGAAGAAGTTTGACATGGCTAGTAAAGTTTATTGCCTCCATGTTTACAATACTTAGAGATTAATTGCGTAGCGTCACTATTTTTTCTGTAGCGATTGTCCTAAATTAAATGTTACGATTTCCCAAGTCTTCGATTAAAATCGAAAGTCTTCTCTGCCTTTTACGTCATCAAATGAGGAACATCCGTGTTCGAATTCGAAGAGGTTCCATATCAAAGCCAAAAATAGAAGTTTTGAGTGCCTCGCTTTTTGAAAACATTTCATAAATACGATCTTTTTATAAACATTCTCGACTGGACAATTTTAAAAGTTCCAATTTATTTCGTATTTGTTTCAGTAGCTTTGCTCTTATACCAAACAAACTACAGATATTCATTCATCCATTTCAGGATTTTCCAAATATTTTCAATTCGAGAGAGTAAACTTTCCCATTGACTTCTTACAGGACTCAAACGCGGTTACTAAACCGCAATGTTTGGAAAACTAAGATCTATCTTCAACTTTTAGGAGCTAAATATTGTTTTCACTGGTTTAAGGAAATACGTTTTGAAGGAATTAACTTTTTTTTATCGTCTTTTCTTAGTGGAGAAATGTGGGGCAAAGTGAAATGGTTGGGATGACCGAGTTTTTTCAAAATGAACAAATCGGAAATTTGTTTTGAAAATTACAAAACATAAAGAAAGAACATTGTTTTTTTTTTAAATATAAAACTTGCGTTGAAACAGTATTTTTTATTTTTGGCAGTAAATTTGAGACTTAAAAAAAAAAAGATATAGACCCGCATATACCACAAAATGTTTTAATCAAATAGAAAAATATTTAGGTCAGTCACACGAGGCCTAAAGTTTATAATTTTCTACAAAAAAAAAAAAAAAAAATCGTTTTCTCTCTCTACATTTTTTAAATTAATGAAATTGTTTTGAAAAATGTCAAGTTGACTGACGTAAAAAAATTATGTTGAACATTATAGTTGAAAAAAACTTTTACTCTTATGCAATGTTTATGTCTCCCACATAGTACAGAGATAAGGGGATTCTTTAAAGTTACATCTTTTATTATAAACAAATTAACTACATTAAGAGGAATAAAAAAATGCTTCTGACACTATTCCTACTGTTTATTCAAAATGACCTCCCGAATCCGAATTAACTTTTTTTTATCGTCTTTTCTTAGTGGAGAAATGTGGGGCAAAGTGAAATGGTTGGGATGACCGAGTTTTTTCAAAATGAACAAATCGGAAATTTGTTTTGAAAATTACAAAACATAAAGAAAGAACATTGTTTTTTTTTTTAAATATAAAACTTGCGTTGAAACAGTATTTTTTACTTTTGGCAGTAAATTTGAGACTTAAAAAAAAAAGATATTTTTCCCTTTTTTCATGAGACAAGTGAAAAATATAATATTTTTCTAACGAAATATTTCTTATTCGATTATAAAACATATTTTTGATCAAAAGAATCAGTAAAAGGTTGAATGAATAAATGAAACGTTAAAGAAACATTAAACGATTAATTATATGAATAAATCAATTATATATGAAGAAAGATAAATGAGCGAGAAAAAGAATGAATGAATAAGAAAATAAGTGAATCAATAAATGAAGAAATGTAAATGAATTAATTAATAAATGAAAGCGTAAGTGATTTATATTAAATGACTGAGTGAGCAAATGAAACAAACTATTTCATATTGCCCCACTCGACTAATTGTACAATTTATTTAAAATACAAATAAGCTCAATATTAACTAAATTTATACTGTATTGAATATTAGGAGGCCTCAATCAATATTTAAAATTTTAATAAAAATAACTTTATCATTTTATAGTAACAAAAATATTTTTTGACTTACAACAAAATATTACAATATGAGAATAATTTTTTTAAAAATTGCCTTTATTTCGAAATGCTTTTGTCTTCGGCGGTATTTTTTTCCTGACTGAAATTGACTACATATGATGCTCTATAGTTAAAATAATACCAGATAGGTGGAGCTAAAAGCAGAGTAAATATTTAACCATTTCACTTTGCCCCGCAACTTCCTTGGCCCCATGTTCCCCTACTTGAACTTCGATAACACATCTGAAAACGAGATAAGCAAATATACTGCAAAGTAAAACGTTAACGTCATATTTAAGAACTAAATATTGTTGTTAAGGTCCTTTTTAAGAAATTAGCTTTTGAGGAACTAAATTGTTTCATCTCCTTCTTTTGATTCTTAGTTTTATCAGCGCCCACTTAATCGAGGCGATAAAAATTAAGACGGTCGAAATCACTTTTGGAAATTAAGTATTCTAATTTCTATTCTTTAGGAAATTAAGTAACTTTGATCATTTTTTGCCCTCCCAGTAACCACCCACTGCTCATTTAGGGCGTATTAAAAAAATAACTTTTTTTTGGAAATTAAAAATTTTAAATTGATAAAAAGTTGCCCATACAGACCCGCATATACCACAAAATGTTTTAATCAAATAGAAAAATATTTAGGTCAGTCACACGAGGCCTAAAGTTTATAATTTTCTACAAAAAAAAATCGTTTTCTCTCTCTACATTTTTTAAATTAATGAAATTGTTTTGAAAAATGTCAAGTTGACTGACGTAAAAAAATTATGTTGAACATTATAGTTGAAAAAAACTTTTACTCTTATGCAATGTTTATGTCTCCCACATAGTACTCAAAGATAAGGGGATTCTTTAAAGTTACATCTTATATTATGAACAAATTAATTACATTAAGAGGAATAAAAAAATGCTTCTGACACTATTCCTACTGTTTATGCAAAATGACCTCCCGAATCCGAATATCGTCGCCTTAGAGCAACAAAAAGACATCTAATCCCAGGAATAACACTAAGGTATCCTACTGTTGCTCTGAGGCGACGATATGAACATCACTCACCACTTTTTGGAAATGGTGCCATTTTTTTTCCCCACTTTCGACAGTTTTATTTTACCATTATTTTGATTTGAAGGGAAACAGAGCCTTAAATTGAACGTAACATTCCTCTGAAGGGTTAGAGATATGATAAGTATGAAAACATTAATATTTGTAGCAAGGAGAGAGGGGGGAGGGGGGATATTTCTCAATAAAATATATTTTTTAAAAACATTAATGATTTAAAAAAATATTTTAGGGGGTATAAGCCTCGTATCCGAAACTATATTCACGTTGTAAAATGAAAAACAAAAAAGAAAAAAAAAAAATCTTCGAAGCGTCGCACGTTGCTTACGAATCGCACGACCGATCTTCAGTAAAGAAACTTACATTCACAGATGTAATTAAGACTGAAAATTTAATTAAATAAGTTTATAATATAGCATTAATATGTATTTATATTCATGGTTCAAGTTTTGAGTTTTTATGTTCAATTCTTGGAATAATATGCTGCTAGGTATGAAAATATTTTCTCACAGTATAATCAAAACTTTTTTTCATTCATACAGGAGCGTCAAACTTACATTTAAAATAACTTATTAGGGAACAAATTTTTAAACTAACTTTATAAAAAAATAAATAAATAAACAGGGGAAAAGGGGGCTCATGTGAACAATTTTCTTCATTTCTTGATTTTTCAAAAAATGTTATCAATTTCTCAACGTAAAAGTGTCTCCATGATTGAATACACTTTTCTTTGTGTCATGGATTTTTTTGGGGATTTTTTAAAAAAGTTTTTCTTTACTTTTTGGTATTTTTAAAAAACGTAAAAAGTGTGCAGTTTTTCACATGTGCCCCTACAGGAGGACACAAGTGAGCAGGCCTGAGGCACATATGAACACGGATAAAAAATGCAGGAGAAGCATCATATTTTAGAGGGAAATTCTACAATATGAAACATATACCTAAATAACAAATACGTTGAAGGGTTTATAACCTATACTGCGTCAGTTTCAATTGTACTGTTATTGTTTCACTAAGGAAATATTTTCCCCGAATATATACCTGCGCACTGTCAAATTCTGAAGTCTCGTAGCCTGTTCCGATCACTGAATTGACTAGACAAAAACTTATATGAGTACATAATACAAAGAATTTTATTTATGTAAATTTATGTAAGGGTTACTCCTATATATATTTTGCTTTTAAGCTTCAAACATTGTTTGATAATTTATTTTAAAATGATTTTGAACTTCATTTTTTAATTAAATGACAAATATTTTGTGTCTTTTTATTTCCTGTAAGTATAATATGACACTAAATTATGGATCAAATACTTATGTAGTAATAAAAAAATTAAAAAATAAATATTTAATATTTTCATTTTTTATTTTTATTAATATTAATATCAACTGACAATAAATGTACAAACTGATTGTAGGAAAATAATAATTATAAATGTTTGCACATTTTTTAACACAATATCCTACACTAATAATATTAAGGAGAGAGGCTATGGGAACTGTTCACTTGTAGCCCTAGATGTTGTGTTCACAAGTGCCCCATCGTCTACTTTAGAGCTAATTCGTAAATTGTTTTTTAATTTTATTAAAAAAATTCCACATTGTCATAACTTTACTTGAATGTTCATACAATGGTTCGTAATAGTTAGATTTAGATTAGCAGTTAGTTTTAAAAAAGTTATCTCGTGAAGAAGACAGTGATAACATTTTTTCCACGCCTGCGAAAACAAAGAAGTTGCCACCAAAGAAACATAAAATGGCTCAGAGTGCTCTAAATGTTTATCCAAGAGGTAAAACTGGTACTGTCCTTAATTGAGAATTTTTCCAGATTTTTTGCTTGAAGCGATCTTAGTAAAACATACCATGCTCACATGTGCCCCGTGTTCACATGAGCTCCCTTTTCCTCTAAATAAAAAACAATAAAAATTTTCTAGTGGAAAAATCCTTATTAGCAGTAAATTATATCAAGATCTGAACATGTAAACTCAATACGAAAACAGAAACATTAATATACATTAATTTTGTATTATAAACGCATCTCATTTCATTTATAATATTAATTGCATCTGTGAATGTAAGCTTAATTACTGAAGATTCGTACATACAATGGGTGATGCTTCCAATATATTGTTTTTTTTTTTTTTTTACAATGTTAACATACTTTCGGATTCGGAGCTCATACGAGGGAAGCCTATGCTCTGATTTTACACCGAAAAATGAGAGAGGAAGATAAACGAGAAAAAAAAGCTCGTTTTTGACATTTAAATACTGGGGGGGGGGGAGAGAGAGGAGAATACTCCCATAGGATTCCTAGCTTGATTACAAATTCTCTTGCTTTTCAACTTTCCACTTCTTTAGTCCTCCAGAGAAATGTTAATGGTTAATATTATGCTCTGTTTTCCTCCAAATAAAAATAATGGCAGTGAAAAGATCGAAAACTGAAAGAATAGGGTTCCGCCTTTTCAAAAAAGCAGTGGGTGTGACTGGGAAAACGGTGGTCATATTCGGGTTCGGGCGGTCATTTTACATTGAGACCTGCAGAAATAATATGAGAAGCATTTTTCATGCCTCTTAGTGTAATAACACTAGTAATGCCAAAAATAGCTATTTCCGAAGTAAATTTTGCCTCGCTAAACACGAAAATCACCATAAAACGTTGAGATTAGCTCTAGTTTTCAAGATACAGAGTCAAATAGGATAGTGAATTCTCACTAATGTTCTTTTTTCGTGGCAGATAGACCCCCCCCCCCCCCATGGGACTGACTGTCTTCTAAACTTCGACCCCTGGTTGGGATAGAAAGTCTCACTACATAAAACCGAAATGGACTTAGGACTTCTGGAAATTTAAATTCTGGGAAGAGAAATGCCCAAAATCAGAATCTATTAGATCCACCCATTTTTGTATCACCCACGGTCATTCTGCTGGGGATAATGAAGAACTTCGGGGAAAGCTGTGAACAAAGAACGTTCTCCAATACCTTACAGTGAAATTTCCAAGATATATTGAAGCTAAGGTTAAGGAGAGAATTTTTAACGGCCCTTATAATACGCACAATTATGAAAATCACTGTTTTTGAAGACACATTTGCGAGGGAAGAAAAAAACACCCATGAAGCTTTTTTTAAAGGGTTGTATCACAAGTATTTCTAAGCAGCAGGGAAGACGAGAACTAAAAACAGTAGGTCAAACAATCCCTACGGAAGTTCTGTGACCATTTGATGAATGATATGTCTCTGAAACTCTATTTTGTTCACTCCTTCCTGGATATTTTGGTTAAAAACTAAAGCTATGAACAGTGAGCATGAGAAAATGTTTCACCAAGATATCTTTACAATGGAAAGCAGATATCAGGTTCATTGGACCGAGTTAAATGCTCACGAAATGCTGCTGAACTATTACTAGAGATGATTCTTCTTTGACGCACAAAAAGCAATTGAAAATGAAGCGTTTACCGCAATAAGCCAAAAGCAACCAGTGCTTCCCGAAAAATAAGCATTGTTTATTAAAACAGGACCTATTTAATAACATTTATTGCACAAGATTTTTTTTTCCTTTTTAACATAACCTTTAAATCAATGTGTAGTTGCTGTAGCTTGAAAACAAGAGCTAATAAAAAAAAAATCACTCCCATATTCGTTTTTCTCGACCCAAAATTAGTAGGTCTATTTAAAACTAGGATGAAGAAAAAAAGTAATTTTTTGTTGACTAGTGTAATTATTTCATAATGAAAAAATTGACTTTAACTTTAAAAAACATTAATATTTTAGTACTGTGCGGGAGACCTAAATATTGCATGGTAACAAAAGTTAATTTTTAACAATAATGTTCAACTTCATTGTTTACTTGAGTAAACTTAAAAATTTTTAATACAATTTCCTTAATTAAAAAAATATATATAGAAAAAAGGAAATTTTTGTACACAATAATAAACTTTAGACCTCGTGTGGCACACCTTTTTTGATTTGAGTGAAACTTTTTGTAGTACATGTGGATCTGTAGAAGCAACTTTAAAAAATTCTTTGCAAAATTAAATTTATCAACTTAAAATTTTGAATTTCCGAAAAGAAAGTTTTTTTTGATAGTGGTACATTTTTCAAATCTTTAATTTGTTTATCAGTCATTGAATCATCCAAGTAGTGTATATATATTTCCAATATCTTGATTTGCAAGTCATGGCTTATTATGAACCATTTTGAACTCTGGTCACGTCTGTGTTGCATATTCAAGGACTTGATTATAAAATTTTCGTTCGTTATCAGAATACATTATGTTTGGATCGTCGGAAAGGTGAAAGAGGTCAGACACGTTATTGACTACTTCATCTGCCCTTTAAACGTAAGCAGACTCATTATTAATATAGCAAATAGTTCATCAAATAGTCTCATTAATCTTTTTTTTAACACTTTTTTTAGAAGAAGGGGAAAAAGCTGGAATTTTCTTTCTTTTTTTGTGACTGTTCGATAAGATCCTCCCGGTATCTGGAATCTTAATGAAATAACCGGCTCTGCAATAATTTTTTTAATTATTTTAAAAATAAACATGCATAAAAAAGATGCATACAACATTGAAAATTCAATTTGAAAATAAAATGTTTCAATAGTTGCGATTTTTAAATTGAGATTTTTCAAAAACCTCATTTAAAAAAATTACAAGGATTAATTTGCTCTCCTTTTAATGTTTAACAAATTAATGTTGATCGAATCGTGTGAATTCAATTTTTGAATGCTGTAACTTTAGAGAAAGAAGCTTTCTTGCCCTCGGGTTACACCCATCTGGAAGAGGGGAGGGGGGTGAGACTCCAAGGTAATTTAAGAGTTTATAAAAAATATATATATATATAGGGTCATTCCATAGTGACGAACGTAACATTCAGAGACTGTTCCGTTGCATAACATGAGTTTAAAACGTCTAATAATCATTTACTTGTGGTTTTGTGAAAGAATAAAACTTCTGTGTAATATTCCTTCAATAAAACACAGTATAAACTACATAAATTGGCTTTTGAAACTTAATTACTGACGAACGTAATAGTGACGAACTTAGTGTGACGAACGTAACATTTTTGCAACCTTTCAATTACAACATGAAATTCAGCTCTCAATTTCTCTACAGTTTAGGTAGATATTATTGTAAAAAAAGTTCAATGCACTATTTTCATTCCTTAACTTTATTTTTCATGCAGAATAATATTCATTTTCCTTATAATGTAACAGAAATGAATATTTCTTCAAAAAATGATGTGTGACGAACGTAACATCGAAGAGCGAAACTCTGAAGTTACGTTCGTCACGCTGAAGACTAGTTTTTTAGACCGTTACGTGTCTAAATATTAAAAATAAGTAAGCACTGATACTTTGTCTTAAAAGTAACACTTATATCAACAATTTTTCAAGATGGATTAAATGCTTTTTTATTGGATTTGTGCAAAATAATTTTTTTTTCTCCTCTCTTTTGAAGTGAAACTTTTTATGCGAGAGCTTTGATTTTCTGATCCCCAACCTTTTTGTGTGACGGAAGTGAAATAATTGATTTTTAACTGTTGCCAGAAGAAATAAAAAATGGTAGCGCTTAAATTTAATTTTGTTAGTAAAATTAACAATTTAATTTCAAGGCTTAAGTAAGCATATATTTGTGGATTTTGGTCACTTTAAACTTTTCAAATAATGCAGATTTTCAAGGATTTCTTTGATTCAAGTTCAAGAGAGTAATCCACCATTGCAAATGGTTTAGCCTTGAATTTAGTTTGTTAACTTTTATCAAACTTAACTTTATTATTACTATTACTTTTAGTTTTTGGCAAGAGCTGAAAGGCGGATTTCGAATAATTTTTAGTTGTCTCACTGTTTATAGTCTATTTTCTTCATTAACATATACAATCATGTTGTGAATATGCCTAAGTAAGCCGCAGAAAGAACAAGATCTTGCTTGAGAGAAAACGTACGCGTGAAATGGCAGTTTAGAATGTAATAAAGAAGAAAAGATAAAAGATTTTCTTCTGTCTTTGGTCTTTAAAACAATTTTTTTTTAAAAATCACACACAAGCGGAACTTTTTTTTATTTTCCAGAAAGCTATCAAGAAATGTAATCTTCTTTACGAAAAAAATATCCATTGTAAGGATTGTTTTTTCCAAGAAGGTTTCTTCCAGGAACTTTTTGACTTTCATTTCTGTCACAGTAATTCCAATATTATTATTTAGCAAGATAACATATAAAAGCATATTTTCTCCTGAGACTACCCGGAAGAGCATGCTTTTTGAATCTTTCCGTAAACTTAGCACGTTGAGATAGACGAAGTTGTATTGATTTACAACTCTATACAAAGCTAACTTATTAGCTTCTCTACAATTGATTCTCATCCTCCTGACTTCTCATTCTTGATTCCTCAGTCTTTCTGCTTTTTTTTTTAATCGTTGTGTGTGTGTGTGTGTTAATATTCGCATACGCTCTGCTGATTTTTTTTCCTGTCATTTTCTTTTTGGTTACCTGCCATTCTTGCTCTTTGCTTTAACTCTCTCTCTCTCTTTTTTTTTTTTTGAGCTGTCGATTTTTCTATAAAATGCAACCCAAGAAAATTCCACAAATATGCGTTGAAAATCGAGTTAATTGTTGTAAAAATTACAAAATATTATAGGGACATTGAAAAAATAACCATTTCAAAATATACATTTAATTTATTTTTTATTGAAGTAAACGTTCCAAAGAGGCAGTGTTTGTTTTACGTTCGTCACAATCAATATGGCAGGATCCATTACAATGGATATCCATTACAATGGATATTTTTTTCGTAAAGAAGATTACATTTCTTGATAGCTTTCTGGAAAATAAAAAAAAGTTCCGCTTGTGTGTGATCTAAAAAAAAAATTGTTTTAAAGACCAAAGACAGAAGAAAATCTTTTATCTTTTCTTCTTTATTACATTCTAAACTGCCATTTCACGCGTGCGTTTTCATCACGCTGATAGGTAATTGTGTAAATAATTTAATAAAAATTCAACACTTTAAATGCAATCTAGGAAGCTCTTGGGAAGAGAATAAAGCAAAGTTTTTCTTTTTATAGTCCTATAAAAAGTGTGGAAGGGAAAAGACTACGTTTTGTGACGAACGTAACAGGCCGTTCAACACATAATTCAAAACTAGGCTCAACAAGAAAAAAAATAATAATAAAATTCAATGAAAGAAATTAAAGAAACTGAAATCTCGAAATGTAAGCAATAATTGAAAAAAAAAATATTTACATCGAAGTATGCTTAAAAAATTACAGGTCATGGTTCTTGAATGCTATATAGTTAAAATTTACATGTTATTGTTGAAGATCTTCAAGCAGTAATTATTCTACGTAGGGCATCCATCCTGAAAAACCTTTTACGAGATTCGAAAATTAAGATTGTTATCTCTAAAATTATTTGTAACACATTAATATTGATTGAGTTTGAAATTTTGGCCTGCAGGTTGACATTTTCGTGCAATGACCCCATACTTTAATTCTGATATATTTCTCCAAAAAATCTTAAATTATATTTGTTTTATAAAATATTAATGAAAATAGGGTACTATGTTGGTGGGAGAGGATGGGTTACATATGAGTCTTTAGCAAATTTTACACAAAATGCGGTGGCATACTGCTTTGTACGAATAGCTTTGAAACTACACGTATATTTCTTCTTTACTCAATTTTGAACTTGAATTTTATTGACAGCTTTAGAATTACCCTTAATATAAAGATTTCAAGATTAATTTCTATTGAACAATGCAATCAAGATATCATATACTGATTTTATTTCGCACCTTTTAATGAGAACCATGTTTATAGAATAGTCTTTTGGTTTAACACACATGGGTTACATTTTTTTTTTTTTTTTTTGATCTTTTGGATTAGCGCTTTAGCGCCAAAACTTATTTGATTTGCCACCCTCTCAGAAGTTTCCACCCAGGCTACGGGCCCCGACTTGCCCCTGGGATACATTTCTTTTACTATATTTTATAACTGAGATCAAAGTGAAAAACATATTATTATTGTTATTTGAAAGTGATTACTTCCGATTCAAAAACTGCTTCTACTTACAAAATATTAGGGAACAAAACCTTTGATGACAGTTGCTAATAGTTCAAGAAAAGTTTTTATAAAAACAAACAAACCAGCGGCTCGGCGGAGGTAGCTATCACAGAAATTGAAAGCTCGATAAATAAAGAAGCCAGCTATATAGTTGCCAATGGCAGTTACTTTTTCATTAGTAAGTCTTGATACATAAATCGAATCAATTTGTAGTCAGTTTTTTCAAAAAAAATGAAAGGATAGTCAGTGAAAATTAGAGAAAATAAAAATAAGCGAGAGAAAGTAGAGTTGGCATGTTTTCCAGCGACTCCGACTCTAACTCCTTTACCCCAAAATCACTCCAACTCCACAGCCCTGAGAAAAACACAGTTTAAACAGTGAATAAATAGAGGCTTTTTGGAAAGGAAAATTTGAAAACTCTCAAAACATCACAATTTAGAGGGTTTTTTTTTCTCTATTCCTAATGGTAAAAAGGCTATTTGGCTTCTTTTAAGAACATACATACATTGGAATTGATAACGATAAGTTTACAAATAAGTGAATAAATAAATAGATAAAACCAAATAATAATAATTCATTCAACGATATTTTGGTTCAACATATTTTTTTTTGTTCCTCATTTCTTTAGCTAAATAACTGAGCATATATTCCCAAAGCTTTAATTATTACAAATGGTTATCATAAAGCTGTTATAATGTTATGCTTTACAATTGTACGTTGTACAAGATCGGATATTTATTTTACATCAATTTTATTGCATTCGTGTAAATAACGATTTGAATTCTATCAACAAAGCAGAGCTATTTCACTCGTGTCACTTGCAATGCTACTACTAAAGATGTATGTATTTAGCATGGGTAACACCGGGGGCTGTAATGTATGGTGTACCGCCTTTCCCCCGTACAAACACAAAAATAAAAAAAGAGATTTTGATGTTCTATGCAAACATGAAATTGAAAGTCGTACAATTTTCAGAAACAACTACATTTGTGTTATAACGAAATGTTAAGTGGTCTAATGTACAAAATACAAATTTCAGGTACAGCTACATTTGAGTCAAAACGAAATTTTAAGTGGGCTACAAAAGAAAAATAAAAACTACGGATGCTTTTTATATAACTTGTTCTAAACACATATGTGCAGGCCGTCACAAGAACAAAAAAGTATGGTTGTGTATGAAATTGATGGTCCCTTAATTTTTTCTGGCGTATCTCAAACATAAAGATAATAGGGTTTAGTTTTTTGGTTTAAGATGAAGACACTACTAGGTCGAAGTGCTGACAATATGAACTAATCCTGAGTATAAAATTCTCTCTATGTTGTGTCGGGGAGGAGAGAAGGGGTGGGAAGGTTCCTTCCCCCGGAAAATTCTCAAATTTGTAGCTCTAAAATGCATTTTAGCTTTATCTTTTTTAAAACTTGCAATTCCATTTTGTATGTTCCCCCCCAGACGGGGGACACCCAGGGCGGCTGCCCTCTCCTCCCATAGCGACGCCACTGGTATCAGTGTTAATATGTGTTTTACATTTTATTATGTGAGAATATGTTTTGTTTTGCTTTTCTTTCAGCAAATTAATTTCAGCATCACTTTTTTCTTCCTTTTTTTTCGCGATGCTCTCACCCCAAATTTACGGTTATAAGTTGAATACTGCTGCATTAAGGTACATTATGATTTCGCTTGAAGATGTCAGGAGGGAAAAACCGAAATCAAATACCAAAAAAAAAAAAAAAAAGTTAGAAAAGATGCAAGACTAACACTTTAAAATCCTTCATCATTTTTAACAATGCAAATTGATTGTTTCGAGGAAATCCCAAGCTACATTAAATTAGATTTGCATAACTTATTTTATAAAAAACATCTCTTTACGTGCAGCGTAAAATTTTGAGCGTTTAAATATTGTAAATGATGTATCATTCAATATTTACTACCGGAAAATATGAATATGTCTTTCCTCGGATATTGTATCTACATTTTCTCAGTTGCATTTAGGCCACAAAACTCATAAGTTCCCATAAATTTCTGTTTTCTTATTTCTGGTTTTTCAGTTATTTGTTTTTAACTTTCAAGATGTATTTTCTTCTTGCGCTAAAAGACGGGCGTACTTACATCATTTTTAAAAACTTAGCATTACAGCTTCCTTAACGTTCAACACCTTTCTCTTTGCTGCATTGAGGGTGAACGACAGGTTACTAGGCCTGGGTCAACTCAGCTTACACTTTCAAGTTATTTTCACCCAGTGTTTCAGGATAAAGGATTGATTGCAATTAGTGCGCTATACAATCAGAAGAGAAATGTCTGCTTTTCTCACTTTGATTGTCTGCAATTGTTTCCAAATTTAACAGACCTCTAGGGATATTTGATTAGATCAGAGATTCAACCTAAGATTAATAAACTCATATCTCTGTTGCAGGCTAACTAATTATACCATTTCCCCACTACGGTAAAAAAGCACGCATATTTTTATCTTCTGTATATTATTAATTACAAATATGAGAGACAGAAAGCACGCTATTACTTGATGATTTAGGGATAAATTGAAGTCTAATAATCTAATTTGTAGACTGAATTAATTAGTTTTAACTTATAAACTATACGTTACAGCTTTAATATAAAACTGTGTTTTATTACACATTAAAATATTTTAAAAATCATGCTTAATTTATGTGAAGCTTTACGATTTTTTTTTTTTTTTTTTTTTGCTTTGTTTTTAAAACTCCGAGGTTAATTCAATACAGGTTAAATGAAAGCTTTTGTTCTTCAATTAAGTATGTAGGGGAATGTGGGGCAAAGTGAAATGGCTAAGATGACTAAGCTTTTTCAAAATGAACAACTTGGAAATTTGTTTGAAAATTACAATACATAAAGAAAGAACATTTTATTTTATTATAAAACTTGCATTGAAACAGAATTTTAAATTTTTGGCAGTAAATTTGCGTTTTCAAAACAAAGTGGAAAATTTTCACTTTTATTTTTTATGGGGCAAAGTGAAAAAATGAAATATTTTATATTCGACAGTAAAAAATATTTCTTATCAAATGAATAAAATAAAAAAGGTTGAATGAATAAATAAAAAGATTATGAAACAATAAAGGAATAATTAAATACATTAATTAATGTATGAAGAAGAATAAATGGAGTAAAAGAGTAAATGAATAAGAAATAAAATGAATGAATGTATAACTTTGTGAATAGTTATATAAAGAAAGGCAAATGAATTAATTAATAAATGAATACGCAAGCGATTTAGTAACTGATTGAGTAAGTAAACGAAATAAACTATATTTCACTTTGCCCCGCAAGGAATTGACAAAATGTTTAAAATACAAATAAAGTTAATATTTACTAAATATATATTGCACCAAATATTAGGTCTCAATAATTGTTTAAAATGTTAATAACAAGAAGTTAATCATTTTATAATTACGAAAATAATTTTTGACTTACAACAAAATATTACAATATGAGTATCAATTTTCGAAAATTGCCTGTGTTATCATATGCTTTAACTTTCGGGGATGTTTTTTTCATGACTGGAATAGACTACATTTGCTACTACATGGTTAAAACATTACCAGATATGTGACGTTAAAAGCAGAGTAAATATTTCACCATTTCACTTTAGCCCGCTATTTCACTTTGCCCCACAGTCCCCTACTTCTACAGTAAAATCCTGCTGAATTTGTATCTCTTATGTTTTAGCGTTTAGTATTAAAACCAACTAAATAAATTACTTAACATTTTGCAGGCGAGATAAAAAAAAATCATTTCATGCTGTGCCCACTTAATTTGTCCAACAGATTTTTTTCTTCCGTTTGAGTAGCATTTGGTGTAAGAATTCATTTATGCTTTCTTTTTTAAATTAGCAGTGTTTAAGCAGCTATTATTTAACGCAGATATATTTATTATTTTCAGATATACTTATATGCAAATAAATAACGCATAAATACTTATTATTTGCAGATAAAAATAACTTGGATTGAGCTGTTTTTGAAGAAAACTGGTCGTATTTTTTAAAATTTTTTAACTGTTCATTCAGATTCCAATTAAATTAATATTGCTGGGACAGTTTAAAATAGAAATATTGTGAAGCATCGCACAATGATGACATCACGCAAAGACTAGATTTCTTTCAACAAGAAATTATTGAAATACTGTTCGCAATCGCACAATTTAATATGTTTTTCCTTGATTTTTTTTTTCTTGATAAGTGATTTTTTCTGGAATGAGCGGTTCGATTAATCGGAGCAAAAAACGAAATATGTAGTTCACGTACAAAACTGAATTTCATAACTATTTTCCTGCTTTGACTAACTAATTCGTTTTGTTTACGTTACTCGACAAATCAGGATGTAGAATGTACATTACTTTTAATGCTTCAGTGTTTTCCTAATTGTTTTGGTTTCACATATTAAGTCAATAAATCACATCACACGGAAGCCCGGAGAAAATTAAATCTTTGATGATACTTGGTCAGTTTAAATGTCCCCTTATGCATTTCCTTATGACAAGTTCTTTCTCTTTTGTATGCAAATGCTTTTTTCTTCTGAATGTCTGTTTCTGAAGTGCACTTTTTCACGCTATTTCCTTCTTTGTCCTTACTTTTGCCGAACTTAAGCATAAGGATGACAAGAAGTACGGTTTGCACGCGAAATTAGCATGTACATCATTTTGTTATTGGAGTTAATACATATTCCATTGCGGGATCCTCGGAGTTCCTCTTCCTGTGTTTTTTATGCTGTCATTGTTTTGGGAGGAAGCGCAAAGCTCAAGCCCTTTCTTAATCGTTTTTTTATTTATTTAATTGATTGAGAAGCAATGACTGGTGTAGTTGAAATTTACAGGGCTTTTAGTGAAGTCTTGTACTGATCAGAATATGTACTTAAAAAAACTATTTAAAATTATACATAATTATTATTTTTTTTTTTTTGGTTTTTATATCATCACGTCCCTTCCCCCTTTAGTGCAATATTTGTTAAAGTTATGTAGGTGGTGCTAACATAAAATACCGAAAATGGAGTCTATGAAAGAAAAAACTCAGTGTTTTATTTTACCTGTGGCGAATTTTTCAATGATAAAGTATTTGCACACTTACTTCATAATAAAATAACAGTTGAAGAATAATCTGTGAAATTTTTATGTAGCGATTCTTAGCGGGCGTCGAAGACAAAAAAACAAGGGGGGGGGGAAGTTCGTTGCAATGGTCCTTCCAGCGGATCATCTGAAATTAAAAAAAAAAAAAAAAAATTATTAGTTAATAAGTTTCTACAGGCAACAACGACGATTAGTATTATCATTACTAGGGGGCTCCGTCCCCTGCTCGTTTCGCTCGCAAACAGCAATGCTCACCCCTTTTTCGGGTATCAGGGAAGGGTGATGCTGAATTGAGTTGGGTTACTTTTATAGTCGTTTTGCAGAAGTATTCCAACTCAAATCCACGGTAATTACTCTTTCCAATTACCCGAAACAGAGATCAACATTGACGATTTCGGAGGGCAACTTACTAGAGCAGCACTATAATCCCCTTTAAAAACTAAATGCTATATAATAGTAGCTTTCTGGTTTCGAATTTGATTTCAACACGCTAAAAATACCCCAAAAACGTTCCAACTTCAGAGGCAACAATTGCATCGAAGGCTAGTGTAATTGTTATTGCCTAAATTCTTGGGAACAAAAATTGCCTGACTGTGTTGCAATCTATCTTATTTTTAGTTTGTTGGCTAGAGGAGATCTAGGAATAAAGTATTTGAGAGAACATTTTCTGTAGTATATTTATTCAATAATTTCTGAAGGAAAAACTGACAAAAACGAATGTTATGACTGTATTTACGCACAAAAGCCACAGTTAACTAGCAGATCAACTAGAAATCGTTATGTTATTGACCTGTCTGCCTTCCCTGGATTAAATTAATGGATTTCCTTTCATTTAGGCTCATAAATAGAACAGTTTTTAAACTATTTAAAATTAGACTGGTGTGTTATAGCGTCGTAATCGTTTCGCTACTCTAATTAACCGTAATTATTCTTACGGAGAATTCAATTCATAATTACTTAATATAACTTATGATTTAATCCATTCTCCTTAGTTATTCCCTGTTTCCTTGATTCGAATTAGCATTGACTCCTTGATGTATTTTTTTCTTCAAATGCGTTGAAAATGATGCATAACATGGGTTGCGTCTTTTTTTTTTTCCTTTTCTTTTTGGCGAATCCTTATGTTTGGTTGTCGATCGTTTTCAAATTCATCAAACTTTTGTTAGGATTCAGATTATAGGGTCAGTTTCTTAACTTTCTCATGTAAACTCCATGCAGAGTATTCATGATTGCAAGTGACTAAAGCGTTAGAGATTACAACGATCAATTTGTCCTCAACCATTTGAGGGTAGGATCACTGCCTAACTATTATTGTATCAGGTTAAAAGTGCAAAATATGAAAATTTCAAAATGGTTAGTAAATTTCAAATAATAATAATAATAAATGTTTTAATTCACTCCTTTAACCTATGGTGCTTATTTATGGGTGAATTAAGCTTACCTTAAACTTGATCCTAAATCGCGCACCAACTCGATTATAGTTTTAAGTCCCTACGGAAAATTAGGCTCGCCTATTTTGATTCCCAAAAAATCTACTTCGCAATATTTTCTTCTTAAAATATTTTACTCTATAGGTCAAATCTTTCTTGTTAGTTTTCTAAAATTAACAACATTGTAGATTGAAAGAGATTAAACTTGTTTCAGAACTTGCCACAAGAAGATTTGAATTGTTCGTGTTTTTATTTTATTTTTTCTTTTTTTTTTTTAAATCTCATGCTGCTTTTTATAATGTTTCGGGTTTAAGTCAGTTTCAATTTGTGTGATCTTTTAATTTTTAAAAACCCAAATGCTTTTTATTTTGAACTTTCATTTGAGGAGTGAAAATCACTGTGATAAAACGAATTGATACGTTACGAACAAAACTTTCAACTATATTAAATTAAAAAACTGTGACAAAAACAAACATATTTGTTAGTTGCCACATTTCTTACATATCTTTATTTTTGGTTTTTTAATACCACTCGTCTACACAGTTTACAAGTTCAACAGAGAGCAGCTTTTAGCTTTGTTTTCCTTTTGTTACAAAACACCATAACTCTCTTTTAAGAGGAAGAAAAACCAAGGACTAGAGCAGAAAAAGGTGTTTAAAAGACAAACGCAAATTTTGTTGCTTGTTAAGTGCATCAAGTATCTCCATGATGATTTCCAGTAGTTGTTGCTGTGTCACAGTAATTCCTATGAAGATATTAGGTGCCATTGCCTTAAGGGATTGGAGTTCTTTATTTACATATAAGACAACACAAGAAAAATTTACAGTGAAGAAGAAACTCCCAGGGCAACGGGGGGGATCGAACCCATGACCTCCGGCATTCGAAGCGAAGGAGGCCCCAGAGTATTTCTAGCAATCTGATTCCTTAACCTGCCTGTTCGGAGCCGAGTCACATCGCCCAGTTTCTGTATCATCTATTAATTTAAAATCAATATTATTAATGGGCTGTCATCTAGGTTTTGCTTGATTTGGCGAGATATTGTCAAGCTGCCACCTAGCGGTCGCCATGTTAGTCGCCAAACACCAGCTTGGTACTATGTTGCTTACCACTATAACCTAGTGAACGCAACGGGAAGCAGGCGGAACCTTCTAATATGAGGATCAGTTAATAAATAACGAGTCAGAGGCTATACAATAGATTTTATTCGACATTCTTCAAATATATTGTCCGAAATTGTTTGAACACTTATCCCACTGGGAAATTAGTTGCATAATTCCGTGCTGATGAAAGTCCTTTGGCTGCTGCTGGAACCAATTCTGCATGCACTCCTTGACTTCATCGTTCAAATGAAATCATTTTCCCCGAAGTGAATCCTTGAGTGCCCCAAAGATGTGGGTGTACATGGAGATAGATCTGGACTAGAAGGGGGTTCAAGACTTCCCGCTTAAATTTTCGCAGAAGTTCCTCTGTTGCATTGGCTGTGTGTGGTCCCGGTAAACTTTCACTAGCTGTCATGTTGCGCGACAACGCTAGACCACGAACAGTCAATTCGGGGACAACGAATTCATTTGAACGACGAAATAAAAGAGTGCATGCAGAATTGATTCCAGAAACAGCCAAAAAACCTTTTATGAGCACGGAATTATGCAATTAATTTCCCAGTGGGATAAGTGTTCAAACGATTTCGGACAGTATTTCTGAAGAATGTCGAATTAAATATATTTTATAGCCATAGCATCTGACTCTTTATTGACTGACCCTTATATTAGAAGGTTCCGCCTGTTTCCTGCTGCGTTCACTAGATCATAGTGGTAAGCAGCCTAGTAGCAAGCTGGTATTTGGCGACTAACATGGCGACCGCTAGATGGCAACTTGACAATATCTCGACAAATCAAGCAAAACCTAGATTACTATTAATAATAGTGATTTTAATTAATGTCTGGTACTTAAACTGGGTGAAGTGACTCGGCTCCGAACAGGCAGGCAGGCCATTGAGAAGAGATAAAATGGAGGGAGTGAAGACTTTAAGTAAACCAAATACCCCAAGTCACGTGATAGATTTCAAAGCAAAGCATTGGAAGAAATCAGGTTTCTTTTGCTAGTTTCAAGCAATACGTGTCAACCATTCGTCGTTGTTGAGTCACGTGACTTGGAATCGTATAGCCTTCACTTTTGCTGAGCCAATCATTGGACTTGCTCCCTCCATGTATATTTCTGCTCTAAGAGGCAGACTCGCACAGGTTTTAATGACAGATTACTAGAAATACTCTGAGGCCTCCGTCAATCTGAGGTGAAAACTTCGTTTCGAATACCGGAGGTCGTGGGTTCGATTCCCATCGGCGTCTGGGTGTTATTTCTTCTTCTTGTGCTGTAAACTTTTCTAGTGTTGTCTTATACGTAAATAAAGAGCTCCAATCTCCAAGGAGTGCATGTAGCTTGGTTCCAGCAGCAGCCAAAGGACTTTTATAAGCACGATTATACAACTAATTTCTCAGTGGGACAAGTGTTCAAAAAATTTCGGTTAGTATTTTTGCAGAGTGTCGAATAAAACATGTTTTATAGCCTCTGACTCCTTATTTATTGATTGACCCTAATACAATTATAAAGATGGATCCAGTTGCTGTAAGAATAAAATGTAAAGCGAAACCAACTTGGGTAATGCACAATGGGAAAAATTGAAAACATTAATTGCTGCATTACCCATGTTGGTATTGCTTTGCATATAATTTGCATGTATTGTTACTGTTAAATTGCGTTCTGCGAATTCAATTGCAGGCTTTATAAAAGTAACGTTTTTTAGACATCAAATCAAACAATTGTTTACCTTAGTTTTATCTACCAGGAGTTTTTCAACAGACCTGACATTTCTCAATTGGTGCGGTTAAGTCAACAGTCCCTTAATTTCGACTTCCGTAGTTTTGAAACAGCTATATTTCTCTGTCAAGAAGCATTTTTTGTTTTCTGTTCATTTTTAACCCTTAAGCGGTTTAGCATTTCATGTTAAGTTATTCTAATGAATGAAAATATTGAGGTTGATACGAATGAATTACAGTCGGACCTCCATATATCGAAGTAGCAAATTGCCGGGAAAAAATTCGTTTATAGAATTTTCGATATATAGAAACAATCTGTTTTTATCATAAAAATCTCCTAAAACAGTAAAATTAAAGCTCATTTTCGTGTATGAAACCCAATTTCTAATTTATACGAGCATCAGATTAAAAGTTAAGTATTGAAAAATTAACAGAAATTACACTTTTGCGTCTTCACACATCTTCATTTTTCGTCAATTCAACTTGATCCGCAATATTGGGGTATTTTCGTTTCGACAATGTGATCGAGAGAAAAAGAAAGAAAAACCACAATCTACTTAACCTGAATGATTTTTACTGAAGTTAAAAGACTAAAAATGATAATCAACAGACAAAAGGGATAACTTGAAACTGATTTTACAGTGTTACTGGTAATAAGATTTGAAATGAACTTGACGGAATTGAAGAACTCCAGAACGGAACAACGACATATCTACACACCTCTCAGCCCCAGATTCCATATGAGTTTCAGAGCAACCTTTAGTGAACATAATATTCTCCCCTAACCTTCATTTTTCATGAGACAAACAGTCTAAAATGGAAAAAAAAAATCTACGAATGTCTCGAGAAAAATTTCGATATATAGAGATTTTTTCGATATATAGAAACAATTTTTCTATGTAATGAACATGGAAACGTGCTGGAATTTCGATATATAGAAAATTTCGATATGTGGAAGTTCGATATATGGAGGTCAGACTGTATTTTCCTGCATAAATTTTCTATTTCCAACGATTCATAAAACGTTCTTTTTCAGTCCTTAGTTCGTACAAAAGGGAAATTCCCTTAATTTAGATTTCAGCACTTTTAAAATAACTAAACTTTTTTATTTTCTATTCATATCTAGCACGCAGGCGTTTAAATATTCTGGAATGAGCAGTATCTGCAGGAATAAGTCCTTCGAGATATTTGAAGAAACGCGTTTTTAATTCATTACTAACGATAGGAAAATGCTGGAATTAGACTTTTCTTTTTTTCGCGCTTTCTATTCAGCGGCAACCAAATAAGGCAGTTTGGACAGATTAGCTAACGTACAATAGATGCCAAAAAATGAATAAAAAAAAAGAAAGAAACATTTGCAGTTACTGCCTTTTACCTGTCCATGGCAGTATTCTGTTAAGTTACATTAATGAATGAGAAATTTTCGAATTAGAAATTTTTTTTCTCCTTAACTATCCTACCTCCCAATGATTCATAAAACGCTATTTTCAAACTTCTCTGACAAGAAGCATTTTTTATTTCTGTTCATTTTTAGCATATATGCGTTACAGGTAGAATGAAAAATTTCCGAATCGGAGAGAAATTCATTTTCTTTTCCGAAACATTTATGCACATTTCCCCACTCGCAATGATTCTCAAAACGCTCTTTCTGACGTTTCAATTAAATCACAAAATCAGAACTCCACTGTCAATTGAAAAAGTAATTGTTCCACATCTAGTCACTTCCTGAAAAGGCCACAACTTTCACTTCGTGCAAAATACGCAAGAGAGAGTTGAAAAAGAAAACCTAATGCCATAAACAAAAGTATCACGGAAGTTGAAAAAATGAAGTAAAAAAGCTTCTCCCTTTGTTTTTTTCATACTAAAGACTTAATGTAATGAGGAGAACCATTTGACTACCTGTCGGAAACGATCTCATGTTCAGCAGTCTGGAAAACGACTCACTCCGATTCGAATTATTCAACCGTAATTTGTTGATAGGAATTAATTTATTTTGACCGTAATTTGTTACTTTAGACAAATATTCAATCAATGTATGATGTGTTTTATGCAGTGGAAGCGATTCGGGAGGAGATAGGGGGGGGGGGAGTGACTGCCCCCGCCTTTTTTTTTTTTGTCATCAAAGATTGCTTGAACGTTAAGATTTCAATTTCAGAACATTCTAGGTGAGATTACCCGAACATTAACAGCAGTTTTAAAACTTTAATTTTAAAAATTTTCCAGGAGAAAAAGTCCCCGAGAGCACTCCCTCGTTCCTTTAAATTCAAAGATCACCTTCATTTGCGTTATAAAGGCTCCAGTTAGGGGAAAGAAATCAGGACTAGATCGCGTAAAACTGCGTTTTTAAGACTCCAATTTAGAAAGAAAAAGAATCCAGATATCTTTTTCTGAAGTCTTCAAAGGAAGTTCAAGATTGAGTTCTTAGGATTTCATCAATTCAGAAAAAAAAAAAAACTTGGACACCTCCGAACCCTTTCGTTCCTCCTTTAGTCAATAAAGAGAAGTTTGAAATAACGTTTTGAAAGACGTTTAAAAAATGTTTTAAGCTTTGCAAAATTTCTGGAAGAGAACCCTCCCCCCCCCCCTTCTAGTCATCAAAGATAGCCTAAAATACTCTTCAATTTCCTTAGAAAAAAAAATTGCCCCCACACTTGTAAG
Organism: Uloborus diversus; assembly: GCF_026930045.1. NCBI lineage: Eukaryota > Metazoa > Arthropoda > Arachnida > Araneae > Uloboridae > Uloborus > Uloborus diversus. The sequence goes on along the minus strand of NC_072740.1, from coordinate 90,563,142 downwards.
CCCAACTTGCCACCTGGCCGCCTCTGGTTTTATGCAACTGTAAAATATATTTATGACAGGCCCGTATTCAAGGGATGATTTTTTAGGGTTCAACCCCCTCCAAAATTTCAAAAGCATTTCAAAAATGCTTTTCACCATCTTTTTTCAGAGAAAAATAGAACTATTTTATTTTTCTAATTTTTTTTTAAAGTTTCATTTGAAAAAAAATTCATTTGAAAAATGAAAGTTTTATTATTGAAAAACTGCAAACTCTCTCAGCATTTATTTATTTTGTAGTTATTGCAAACACCATATCTTACAAAACAGTACAATGTTTTCCAACGAATTCAAAAACATTGAAATTCATTGAATCTGAAAGAACCAAATTCTATTTTTACCACATTATTATTGTCAAAAAATATGAATTTAGGAAGTACTATACTTCGAATGCGCGCGTAGGCGTACACGCATATATTCTTTTGAGTTATCGGAAAGATATCTATTAATAGAGGTACAAGGAAGTTAAGTAGTGCACACTACACACATGACATTTTTTTTCGTTAGATTTAGATAGGTATGTCATCTTTTACATTTGCTCAAAATTGCAACAAAACACAATAGAATATGAGAATCAGTGGGATGTAAATGGAAAAATTAAAAATTTGGAGATAACCAGTACAAATGGTAGATGAACCTCTCCTCTGTTTAAGGCAAGAGATAGCTTAATCTTTAGTTTATTTTCAATCAAAAGCTTTTTTTTTTCTCAAGTCTGAAATAGAGGTGTTTGCACAATTTGTTTCCAAAAATGAACAACTTTTTAACGATTTACAATTGATACAAATCAATTTTCGTTCTTTTCCACTCCAGTATTAATTGTTCTGAAAAGGTTTTGCACTTTTTTAAGCTCAAATAGTCTTTAAAATAATAAAAACCTTGGATTTTAAAAAACTTCTTTGAAAAAAGCTATTTTTTTATTTCAAAACAACAAAAAACACACCCTTCTATTTTTTTTTAAATTGCAGGAGAATGATTTAAATATGCTACAAAAAAAAAAAAAAAATGCAGATATTAGTTCGGAGACTTGACTCCGAAGTCTGAAATCTCCCAATAGAAAAATCATAAAAACATGACTTTAGATAAGGAGTAGCATCACCCCACTATTCCCAGAATACGTTTAGTTGTTTATACTGAAAGAGAAAAGTAGTAGCTTGCAATTGATATCCAATTCATCCTAATTGTAGAAAAATGAAGAAATTAGAGAGATTTTCTAAATTCATACCAAAACATGCGATTCCGAAAAGAGATCAAAAATCGAAAATTTGAATAAAATCTCCAAAACGAATTTTTCATTCAAAAAATTAAAAAAAAAAAATAATAATTTGAGCTTTCTCGCAGACATCTATTCGTAAAAAAGTAATGGGCAAAATCTGAGACATGACAGCACATGACATTAGGCGATTTGACGTGAAATGACTCATCTGTGAATGTAAGCTTCTTCACTGAAAATCTGCGATGCGATTCTTATGCAACAATTGACGCCTCCAAGTTTTCTTTTTTTCAATTTTTTTACAACGTGAACACATTTTCGAATTCGGAGATCATACGAGTAAAGCCGAGACTCTGGTTTTTACAACGAAAAATAAGTGAAGAGCATTGTGAAAAATAAACCAGGAAAAAATTATAGTCTTGATGCCTTTTTAAATATTTGGGCCTTGCGGCTTACCTAAATATTTTTTGATTTGAATAAAAAATTTTGTGGCATATTTGGGCTAATAGGGGCTACTTTTTACCAACTTAAAATTTTGAATTTCCAAGAAAAGGTTTTTTCGATACACCCTAAATGACAAGCTCCATTTCAATAAACTTAAATAACTGGATCATATCCTCTATAACTCTCAAAACTTCTCTAAAATGAAAATTCATGCAGTAAACTCCCGATTAACGGCACGGTAACCGCGGATAATCCGAATAATAGGTAAAAAACGATACTTAATGGCTAAAAAATATTAAAAACACTCACACATACATTTAAAATGTAACTAAAAATATTGCTATATTGCATTTACTAACATTGAATACAAACGAGCTGATATGTGCATTACATGACTTCCTTTCACTCCAATTTAATGTCATTTCCCCATTATTGGCATTTTTAATGCGATTCAATAGTTTACTCTCTAAATATCACCAACAGTGGCCAAATAGAAACCAAATTAAAGAAAAAAAAAGTCGCCAACTTGGCGACCAAAAGACTGGCGATATATCGCCAAGTGTCCACCAAATTATAACACCACTTGAGTTTACATCGAAATTAACAATGATTCCTCCCCCCCAAAAAGGGGGCAAAAGACCCCTTTAAAAACACCCGAAAGCAACTAAAAGGGGGAAGTGCACAACTAGACCCCACTAGGAGTCTACGTACCAATTTTCAACTTTCTAGGACATACCGTTCTTGATTTATGCGACATACATACGCACATACATACATACGTACATACAGATGTCACGAGAAAATTCGTTGTAATCAACTCGTGAATCGTCAAAATGGATATTTCGCGTGTCTATACGTTCTCAGACACTTATCTACGTGTGGTCGGGTCAAAAAAAAAAAAAAAAAAAAAAAAAAAACCTCAACATTCATTCGGGGGTGAGAAAAATTAAAATTAAGGCTGATTTTTGAGTGAAATTTTTTTCTCGAATACAATACTTCCTTTTAAAAATCGCCTTAATTTCCAAAAGGATTGTATTCGCGAAAAAAATTCCACTCAAAAATCGGCCTTAATTTCCATTTTACTCACCCCCGAATTAATGTTTAGTTTTTTTTTTTAACTCGACCACTCGTGTATATATATGCCTAGGAACCTACAGACACCCAAAATATCCATTTTGACGACCCCCGAGTTAATTACAACGAATTTTCTCGTGACGTCCGTATGTATGTGCGAATGTGTCTCGCATAACTCATAAACGGTATGTCCTAGAAAGTTGAAATTTGGTACGTAGACTCCTAGTGTGGCCTAGTTGTGCACCTTCTTTTTTGGTTGCATTCGGATGTTTCTAAAGAAGTCTTTTGCCCCTTTTCCGGGGGAAATCATTGTTAATTTCGATGTAAACTCAAGTGGTGTTATAATTTGTCGGACATTTGGAGATATATCACTAGTCTTTTGGTCGCCAAGTTTTGTCGCCAACTTGGCGACAAATTTGGCGGATTTTTTTTTTTTATAAATTTTAAATTTGGTTTTAATTTGGCCACTGTTGGTGATATTTAGAGAGTAAACAATTGAATCACATTAAAATTGCCAATAATGGGGAAATGACATTAAATTGGAGTAAAAGAAAGTCATGTGATGCGCACATCAGCTCGTTTGTAAAAGGAAGTAAAAATATAGGTAAAATTTAAAAAATAACAATAATAAAATAAAAAATTTAAAAAAAAATGTGAAAAGACACGAGGATAATCCGAAACGTGGATAATCCGACCGCCGATAATCGGGAGTTTACTGTACAACTTCTACCAAGTACCCTGCGACTTTCGAAACTCTGCAACACTTTTCATATCACTATCGAAAATTCGTATCGGGAAGCAATCAAATGTTATGGAGTTATGTTTACTTGTTATGCTTTCTCTTTATTTTATTCTCATCTTTTCCTTTTGTGTTAAACTCTTTTCACAGACAGTTAACATAAAAGATTACAAGGAAGCATTTGTACCGGTTTTTTTTTCTCTCTCGATCAGATCGATTTATGAAGTAATACCGAACTAAGTTGTTAGAATCAACTAACCGTGACATCGAAGTTCAGACCTTGTTATCGATCTCGCCCACTAGAATAAAGTGGTCAGAGAAAACTAGTTGCCACCTGTTGGTAGAATGATCTCTTTAAGCGACAGATCGTCAAGTAATGGGTTATTAACAGGAGAGTAATTTATGAAAGGAGAAAGTAAAGAGGTCAGCACAACGTTGTTTTGCTTTTGCGTCATAACAATACACAGCAATGTTGAAAAGAAAAATAAACATGTAGAGTTATTTTCAGTAACGATTAAACAAGTTATTACTTTTCTCTACGTCCAATAATTGTCCAAGAAGAAGAAATTGGATTCGGGGAAAGTTTTCGAATTTAGACGGATCTTCCCGTTTTAAGGAATGTTGAACCAATTTTCATCTTTTGGGAGCAAAATATGAACACCATTTATGAAAAAAATTGTTTTTCGGGCTACAGTGATGAGTTGGGGGGGGGGGACACCGGGGGTCACTCTTTATTCAGCTATCACTGTAATTTGTTTCATAATTTTTCCTCATTGAAAAAAAGGGAAAGAAAAGAAAAAAAGGGGGTCTAGGGATTTTTTAAAGGTTTTCAAGTCACAGTTGGACAAGGCATGAGGTACAGTGGGAAATTGAGGAAGGCTCACATAAATAAGCTATATTACGAGAATATATCATCGCCTCAGGGCAATAATCAGACATATAATCCCAGAAATAAAGCTAAGATGTCCTACTGTTGCTCTGAGGCGACGATATAATTATTATCAAATATAGGTTGAGATACTGCACAGTGCGCGAAACATATGGAAGCTGTTTTTAAACAACGCTAAAGAATAGTTATAACCAAAGCTGCGGAGTCAGAGCTGGACTCATTTTAGAAATAAAGGAGTAGGAGTCGGACACTAAAATTCTGTGAATCAATGTCGATCATTTTTCCTCCGACTCCGTAGCGCTGATTATAATGTTAAAGCATGTACGATAGTTAAAAAATCACTTGAAAAATAACGTTTGATGCATTGAAAATAATTCAGTAACATTAAATAAAAAGTAAAGGTTAAGAAAATGTGAATGATAAAATGCAAAAAATAATCAACATTTCAATGCATCAAGCTTACCGGGGGTTGGCGAGCAAAGCAAGCAGGAGCGGAGCTTATAGTATTAAAATTAAGTTCTGAACTTTCACAAATTTCCTTTTCTTAACTCTTGATTGTATGTATGAAAGATACACTCATACCTAATTTACCATGATATCTTCTAAGTACTTTTTAGTTATTCAAGCATATCATGAATCTTTACATTTTCCTTAATTGTAAGAAACGTTTATTTTTTCTTTTCATCTTCACAAGCTTTAGATGAAACAGCACGCTTAGGTGCCATTATATTTCATCAACTTTCATGTTTAGAAGGAGAACAATTAACGAAAATTGCTGAGTGGTTATTTGTATACACTAACGAAGTGATGTTTAGACTAATATGATGTGGAAACTTCCACTGTCAGTGATGATAAAGGGATGAAAGTAAATCCACTAAATCAATATTTAGTAGTCAATAACGAAGCCAATACTTACCTATTCCCTTCCGAAAATTTTCGTGTTGCGGGGCGAAGAAACAGCGTTAGCTCTAAAATTCGTTGCTTATTAAAAACTCGCGTTAAAGCTAGTTCGCGTATGTCGAAGGGTATTGCAGCGCGAGTGCATTGTCGGGCCGAATTGAAATTTATTGGCATGTAACGAGTACAAAACTGGAGGGTCTCGGGTTCGATCCTCACTGGTCGAAGATCCACCGTCGTCATTAATGGTGACTGGGCGACGTTAAATATGCTCGTGGACACAATGTCCTCCAAGTGAAACGATACCTCTGGGGGTGCCAGACTAGGAAGTTATTCGGCTCCTGGCCTGGTTCTAAATTGCATCTCGAACTGTCCATAGATGGCACCACCATCTATTGTGCTGTCTTTGTACTGTCCTGGAAAAACAAAATTCTGGATTCTGGAGTACAAAACTGGTACTAAAAAGCCTGCTACTAGAATGAAAGTACAGGAAAGCATTATTTGGCTCTGGTTCCATGAAATTTGACAGGTATAACATTAAGAAGTTGATGTTTTCTATGCAGGACAGCAGCATAACTCAACTTAGCTGCTCGTGAAGGATATATTAAATGTTGAAATGTTTCTCATAAGTTTTTAACTTTGAATGATTCCAGCTTCGGGGATCAATATTAAATTGATTTAAACGAAATTTTACTCAACGAATTAATCCGTAAACACTGTCATGTTAAGTATTTGTTCACGAAAAATCAGTTCACGAAAAAGAAACAAAACAGTAAATAAGAAATTCAAAAAATAAAAAACTCATGTATTTATTTATTTATTTTGGAAAAGTAGTTGAACAAGGTCTTATAAATAGCTTGAATTATATTTTCTAAAATAAAGAATAAGTTTGTAAGACGAAGTTTACATTAATCATGTACATTCTGCATCATCGTATTTTATATTTATAATAGAGGGTTTACAAACATTCATCAAAATTTAAATTTTTTTTTCTTTAAGTTTATTCTTAAAATGTTCTACCGTGCTTTGATGTATATTTACTCAAATATAGTAGCTGCTTTAAAAATGCAAAACAGCAGGTTAAAGAATCCGCGATCTTTGTCAGCTAAGGAAAATCAGTCTTCGGATTATTCAGAAAAACAATAATCATTAGCGAGCGTAAAAATTTTAATAAATAAATGAATAAAATTATAAGACTGAAAAGACTATTTTTCTATTTGAACGAAATATCACGAAATTTAGCAAAAAACAAAAGAACCAAAATGAAGAGCATTTAAATCTGATTCAAAATTTATAACTTATAGAAACAAAAAAGTCTTTAAAAAGGTATTTTACAAGTATTCTTTTGGCAAAGTTAGGTATGTTATTTCAAAAACTAAGTATCTTTAACCACGTTTACCTTCGAAAAGAAGATAAGTTGTTTTTTAATCATGAAAAAAGCAACACACTCAAAAAAGAACTCTATTTTTAACGATAAAGCATTAAAGAGGTTTGCCACATATAACCAATAAATACCTTTGTGCTAGAAAATTAAATGAATTACCAACGTTTTAATTTGTTAAATATCTAAAGTTTTCAACAAGCAAGATTTATAACGTAAATTAGAGACATTTTAATGCTACTTTCTACCCTTCCAAATGCAGTAAAAAGTAAAATATCTTTCTAAATCGTCATGAAGATCGCTATTCACATTCCCTTCATTTCGAATTAATAACACTACTCATTTAATCTAAAGTAATAGTATTACGTATAGAAATGAAATTTTACCTCAACGATTGAATACCATTCATAGCTCATAAGCGGTACAAACAAATTTAGTGAATACAGCAAAACCTGGGAAGTTGACCACCCTTGTAAGTTGACCAGCTGCCTAAGTTGATCGTTTCTCAGGCACGGAATTAGCCCTTATCATATTAATCAACCTCTGTAAGTTGACCACTAAAGTAGTGCACCGCAGGTGGTCAACTTAAACAGGTTTCTCTTATGTGTTTTAGTTAGATGACTGAAACACATATTCACAACCAATTCACAAACAACACGTGCGTATGTATTACTACTTATAATAAATTTAAAACATCTTTTGAAGAATTAGAAGTTCTTACTTTTCAAGAGTTCCAATCAGACATTATTGCAATTCAAGCTCCAACTAGAATTTATCCCAAACAACCGCCTGCGGAGGTTACGCGACATTGATTTCAAAGCTTAGCTTCGCATGCCTATACCACTGATGGCTTTATCCCAATCTTCAGTAAACTTGACATCGTACAAGAGAAATATATTGCGATTTAAAATAACATTTTTAAAAGTTTGACATGAATATTTAAAGCAATTCATTCCTTACTGCGCATGCGCGAAAGAATTTGCCATTGCTCGTTATTTCTAAGTACGTAGAAACAAAAACAAAAAAAAAAAGGAAAAACAGTATAGGTATAGAAATCTGTTTTTCTTTTCATTCTGTTAAACAGCTTGTTTTTAAAGAGATTTAAATCAAGCAGGAGATTTAGAACAAATACTTTTTGTGACTGTGGAGGAGCATCAAGGAGCTGCGGCGCCTTGAATGGAGGTCACAGAAAGTTACTCTGACCTCCCAAAAATTTCCTTATTCGACACATTTTGTCTGATGATTCGGCAAACATGGAGTTTTATTCGCCAAAATTATCATAATTCTGCGTAATTTGGAGTTCTATTCGCCAAAGTTACCATTATTTGGCGAAATTTGGAGCTCTATTTGACACAATTATTATTCGGTAAAATTTGGAGTTTTGTTTGGTAAATTGAGAATTTCCGCCCTCCCAAAAATTTAATTTAGGGACGCCCCTTGCTTAAGAGGCTGTTATTAACTCTGGTTTGGTTGTAGGCGAGACTGGGTCTTCGCCCCTGAACTATATAGAAACACTAGTTACTTCATAACTATTAATATTAAAATAAAAATGCGCAATTGCAGATATAACTGCGCTGAACTATATATTTAAAATATATTAAATACAAATTATCTTACAAAACACCTTCTTAACTTTTAAAACATCGATTTTCCTTCTGCTTTTATTATTTTACTGTTTTAAACATTCAAATTTCACGTAAATGTGACAGTTATTTACTCGGTATACTCAGAATTTTTGCATAATGATGAAAGAATAGCACGGGAACGTTAAGCGTAATCCACGGAAAAACTTAGCACAAACCTTAGTTAATTCCCCCAATTAATTAGTGGATTTCGTAACATACATTTGTAGGAGATTTAAAAAACTTGAATTTTACTAGTTTCTTGAAACAGTGGACTAATAGTTGATTTCATAACATTTTTCGGAAACAATAAAAGAATCGACGAATAAAAGTTTTAATTGAGCGTGCTTTCTGTAAACCGATGGCATGATGATTTAAGGCACTTTTAGTTTTTGTAAACATAAAAAAAAGAGATCAATCAGCTGATTTTCATCATTGCATCTATATATATCGAATTTGATACATCAATCACTGAGAAGTTTAAAAACTCCTAACATTCAAACATCATTTTAAGACAGATAGTATCAAAAGTGCATTATTCTTCTCGTTATTAAGTATGCAATTTTTTTTTCGATTTACTTCCTATGAGAAATAAAAGAGTGTTAATTTAGGACACGCTTCCTAAACTGTGTTGTGTTCTTCTGTACCTTAGGATGTTTATCCCTTGCGATTGCAGAAGGGATATTATTTGTTCTTTCTGCCTTTCTATCTTTAGATTTCGCTTATTGAGGAAATAAGTGAAAGCTGACCTGACAGCTATTACACAGTTGTAAAGCCAGAGGCTCTAAATTATTGATGATCTACATACAAGCAGGTCCAAGTGTATTCATGCGTCACGCCGGTCCATTGGCTCTTGACGTGCCCAGAAACGCCGGTAGAATAATAGGTGTTAGACTTTTCGTATAAATACGCCTTCGTCTTCCCTCTGAAACTTCAGAAAGCTTCAATTTCCACTTCGGATACGTTAGCATTTGTTCAAGTACAATACACTAGTAGCAACATGAAATTCGTGGTGAGTAAATATTTATCAATTATTTCATCAGGATTAGTTTATCAATTATTTCATCAGGATTAGTTTATCAATAATTTCATTGGGATTTCTGTGCTGGGACTTTTTACGGATTGATTCATTAGAAAAATGAATTGAGCCTTATTTCGTAATGATTTTTAATGCGCATATAGTTGCGTGAATTAATGAATTAAGTACGCATTTTTTCACTTTGTGAGGTCTTCTTGCTAAATAGGTATAAAAGCAATGATATTAGGTGCTAAAATTAACCTACTTTTAAAGAACTAAAGTACCACTGTCTACCAAACCTTAGATCACGGTCTTCTTCACTGACCCTCGATAACGAAGTATAGATAAAAATATTTGTAATATAATTCCACGTATCGAAACTTCACTGAATCGCTCACGTTCTGTTTCGTGCTTTGCCCTTTATCTTTTCAGTGGGATTCTTTAATTTTTTAATAACTTTTTGAATGAAAAATGTAGTTTATTAGAGAAATATTGTTTTGTTTCGTACAAATATTTGTGAAGCAAAATATTCAACATTTTGGGTGTGAGATTTGTAAAACGTTTGCCACCTACATTGAAGAAATCAAAAGAAAACATGACCCAACCAGGGCAAATGGTGCGATTATTTCTCTCCTCTACTTAATGGTGTGATTTTCTCTCCTCTACTGTATTGACCAGTGGTGTATGAGAATGCTAATGAAATTTTTTGAAGCATTTTAGAATGTATCTGAAATATTGTACTTTGTGAGAAATTTGGTATTCAATTGTAAAACTTTAAATTTTAAATTTAAGTGTAAATGCTATTAAAGACATTTAAAATGCATTTTAAGAACAATTTCTATAAACGATATGAAGAATTCCTATTAAGAATGGAAAAAGGTAACGCATGGCGATAGGTAGGTAACTCTCTCCTAACGTAAACTCTCTCCTAACGTAACTCTGAAGTCTGCATTCTTTTAAAAGTCCCCCCCCCCTCTTCTTTTCTTTGGAGAATAAATGAATAATTGTTCGGAAAAGGCAAAGCAAAATTTACAGAATTTTAAGAAATTAAAAATAATAATAACAGCTCTGATAATGACCCATACTGCGTAGAAGGAGTAGAAAAATTACACCCTTTCACCATATTTGGTCACGACTTTTTTTTCTCGGCTTTACCTGGTTGTGAAAAAAACTTGTGAAAATATACATAAACATGAAGTATCAAAATTTATGAAACTTAACACAACCCCAATTTTGCAGGTTAATGCAATTAATTTTAAATAGCAGTTTGATTTTAATTATCTCTTGTTTTGTGCAACTAGTTAAAAACTTTTAATTAATTTTCTTATTAAAGATCATTTGGCTTGGATATAATTGATATGGTAAAAGAAAAATGTGAAATTTTGGCCCAACTGCCCTCGATCACTTCAAAAACATTTTATTTAGAAATGCTAAACTATGGTACTGTTTTTGTCAATGAATGTACGTATTTAATTTGAAAACGATTTTAGTAAATCATAACGGGATAAATATAAATTAATGTTACATTCATCCAAAAAGTGAATCTGAATCAAATATTGAAAAATTCATTATTATTCATGAACTAACTTTATTAACTTTTGAGTGAGGATTTCATTCAAAGGGTATATTTTTCGCTTTTAGTTTCGGTAAAAATTATTTAGTATACTCCTATTTTATCTTTTTTGAAGATTATAAGGAAAAGGATGGTGTAGAATATGTAATTTTTACTAATTCTCTGCTTTTAAGGTAATCAAATTCATTAGGAAAATTTATGTGTTTTAAAATGCTTGAAGTATTAAAGTATAATATGACTTATTCCTTTATGAAGCAAGCAGTGCCGAAAGAGGGAAATAAATTAATGAATGTGCAGAAAAATCCTGCTTGAAATGAAATGCATGGGTGTGTAAAAAATGAATCATGAGAAAAAATAATAACAAAGGTTTTGTCCGAAACTTATTATAATTTCGGTCCGAAATGGAATACAGAAGTTTTGCTGAACGAGGCGATAAAACAATAGAGTTTAAATACACTCCATAGTGCGTATTCCTTTCTTTATCTGCAAGCGGGAACTGGTCGAGGAGAAATGAGGAGGAGTTACTACAATTGGCATTTTTCTCACCACATTATTGTAAAGGCTAAATTTCGCGTTTAACAAAGTTTGTGCTCTTTGCTGATAGCTAGATCGCTGCTCTCGTCAAAAAGTGGTGGCCAAAACTGCTTGCCGTCTTTTAGTCACAAATTAAACTCATGAAGGGCTTTATGTATGTTCTTACTCTATGAACTAAAGCTCTGTTCACCCGTGCGCAATTTTCATGCAGATATTGATATAAATCTTAAATATAAAAATGTCCATCGAGCAATTAACGAATACAAACAAACACAGAAATCTCTGCTTTAAGATGATGCCTTGTAGTTTGCTTTGCATAATTTGCTCCGATAGATCTGTAAAGCTTTAGTGTGGCTCTGATACGTTAAGGCTTGACCTTTGTGTGAGTTGAAATATTCTCCCAAATCTACAACACGAATGTCATCCAACGCAGCTCAGCGCCGATTACCCTTCCCTATTATCCCAAAAGAAGTGCACATTGTCAAGGTCAAGCCTCCACATATGAGGCAGTGAGACGCAAAGGGATGTAAGTGGACATTTTCAAATTTTGAGTAAAACGCGTTTAAAGATAACATCCTAGGTAGGCTTTTACTGAAATTTTTTTCTAAATCATGTTGTATAGCAGCAACTAATAGGGCTACTAGCACCATCTCTTGTCCAAGACAGAGAAGAGGTTCACCTACCATGTGTACTGGTTATCTCCAAAATTTTAATTTTGACACTTACACCCCTTTGCTTCTTACTGCCTCATATTAGATCCATGCTATTTATCTAAATATATGTGCTTTCTTTTTTCTTTCGCCTTCAACTTGACGAAGGGGGATATGAACGAAAGATATGACCCGCTGCTTTCCTTTTTACGAGTTGAATTACTTAAATTTTCATGAACCATGTCATTGTGCACGTGTTTTCATGAACTTATGGTGATATTGAAGACGAAAGAGAAACGGAAAGCGAAGGAATGTAGTTATAGCTAAGTAAGCTGATAATGTCAACTTGTTAAAATACCCAAATGAGTGAAATGACCAGGAAGTTGAAAAATATGAAATGATAAAGCGTTGATCATAAAATGGCGAGTTAGAGTATGAAAAGATAAGAAGTTAATGGGGGGAAAAATAGACAGGCCGTCAAAAGCGATGTTTTTATTGAATAATATAACGTTGAAGTTGATACTGTTGAATTGATAAATTCAACTTCACTATCTGAAACTTGATTAGATTCTTTGTTTCAATAAATCTTCAACATTATGATCTTATATTATTCAATAAAAGCATACCTTCTGTCGGGTACTCGCACGGTTGTCGTTTTTTTAAAATCAAAAAACATGTCTCTCTCCCGAGGGGGTTTGAGTCCCCAAACCCCTTCAGTGAACAGCCGAACGTACTATCCGACTGCACCACGGAGGCTTCGCTCTAGATGAATTGTTAAATGAGTTAATATAAATAAAGATCTGCTCATGCGCTTTGAAAGCCCTAGATGGAACCCTTTTTTAATTATTTTTCCCCTGTTAACCTCCCTCCCCACAAGCGTACGATGAGAAGCATATCTTCAAAATACTTTTGAACTTTTATTATGTCACTATAGTTCATTCAGGGAGACTTGATAAAAGAAATATTCAAAGACGGTTGCTGTTTGGCGCCAACATATTCCACTGTCATGAATTACTCATTGGGTTGGCGATTCTTGTCAGGAACATGTTTTCGCCATCCCATCGCCAATCAGACAATGGTGTAACCGAGTGTAATGTTGCTTGTTTATTTCCACTGCCAGTTCTTGCTGAACTCACTATAGGAGCTCCACTTGCTGCTAACTTCGCTCGCAAACACGCAAATAGGAATGCAATTTGGCAACGTTCTCAAAAACGAAAATTCATTTAAAAAATTGAAAGTAGATAAAATTTTAAAAATCCCCGCAGTTATTACGTCTTGGTCTTAGTGTAGATTTTATTAAACTTCTAATTTATATCAAAGTTACTAAGTCCGGTTTTTTTTTCCTTTCTTGTTTCAGACTTTTTCAGTAGTAGTGATCGTTGTTGTCGCAGTTGCCAATTCGCAAGACTTCGACGGTTTTGATGGTTTCGATGCGTCCTCCTTCGACGGTGGTAACTTCGGAGGACAAGAACTAGGTGGATTTGATAGTGGCAGCTTTGATGGATTTTCCGATGCTGCATCACTGGGTGGTGGCAATGAATTCTCCGGTGGAGATTTTAATTTAGGATCTTTTGCTGCTGGATCATTTGAAGGAGCCGATTCTGACGCCTTTCTTGGATTTCAGAAGAAATAAGTGATTTATGAAGGTAAGTTGCTTTTTTTTTCGAATGAAAGGTCATTTTTTAATTGCATTTGCCCTTAACTGGTGAAGTTACATCCTAAAAAAACATTTGAACATCTGCAATTTTTAAAGTTTATACACATCGCTTTATAGGTATATGTTTGGCACTCTTGCTGTTTAAGTTGTATTAATGTAAATAAATAATTGAAAAATCATTGGAAATCTTCCTACCTGAAATTGCTAAATTTTGTGGTGTGCAGAAGAAATAGAAAGTTAGGTTTACCTGCACCCAGAGATATTAGCCGGGATTTTTTTCAAGTCGGAAAAATACTCCTTGACATTTTTTAGCGTACTGAAATATACGGAAACATTGAATACTATAACGGATTAATTACATTAAAACATTAAGAATGTTTGGCATTTTGTACTTAAATTACTAAACATTCAAGTGCAAAAATTTAACTGTTCCAACTATCCCCTCCCCCTATATTTTTTTCATGATGTTAAATTTTTATTTAAAACAAAAAGCATTAAACACTCTTGACTAAAATTAAACTTGCAGAGGCGATAAAAAATATCTCAGCGTGAACCGGAACTCACCACTAATGTCGTAAAATAATCATCTCATTTGTTAAATGTTGAAAGTGTAATAATTCGTAGTATTGAATAGAATATTACGCATTCGATTCAATAGGTAATGTTTCAATACGAAATTCTCTGCACAAACCCCAATTCAACACTCTTACGTTACAAAAAAAAAAAAAAAAAAAAAAAAAAAAACGCTTCATCAGTTAAAGGTTTAGGACATAATAATTCGTCGTATTGAATGGAAGAGAACGTATTTTAAATCCTAGTCAAATAAGAAAATATTATACGGATTTCCACTTGAGCTTTTGTACACAACAACACGAAAAAACACTTTTTAAATTCACGTTTGTCCAAACTAATGGGACAAGATTTTAAAACTAGCTGAACCAAACTAACTTGTCCTGAACCAAATTCGGACAATTTTATATTTCTATAATCGAAACGTAAACGCAAAATTTCTTACAATTTTCTCTCTAACTATTGTTGGTTTAGAGGAAAAACTCACTAAGTGCATCTGAATACGATTTTGAGGTGTTAGTACCTTTGATTACTAAAAGTTGTTCTCTTTTCAAGGAATTCTCTTTCCAGAAATTAATCAAAATGCACTTAGTGAGTTTTTCCTCTAAACTGATGTTATATACTTTTCTTGAGATTGAATCTTGTTGCAACTCTGAACAGAAAACTTTTATAGTATTTAACTAAAGGTAAGTTTGTGTATCGATATTTTATAGTGTTTTACATATTCGTATTTAGACAGTTCATACTTTCGAATTCAAAATCATAGGGTAAGTGTTGTTTTTGCTTTCCATTTACACTAGGAGAGAAATGTGACAATGTTCAGGTGTGTTTCTTTCTTTTTATACACTACTCGAGCATCTGGTTATACAGGGTGTTCGAAAAATCCTTGACACATTTAAAAAATTCATAGAAAACCAACAAATTGTCGTATGAATTTGCGGTTTGCACCATAATACTTCACAGATTCAAGAGTTTTTATGACATCGAAAAAAAGGGGGAAAAAAAGAAGAAGAAAGGCATTTCGCAAAAAAATTAAGCGATTTAAAAGTAACTTTTAAATTGCTCTTGTTGACATGGGAAAACGCAAAAAGGAATGAAAATTACTAAACGAAGACTACTACGAACAAGCATAGCATGTACTGACACCCTGGCTCTGAAATGCGTTTTTTCGTCTTCTCCCCCCCCCCCCCTTTTTTTTGGAACTGGATGCGAGAACTAGCTCAAAAGACTGCTGCAAACTTCATCGTGTTTAAGCATAAAATGAATTAAACTGAGAAAAGTTTTAAATTTTAGTTTTTCAATACGCGAGAAAATTATGTGAAGGTTCGCTCACTTAAACTGAAACTATCTTCTTTTTTTAACCAATCAAATTTAAGGTAATTGGAAATAGCTTAGAATTTAGAGATGAAAAAAAAAATTACAAGAAACTTTTCTTTTGATTTTTGGGAATTTTCTACATTTATTGAGGATTAATTTTCCTCTTTTGATGAAACTCGGCGCTCGGAGAAATTTTGTAATGTGTGATTATATGCTCAATACATTATTGTTTTTATATTAAGATCATTTTCGCAAATGTTTCCGGCTGTTTAAAAAAGCAGACCGTTTACAGTACAAGTTCGTTTGATCGAACCTGATATTTAATTAATATTTTATGAAACGCATCAAACACTACTAAGTCATGAACATTAAATGCATAGAAACGCTTCTTTTGTCAATGCATTTTTATCTTTGATTTCAATTCTCTACAGAATTGATCTGGGAGGAATGGGACAGCTGCGTTTATATTCCAAAATAAAATGTGAAGAATTATTTCTAGCTTGTCAGTAAATGTAGCAGTTTTAGACTCTTGCTCGCGTGCTCTAGTTATCTTCTGGCTGTTCGCTTTTACCCGGTTTCGTCCGCTACAATATGGCGTGTGGAGCGGTTTAACATTCAGCCAAGAATGTAGACTTAGTAAAACACTTAAATTAACTTCACGGTACTCTGGCAAGAAATATGCCAAATATAGATGTCCCTCTTATTTTACCTCTACTTTCTCCGCATGCTGACAGCTAGTGTCAACACTTGCGGATAAAGAAGAACTCTCTAGTATTTATATGAACTCTATGGCTTCAGCTGTAAATGATTTGCAGAGCATTTAAAAAATGTATTCTAGAATATTTGATTTAAAATATCTTATTTTATAGGCTGTGTCTTCATCAAGAAAATGAAACTACTCAAGAGCCAAGACAAAGCTCAAAAGACTACCGAAGATCTCCCTCATTATGAGGACCAAAAGTGTTGTAAATAGTTTTTCTGTGAGTGTTGTTGTTTTACATAAAAATGTTGTTGTTTGAACATGTCTGCTATTCATTTCATTCTGCTCTTTTATTGTTTCTACAGCTCTTGGTTGATTTTTAAAAGTTTCGACAGATGATGTACTTCATTACACTTTACATAAGTCATAAACCAATTTTAAATTTTTATTGGTGCAATAACAAATTTAAATTCGTCTTTACATGGAAGTATTAGTTTTGCTACAAAAGCACATCTTGTTATATTAAGTTACCAATTGAAACAGCCATTTTATACAGCCCAAATTAAAAAAAAAAAATCAGAACTTTAAACAAAACTTGTTAGTGAGTCGGGTAAAATGAATGCATGCTATAAACAAAGTAAAACATATTATTATTTTTTTTTTTCAATTCATTTTTTTCAATTCTGTTAACTTCAGATAATCTTAGCACGTGATTACTTCTTCTTATAAGAATAGCAATTTCACATACAAATACTTACCAGAAAGCATATACAGTTTCTAAAACATCCATCAAATGTCAATAAACAACGAAATCACATTGCTAAACTAATCTTTGCTTCCAATTACGATCAAAACACAAGGACAAAAATTACAGCATTACAAAATCACAGCACATGGCTTTTCAACAGAGCTACAAAACAGCTCTCTTAACTTATTCACAGCCAATTGACTGAAGTCTATTATGGAATCAAAGCAAGTCTTATTTAGAATCTCACACAAGTAAACTATTGCAATTTCTGGAAAAATCTTCAATGATCGATATAAGATTCGAAAAGTTACTCAATGTCGCTGAGCTTGGCGATATTTGGGTGATTTCTCGCTAAATTTTGGCGATATCTCTTTTATTTCACACCAAGCTATGGGCTTCAATGCTAAAATATATAGAAAACATGTTAAATTGTTTACGGATAAGGCATTTAAAGCTAATGTAATTTTTAATGAAAATAAACAAAACCAACGGCAAATAAAGCAAGATTATGACAAATTAATCACATAAAAATATCGAACTAACATCTATTTACCAGATTTGTTTAAATATGTATAACATTAACGGTTCTATTTCAGTTGCTTTTTGCTCCATCCCTTTGCACAAATAAGGCATTTTTACGTATATAGTTGCTCTTCATTCCCATAATTTTAAACTTTGGCTTATAATTTTTATGTATCCGAATGTTGCCATTAATTTACGTATTAAATTACCATTAAATTACGTATTATTATGTGTAGTTTTAACTTTCTAAAAAGTTTCCTTGTATTTAGAAAATGATTGTACGTGTGGCGAAAGTAACCGTACGGTCACGCCCGCAAAACGGCAAATCATTATTATTCAAGTGCAAAAAAATTAGTTTAAAGAATTGATACTTTATATTATGATACACTAGCTTTTACTCGCGGCTTCGCTCACGTTGATGTAGTTTTTTTTTCAATCGATTCAAGTTAACGGTCAACACAGGCAGAGGTCAAATAGTTACCAAAAAATGGTTTGTCTTCAGTTTCGCTGACATTTCAAATTGCCTGCGCCTTTAAATGTATCAAAAGGTATGATTAAAACTGAAAATCAGGGGGAAGGGGAGTAAATGAAATGTCGGCGAAACTGGAAAGACACCCAAAAAAATCACACAAAATAAATCACGAAAACGTTCAGGAGTAGTTAGTTTGGGTAATTCCCAAAAAATCCAATTCGAGTGAGGTCAACTATTCTTGAATAAAGTGAAACAGTTTCCTTATTATCCCGATCTCCGTCAAATAACATCCAGCGTTACATCGGCTATCTAAATTATTGTATAATATATAGCTTCCTACCGGAGATATCGTCCCAAAATAGGGTCAACAATCACTACAAATCCTGATTCTAATTATGTCCCTTTAGAGTGAGAACATCAAACCTTTAAAATCCCCATTAGAAAGAAATCAACTGTTTCTAAATAACGTAAACGATCCTAATTACAATACCAAAAAGTTCAGAGTTAAAATACCATTAAAATCAGAATAAGGTCAACAGTTCTTTTTTCAAGTTCCCATTTAAATGAGGACAATAGTACAAAAACTTCTCATTTCGCAAAGAGAAAAATTCCCAAAAGTCTCTATTAGAGTGGTCTCTATCAGCGTTTTCAAATAACATTTCCCTCTGATGATCTCAGTCATGATTATTTCCAAAAATCTTCATCAGTACAGGTCGGATAGGATAAAAAAAAAAAAAAAAAAAAAAAAATAAAAGAAAGAAAGAAAGAACAATATTCTTCATTGTCGCCACTAAAATAGGGACATTAATTACACAAAATTCTAATTAGCATTATTAACCCTTAAAAATACACACACAAAAAAGAAAAAAGAAAATGAAAAGTTTCATAAAAATTTTAAATAATTCGCCAATGCACTAACGTAGTCGCCTGGTAAATTGGAGATAAAAATGAATTTGGTGTATTAATTTACATTTTAATAGCAGTTTTAATGTTATTTAAGAGTGTTGTTTCACTAATTTGCAGGATTAATTTTAACTTCAATACCTCATAGTACTTAATGACCTTTTTACCAAAATTAATTTGGCGGAATTTTTACATTTTAATGCAACTTTTGTAATGGCTGTAGCGGCAAAGTTTTTGAACACGCGTCCCGTACACGTTATCATAACTCTTCATATCAATTAAGTTTTTTAAATCTCATTGTGTTCATTTTATATTTTTGCAATGAAAAGTAGCGTTAAAATGTAAAATAATAAATCCAAATCCATTATTAATCGCCAAAGGACTACAGTACCATACATTCGGCAGAGACTTGCCAAGTTTATGAAACTGCGTAAAATGTTTGGTTTATCTACATTTATAAGATAGGATTTTAAATTCCGAACAGAAGATGCTATAAAGAAAATGTTTGCATGTATTTGGCCGTTCCTGGCGAAAAATAAATCTTTGTTCGACGGTAACTGGGGGTAGAAGGGCAGACTCTATTTCATAACTTTACTTAGTTACCAGATAATTGAACGTAGCAAAAATTCCCGGCGTTGCCTGAGTCTGTAATAATTATGAGAAACAATCACTACTTTTATTCGTTCTCTGCTGTAACTGAAATAACTCAAAACACACCGATTTGACGTGATTAAAAATAGAGCTCCTTCCTAACCCATAAAAGTAAAATGGCAATAAGTATGAAGAACAAAATATGTAGTACTCTTTTAGAAACGAAAAAACTATGCTTAAAACATATACAAATTTGAGGAATTTCCAAAATATGAAATTAAACTTCACTTGTTTAAAAAGATTTATTTATTTATATTTTTTTTCGAACATAGTCTAAAACTTTCTGTACATTGCTATTGCAGTACAAACTTTTAAAAAACGTAGCCGCCCGTAATCCCTTACTGCAATTTAAAATGTTATTAAATTTGCATTAATGGTATTGGGATACCTTAAATGAGACTCCCCCTCCCTACTTTGTAAAACTGTGTGTTACCAATTTTCATCGAAGAGATAGTGTTGCCAAATACTGAGATACTTCTGGTGATAATAAAATTTTGCTGCCCGAAATGTTTCCAATAAATAGTAAAAATTTGACAAGTGTTTGAAATTGTGCGTTAAGACAAATTAATAGAAGTTTTTGTGCTGTTTATGGAATTTCTTGATTTAGTTGGCGAATAATTTTACGTGTTAACAAATTTAAAGAAAGAAATATTAAATAAATGGCGATATTTGGTTACATGGTGAAAACCGATAAACAGTATTGCGTACTCTTTAGCTTCACAAACAGCGACATTTGTAAAAATTGCCAAATACCTTAGCTATTGAAATGATTCCACAAAAAAAGTTTGGCTAGATTCCTACTGATCGATTAAATACCCAGTCAACACAAATAAATTAAAAAAATGCATTAACTGCCTCAAAGTTGCATTAAAATGGAAAATAATCGGCCAAATCCATGTATTATTTGCCAATCTTGTGCAAAAATCTTGCTTCAAGGTTTGACTTGAGAAAAGCCTTTAACAGTCACGAAAAGCAAAGATAGTCAATAATACAACAATGGTCGCTATCGACAGGGAGTTGAGATGATACACTAAATACTGTATTGAGTTGAGGAAAGCCTTCGAACATGGAACTAACAAGCTCATAACTCGTTTTTTATTCTACTTAGAAATTTCGAACAGGTGCCATCTTCAGCAGAAAAATCAGAGCTTTCGATGGACATATAATGTAAATATGTGCAAGTTTTTTTTCATCCCCATATTAGATAATTGTATTTTATTGCCCCCTAAGGGGGTATTGCCCCCCATAACGGGACTAAAACTACCCTATGTGTTATTCTGATGCATAAGTTATATTATTGTAAAGTTTCATCAAAATCCGTTCTGTAGTTTTTGCGTGAAAGAGTAACAAACATCCATACATCCATACAGACATACTTTCGCATATATAATAGTAGTAAGATAATGTCTACCATGTATTCTTTATTACTTTAAATGTAATGTGTCCATGTCCACGTTTCCTTCTACATTTGGGAGCATAAAAATACTTGGTGAGCCCAAATAATTCTTCATGCAGCTGATTCTCCATAGAATTGATCTGGGAGGAATGAAACAACTGCATTTGTATTCCTAAATAAAATGAAAATTTCTCTTGTCAGTAGATTTAGCAGTTTTAGACATTTGCTAATATAAATGCAGCTGCCCCATTCCTCCCGCCGTCGAGTTCATCGTGATTCTTCCCCGCCATTCAAAATTCTTTCTGAAATAAAAATTTAAAACTTTAAATGAAATAGATTTAAATAAATCGTTTAGCCGTTTTGAATTGCCCCTAGTGAAACGTACAATCTTATTTTATGATAAGATATACAGACTTAATGCAAATTGATTTCCCGTTAGATGTCATGCGTTTAAGCATTTTTTTCTATAGTGAACATAGTGAACAGTAAAGTTTTGATTGGTTGAATTGTACTTGCATAGATAATGATAATAATTAATAAAAGAAGTTTCCAAAGAATAATTTGAAAAACCACAAAACAGTAAAGAGTAAAATATTTTATTCTCAGCCAAAGTTTGTAACAATATTTACACTAAGGCAAGTTGGTACATTTATTATATACGCTTGTATTTTTCTTTAGCCATTATTGTTAATCCATTCTCAAAGAGTATGATAAGTTTGTAACAATATTTACATGAAGACGAGTGTCGCCAGAGTAGATATTAATGTGTCCATAAGACAAACATGACATTAAAAATCATTTAAGGAAAAAATCACATTTCTTGCTAAAGAAAAGAAACACACCATAATGGAAATTACAGAAATTGTAATAATGGTTTCAAGGCAGATGCAACACAGACGAAGTCTTTGGTGTTTTAGCACATGTCATTGGATTCAAGTTTCTACAGAGTAGATGTTAATGTGCTCATAAGACGAACATGACATGGAAAATGAAAAAACTATGTTGAATGAGTCAAGGAACAATAAATAAAGGTAGTTAAGGGGACAAGGGACCTTATACATTCGGAAAATCAACCAAATTTCACAAAAATTGTTTTTGCGCCAAAAAAATAGAGCTTAGTACCAGCTTTGATAATCCATTTTCATTTTTGCGATATTATGATTTTTACGCATTTTATTTACATTTTTAAAAAAGGGGGCGTGGTATTTAAAGGGATAAAAGTATCAGCTGATTTTTGTTTACACGTTTTTAATCATCATTTTTGGCTCGAAATGCTCCCACCGCATTATTTTTCACTGTATCGCTTCAAAATTTTTTGAGCACATTAACAGTCTTATACTTCATAAAACTGGGCATTACTTTACCCAAATACAAAAATTTACTATTTATCCGCTGTTAGCAAAGTAGCATACGTATTAAAAAAACGTAAAATTCTATTCATAATTTGCTTTTTTTTTTTTTTTCTAGTTTATATACGCACATAGATTGAATTCAATGCCCATTTATGTTCATACGGATAAACTACATCTGGAAAAAAAATATTGTTGGTTTTCGTTTACATGAATTGCGCCTGGAGTGTTTTCAATTCTGCCCATGTTGCGTTCCATATGCCTCACAAAACACCTTTTTTAACCCTAAAATTTTTAAATTAACATTTAAAATGTCTAATATTGATATGAAAATATTATTTTTGTTCTATTACTTCAAATACATGGTGTAAAATTATAAAATTGAAAAGTAAAATTCAAAAGTCCCTTGTTCCCTTAACTGCCACAAAACGTAACATGTAAGTAATTAAATTACTGTAAAACCATTCAATTTCGCGAGGCTTTAATTTTTGAGATTTTCAGGAGCCCTTCTCTCTCTCTCTCTCTCGTAACTGTGAAATTTTTTTCTCCCACCACAATAAAAATCTAAAAATTTTCATTCATCCAAAAGTTTAACAATTTATTGAACAGTTACTTAAATACGAAATAAATACAAAAATTTATTGAACAATGAACTATCTTGAATACTGTACAAAAGTTTCATGAAACAATATACAACTCAGTGATAGAATGTTTCTCAAAAAGTCTTATGCACTTGCGATTTTTCTAACTTACGGTTCTGTTCATATAAAATTCGTGAAATCACCGATATACTTTTCGCGAAAATAGAAAACAATTGCTTTTCCAGTAGTAATTAAATTATAAAAATATACAATGAAAAAAGCTTAAACCATTTATTTATTGAAGTGTTAATTGAATTATTGCATACATGTATATTTTTATCTTAGGTGGTTATGAGATGTTTATTTCTATGGTCATTCCGCTCCTCCACCCCCAAACAAAATGAGGGAATGCTTCGAGTCAAACTTTTTTTTTTTCAGTTACCACAATAACTGTTTATGCACACAATTATAACATACATTTTATATTTTTCTTTTTAAATGACTATCTTTAGAATTCAGTCAAATTTTAGTATTATTAAATAACACTATATTTTGATTGTTTTTAATTTTATGAACACTCTGAAGCGATGTTAATTTTCATAACCTAAATTTTCTACTTTATATTGATCTGCACATCTATCATATATACAATGTTGCACACATCTCACGAGTCGGTTTGTGAATACTGTTCTCCACATCCTTTACCTTTAGCATTGTTCTTTAAGATTATTATATAATTTTCGTTAAGATAAAGGATCTGAATTAAATGGGTCCTATTAGTAAAGAAGTCAATACTAAACAAAAAGATAATAGTCTACTTAATAAGTATTTTAATTTCATGGCTAGTTAAGAACAGGATACAAATTTATTAACAATAACAAGAAAATTGGTCAACAGGATTTAAATAAAATTTTGAAACATTACTTCAAAGAAAGTACATGAAAACTGAGTAAAATAAATCATCACTCACAGAAACTACTACGAATTCTGGAAAGCTGATATTGTAATTTTAAGAAAAGGTTTGAGGAATTGCAGGGTTAAATATCATTGTTCTTATATATTTATATCTTCCTTTTACAAAAAAGGAAGTATTGTATTCGCGAAAAAATGTTCCCTCAAAAATCGGCCTTAATTTCCATTTTTCTCACGCCCGAATGAATGTTGCGTTTTTTTTTTGACCCGACCACACGTGGATATATGCCATGGAAAATACAAAAACCCGAAATATCCATTTTGACGACCCCCGAGTTAATTACAACGAATTTTCTCGTAACGTCCGTATGTATGTGTGTATGTGCGTAGGTATCTCGCATAACTCAAAAGCGGTATGTACTAGAAAGTTGAAAATTGGTACGTAAACTCCTAGTGGGGCCTAGTTGTGCACCTTCTCTTTTGGTTGCATGCGGATGTTCCTGAGGGGGTCCTTTGTTAATCATTGTTAATTTCGATGTAAACTCAAGTGGTGTTATAATTTGTCGGACACTTGGCGATATATCGCCAGTCTTTTGGACGCCGAGTTTTGTTGTGAACTTGGCGACAAATTTGGCGATTTCTTTTTTTAATTTTTAATTTGGTTTCAATTTGGTCGCTGTTGGTGATATTTAGAGAGTAAAAAATTGAATCACATTAAAATTGCCAATAGTGGGGTGATGATATTAAATTGGAGTAAGAGGAAGTTTCCAATTATCTCGCATCAGCTCGTTTGTAAAATGAAGTAAAAAAGAAAAATAGACCTCCCCCTGAAAAGGCTGAAAAATTATTGTTCTTACATCATAGTTTGAGTATGTACAAAAAGAAGTAACTGTCTTATGATAACAGATGATAAAATTATGATATATTCCCAAGTCCCAAAAATTAATTTTTTCAAGCTTCAATTCATTTTTTCCATATTTCTTTTTTTCAAAGTAGTTGTGTAACACTTACGTTTATCATTTTAACCACTTCTCTAGCTGTTGTGTCCTTTCAATTATTTTTGAAGAAGCTAATTTACACTAATGGTTACATAAAATAATGGTCCAATAAAACTTAATGCCAAGAAGGGCAGTTTTTTTTTTTTTTTTTTTTGTTTAGTGCGAAAAATTCCATTTTTAAGTGACAGAATAGGTTAGAATTATTTGCACTCTAGATGATTTTTAGTTCTCTCTCTGCCTTTCTGATTAAAATAATGATGCATTTTGAGGTTTCGTAAAGTTTGACTGTTCATTTCAATTTTATGACACTGAATATTTTAGTGCAGTATTTTTTTTTTTTTTTTTTTTCTTTTGTTCTAAAACATCTAGCGAAAACAGTTCCACTTTTGCGATCATGAATTTTTTTATTCAGCTGTGTACTTGTTGTAGCAATTTGAAATTTAATTTTTCATATGGTGTTTCTGAATCAAGTGTACTTCTCTGTTTTTGCATTGATATTTTCCCAAAATATGTCGGCCAAAATTTCTGAACCCTTTAGTTAATCATATTTTAAGAAGTGATAAATCTTATTTCCTTTATTTTGTAAATATCACATTCACAATTGACAATAACACTTATTTTTGGTCTCTTGATTTAAATTTTTGTTTTATTTTAAAAATCAAGATTTTGTGCCTCGATAATACAATGCAAGGCTTGAACAGCTGAAATGCTTCTTTTTCCCTTGAGAAGGCTTGATAAAAATGTTCATCATTTGGGTAAAATAATTTTAACTATTTTTTAAACAATCATATCCTACTTAAAATACACCACCAGCTCAGTTATTCCACAAAAGTTTAAACTCAAAGGTACAAAATCCTGGATTACGGTAAAAATTTTTTTAAAAAAAGTTCAGTTTTACGGTAAAATAACTTCATATGAAGCTAAAGTATAAGTTACTGCTGCCAAAAGTGACTGTCATTTATTTAAAAAAAAAACAACTAACAAACTTTAAAATATGAATAAAAATAAAAATTATAATGATTAAATATAGCGACGTAAAAAAAAAAAAAACTATCTTGTGAACGTCGCGCGTTGCATACGAGTTGAATCGTAGGTTTTCTTCAAAAAGACATTTTTCTAACTGATTCTTTTGTAAAATGATCCGTTGTTTCCAAATAAGACCACCTCCCCCCCCCCATCACAAAACCCTTTTTAGAACCCCCCCCCCCTCTGATTCAGAGCATTTTTTTTTTAATTTGGAGGGAGAAACATAGAAACGAGTCCTATACTGTCAGAAAGAAAATATCCCCCCCCCCAAGTCTCCGTGTTCATTATTTTGAACTTTGGGCCTTTCTTTGAGCCCTCCAAAACAATGTTAGTGGTTTATATCAGCTCCTTTCTCCCCCAAAGGAAAATAGTAATTCTATAAAACGTTGTTAAGATCAAGCCTCATCTTATCCGATTATACAGCACAGAGCTTTTAATTACAGAACTTTTCACACATAAAACAGTGTATTCTGAGTAGCGTAAACGAGTTATTCAGCAGCTGTAACACCGTTCAATAGCTTTTTATGTTTAGTATCGCTTAATCTTGTTGCGCAGAACATTTTGTTTTTCAAATGGAAAAGCAAAGAGCAAAAAAATAAAATTAAGTATTCTTCGTTTATAGAATTTTTCTTGATTCCAAAAATTTATATGTATTACATATATTTTATCGCATTAAAACCTTGAACAGGTTTAAACCTGTTTCAAAAATATTAGCATATTATGATAATATGGGCAAAATTATCTGAAAGTAAACTTTTTCTAAAAAATTCAAATTTGCCGTAAAAACTTGAATGATACCTCATTTTAAAGGTAAAAGCTTGTAGATTTTGAACATGTTGATAATGCTTATACTTTCAATAGATTTTTGGTTTTGAGTTCATGTTTAGGCATGTATCAATTGAATAGAAACAGCAGTACACAAGGGTAATAAGTTAGACTACGTGTTTAAAAAGGAAAATATCTTTTTTTTCACCTGTTTTATTTGCATAACATTCTAAGATTCTGATTATCATACAAGATTTTTTAAAAAATATATTTAACTTGTCTAAAAATACTTAAGAATTTTTTTTTGACTCACTTTGGTACGTCCGTTACTAACTTTCGATTTAAATGATGCTATAAATTTATTTTTTAACAGAGGCTTACTTTTTGTTTTAGTTAGAAAACATTATAGTACGAAAAAAAATATTATTTGATAAAAATAATTGGATAAATCAATGGTATCTTACATTTTTTAGATTGTTTTAGAGTATTTTTACATTCTAAATACATAAAGCTTTTGTTTTCATCAAATCATCAACCATTTCATTTCAAAATGAGAAAAAAAATAATAAAAGGTTTATTTAAAAACGTATATTTATATATTTTTTAGTTTTATGATTTAAAAAAAAACGCTCAAAATTTTCGTTATTTATCTTGGCAATGTTTTTATACTTACTTACAAATTCTTGCTCTTGAAATGACTTTCAATTCAAATTACTGAAAAAGTAACTAAAACCATCCTTCATTCATATGTATGGTAAACACGGTTAAAGTAAAGAAAATTTGTAATTAGTACAGTAAAAATAGGGGTCGGACCCAAACATCCAAAAAAAAAAAAAGCTAAACCTGGTGCAAATTGTTTATTACCCTCCCAATAAGAACAGGTAAAAAGTCCCACCCCATTGTGCGTCGGGTTTTGGAATGGGGGGCATCTAAAAATTGCTATTTTGGGTATTTTTTCATAATTTTTCGATTAAATTTAAAGTGAGAATATTATGTTATACTAAATTTAAAAGCATGAAATTAAAGGTTTTTGACCCCCGATGGGATGACATAACCCACCAATGCTATAGAGCCCCCCTATCCCCTTAAAACGAAGCAGTACCCCCGAACCCCCCTCCATACATTTCATATGGAAACATTATTTTATGCTAAGTTAAAGTTAGAAATCAAGTGTGTCCATCCTCCAAGAGCGATGGTGCACCTCCTCTCTAAGCTACAGCACCCTCCCCTCTGCCAAATAAAATAAATACTCACCTCCCCCCCCCCACCCCACCTTTTATTTCAAGTAAAAGTATTATTTCATGCAAATCTAAAATGCATTAAATCAGGACTGTCCACCCCATAAGAACAGTAGCTCAGGTCCCTAAACGAAATTATATACTGAAATATTATCCCCCCCCCCTCCCTCTGACAGTGCACATTTGATTAAATGGCCAGAAAAAGTACGCTGAACTGTCTTTTGCTTTCAAATGATTTCTCCTAAGCTTGTAACAAAAAGTCTTCGTTATCAAGATGTTTTTTGGAATCTAGATCCTCAGCAAAATCGTTATTGTTGCAGCTATGTCTAACACAGTTTGTGCATATAATTTAGCACTTCAGTCCACTTTCAGACTTTTCAAACATTCACTTTATCCAATAAACCCTTCAGAGCAAGCACAAGATTTGAGACGCAGAAAGTCTTCTAGAGCAGAAGGCTTGGCTGTTGTAACAGGACACAGATTATATTTCTGTGGTGCTTTCTTTGCACCCATCAAAAATGACACTAGCTTTCCCATACTTACAAGTGACCTATACACTGCATTGCTGGCATATTTCCTTGAAGCTTACATATCAGTACCAAAAATATGATCAAGCAGGTATCTTCCATCTATTACATATGAAGCAGTGAGAAGCAAAGGGATGTAAGTGGCAAAATTAAAAATTTGGAGATAACCAGTACAAATGGTTGGTGAACCTCTCCTCTATCTTGGGGCAAGAAATGGTACTAGTAGACCTGGTAGTTGCTTCTATACAGCATGATTTAGAAAAGAAAATCAATGAAAGCCTACCTAGGATCTTATCTTTAAACGCGTTTTATTCAAAACTTGAAAATGTCCACTTACATCCCTTTGCTTCTCACTGCCTCATATATGACACCAGCTGTTCGTTCTATGATGTTGGATGAACCTTTTGCTCCAGATAATAGCACTTTAACGATACAGGATTTTTTTCCTTCTGAAACCAGATTCATCGAATACTGGAGGAGGATCAGCGCATAGCTCGGACCAGAAGTTTTTAGCAGTTTGTTATTCCATCTTTACTGTTCATACCATTCGGTGTAAAAGATGGTTTGGGCTTACACATCTTTACAGATAGTAACTACTCTCGTAACAGTAGCTAAAATTGTTTGCCTTCAATTTCCTTTGATGTTACTACCCGAACGTTAAAGGTCTCATCGCAACTCACCTTATCATCAGCGAGCAATATCACTAACAACTTGAGAGGGAAGAAACTTCTGGGGGCTTTAGAAACGGATTGTGATTTCCAAACTGGGAGACAAAAAGGTGTAAATATTTAGCATTCTATTGTTGTATTGCTTATTGCTCTCATCAAGACTTATTCTATCATTGAATCATTACAGGTTCTAGACCACCTGAATTTGTCACTGCGTTAGATCGTTGGATAGCTGATGTTTTAGCTGATGTTTGATGTGATCAAATTTTTTTTATCGCATAATGTACTCTAAAGTTTCAGATAGTGCTGCAAGTACATGTGCGCATATTTAGCATAATGCACATAACCTGCTGCGTAAAAGAGA
Organism: Uloborus diversus; assembly: GCF_026930045.1. Taxonomy (NCBI): domain Eukaryota; kingdom Metazoa; phylum Arthropoda; class Arachnida; order Araneae; family Uloboridae; genus Uloborus; species Uloborus diversus. Next base: position 90,533,711 of record NC_072740.1, on the reverse strand, counting down.
GGCAGTTTGGTGTTTGCAAATGAGATCCCCCACCGACTTAGAAGGTGCAGAATTGCAGCATTGCCCGTCTCACTATTGGCAATTCCGGTTTGTCCCACCCTTACGGTGATGGCAAAAGATTGTAGAAAAGTTGAAGTAAGTTAATCAAGAAGAAGTAGGGAAACTGGTCAATTTTGACTTTTTTTTATGCTGCACAGGAATTTTGTTTTCCAGCGCTCTAAACAGTTTAATAACTCTAGTCACAAATAATTTGGTTACTGAGCTCGCTTAGATCTTTTAGAATTATTATTCTGACATTACCATATTATTGTGAGGCACTTTGTACTTCGGAAAAGTTTAAGTCAGGGAAATTTTTTCGTAAACTTTACTGCAATAGTTGATTTTAGAATGTAAATTCAGGGTTAACCCCCCCCCCCTCAAAGCGATGGCGCGCCCCTTAAGTGTGACAGAGTACCCATCCAGAATAAAAGTCCTTAAAAAAGAAAGAAATACCCCTTGAAAAAACTGCCTTAAAAATTCCAATGAGGCAAAGCTGTTCCATGGACCCCGCCCCCCATTCTCCCCCCCCCCCCCCGCCTGTGCACTCCTGTTAATTAGAATTTTTTTCTGTGAGTGTTTATTGTTTTACTATTATAGAGAGGTTTCTGCGAGGTTTGAGAATTTTTTTAAGTAATAGAAATATTATTTTTATTTAAATAGAGGATTATTTCGTCCCCCCCCCCTTCCCCCCAAAACCCGACGCGCAAAGTGCTGGGACTTTTTACCCCTTCTTTCTGGAAGGGTAAGAAGTAATTTGCAACAGGTTTCATCTTTTTTTTTTGGATGTTTGGGTTTGGCCATTTTTTGGCCTAATTTTACTGTACTAAATGCGAAGTACATGCGAGCGGGTTAGAGATCCATTTCCTAAGATTCCCGAACAACTCTCCATTGATGAGGAAGAAAAATTCATAGACTTTACGACAAATAGCGAAACCAAAAGACAATTTAATAATAAATCACTTTACAAGGGTGTCCATATGGGGGGGGCAAGGGGGGATCAAGCCCCCCCCCCCTTTGAAATGAGAACTTCCTTGCTTTTAGTACATTTTTCTTTGCAAAAATGTAAAAACATTTCTTCTCCAGCCTTTAATGAATAAGTTATTAAAAATGTCAAAATTTAATAACTCTAATCTGTACTGAAATCGGTTTCTATGGGGAAAATATCTGAGACCCCCCCTCCCCTCCCCTTAAAATTTTACATATGGGCGCCCTTGAATCACTAGTTAAATTTGGGTCAGGAGTAGAGTATTCTTTTTCCGTACTACAAACAAGGGCATTTTGCATTCTACCATTTTCAACATCCTACCTTTGTGAAGCTGGATTTTCTGCTGTAGGTTCTTTGAAGACAATATCGGCTAAATATAGAAATAGAACTCAGAGTGGCTATTTCTAACATTAAGAATTTCTTCGGAAAACTTCGTTCTTCAAGACAGGTCCAAGGAAGTCACTAGTAATTACGAAATCTTTTAATTTGGTATGTTTTTATTAAGCAAGTTTTGATTCAGAAGTTGTTTACTTTAATAAGATAATTATTAAATATACTGAAATGCATTTTCTTTTCTATTTGTATGTCTGCTTTTCCTTTCAGTCAGTTAATCAATCCTTTTAAATCATACTTTCTCTTGGATATTTTCGTGCCCCCCCCCCCCCGAGTGTGATCGCGCACCCTAAGTAGGGCACGCCCCACAGGTTGAGAATCACTGCTGTAAGAGATTAAAAAGAAGAAAAGGAGCAACTACAATGACTTTTTACGATTTTTTTTCATAAACTCGTTTTTTACGTTCACTCGATTATAACGAGCAAATATCGCAGTCCCTTTGCGTTCGTTATAAGTAGGCATGCCAGATTTTTGAAATATCCAACCGGGACACCGGAATACCCCCCCCCCCCCCGTCGTCAGTATTCAAAAGGAAACCAGGGGGTGATAGTGGACTCAAGTAAAATTTTCTGAAGACAGTGTGAAATTTTCAGAAACTATGAGGAACTCGACCCCCCCCCCCCCTCCCGTAAAAAAAAAATTCAACATGCAAACAGAAATTATTAAAAAGAAGCATTTTTAAAAATTTCTCTTTTTTTTAAGCAATTTTTCAGCTTTAAAATGTGCTGTCAGCCTGAAATATTAGGAAATTTCGGATCACAAACACCTTTTAAGGGAACACACCCCTGGCTGGTTCTTAGCGTATTTTAGAGGGTAGTTCATTCTCAACGTTCTGAATAAATACTAATTATGAGCCTAAACCAGGGGTAGTAATGAATGACACAAGCAGATAAATTTAAACATTTTATTTCTTACATGTTAATATTTATTAGTTACTTTAGTTAAGAAGAAATACTTTGAATGAGGAATAAAAACTTGAACAATATTTACATGTATTTTTCATTCGCTAGGACTTTTTTTGAAGTCTTTTTTTCGTTTTAATGTTATTGTAAAAATTCTCACAAGCTGATTCGATATTAATTTTATAAGTCTATGTTTCAAATGAAAAAGTAATTATCCAAAATAATCCTTCACAGTTAATATTTTTTAGACTTTTTCGGTCATCTAATCAAATTCAGACTTGCCAACCTTATGAAAAGAAAAAACGGGAGATCCAGTCAAAGCTTTAAGGGAGAAAAAGGGAGATTTCAAACGATGCTATAATAAGTAAAAAACACTGTTATAACAAGTATTTATTGGATTTTTTCATGAAAGAGAATTCACTCGTATAATTGCTCTTATAAGTTTGTAGATACTTCTTTTTTTCAGACATCGCTAAAGATGAATGTTAAACTACAACGCACGCTGTAGCTCAAGACGCAAGATGAAAACACGCGGCGCAGTTAGCATGCGTCTGAAAACTGAACGATACCGCAAAAACGGCAACGGCGCATGCGTGAGATAGAAGTAGAAGTGCCACCAAAACACCATCTCTGGAAGCATTGGGGTCAACACTCCGAACGCACCCATCGGATGTTTGCCACTCACCTTGCGTTCGACGAACCTCACTGGTTGACCGGTAAGTTACCGGTTACTAACCGCAGCGTCCTATGACCAACCAGCAGTTGATTGGAGCACGTGATCATTAGCTGTCCCTTGATTAACTAACCGGTCGTGCTCGTCGAACGTAAAGCTCACTGAGCAGTGCGAGTTTGCTCTGCTAGCCACGCCATCTATTAGGGCTGTGAGTAACTATATGTTAAGGAAGAAAATAAAGTTTAATTTTAAAAAAAAAAGAAAAAACCCGAAAAAGAATAAAAAAACGGGAGAAATGGATACTCAAACGTACAACCGGGAGAATGGAGTAAAAAACCGGAGTCTCCCGTGAAAAACGGGAGCGTTGGCAGGTCTGCAAATTTATCTTTTTCCGGGACCTGAAGTAAACTAGCCGGGACACCGGGATTTTCCCTGAAAGCGGGACTGTCCCGGTCAAGCCGGGACGTCTGGCAATCCGAGTTAATAAGCGAGTTCGACTGTATTATCTTTACTTTTAATTTGGTCGTCAACACTCTCATTTCTGACGGATAAAGGGCCGGGGCAAATAGTGACACTGTCACAACGTGCATCCATGACTTCGTCACAACTAGCCTTAAAATACGCCATTTTGAACTTTATTAATTAGTTTACGAAATAGTGTCATGATTATCAAATGAAATACTAGTACATAGATTAACAGCTGAAAATATGGGTATTTAAATAATATTAGGAAAGTTTACACACCTCAGTATCCTTAGTGGCAATGGCCAACGTAACTCACAAAATTACTTTCAAACATATCCAGCACTCTGAGACAATCAATCCACCATGGAGACTATACGCTAAGGAGATAAATCTCCGCTTCCGAATTGTGGCAACAAAATTTCACTTTCCTAGAGGGCGCTGCTGCCACATTTTAGACTATTTCCAAGAGAACGTAGGTGATTTTAGTGTAAATTTGAAAATTTAATTTCCGCCAGGAAAAATTGAAAACGGTGAAAATAAAAATTAAGCTTTGGCATATGATAACTATGCATACTGAAGATTAATATATCATGCCTGAGAAAGCCGTTAAAAGCTTATATATTTAGAGAGAAATGTTTCTTTAATGCATCAACGGACCTGTGTCGTCTGCTACGCATTTGCATATCGTACGGCTTCGTCAGAGCACCTTTAAAAGGACCTTTCGCGTGATTTCTTTTTTTGTTGAGACACTAGAAAAAAAAAACTACTGCTTATTTATTTGCAGGAATTAAAACATAATCGTCCTCTGGGGCTGTTATGAATTTTAAGAGGAAAACCGAGAAAAATAAGCAATGAGCAGCGATTCAAGTAGACTGTTGATTCCTCGCAAAACTCGCTGATATGTTTTACCCCCCTTTCATTTATGAATGACGTCGCCGAGATTTTAATCTATTAATTTATATTTTAACTTTATTTATTTTCCGTTCAATCTTTTTTTTTTTTTTTTTTTGTTTCATTTTAATGAAATAAAGGCTGTGATATTAATATCACACATAAAAACCATGATAAAATCTAACAAAGTAAATGCATAATTTATACTTATTGAATAATAAGGATCGAGCTCCCCCCCCCCCTCCTCCTGTTTTTAAGTATAGTTTTCTGCAATTTTAAAATTGTTTGAAAAATAATAATCTGGCTACTAAAATAAAATTCATATTTCTAGTTTCCAATCCTCTAGTTTTGATTCAATTTCATTTCACGTCAGTTGCGAATCCGGGGGGAGGGGGGAAGATGCTAACCTAAGGTTAACCAAATAAAGGGAGTTATGTTTGAAATATTTTTTCTACACCTCCTAGTTCTGAAAATTGACACCTTTGACCAAGGGCTATCCCAGGGTAACATATGGAAGGGGGTCATGTCTTTCATTTACGCAATCAGGGGGCATTTTGATTGTCCCTCTTTCCCAGAAATTGGAAACAATTTAATTATGCATTTGTGTATGAATTTTGCTGTTATTCTCTATGATAGTCCCCCCCCCCTTGAAGTATTCTGTAAGACTGGCCTAAAGGAGGCATTTTTCTAAATTTCAATCTTCTAATTATGTTTGGTAGACGGGGTTCTGTGTAATACCAAACTTATGCGAAAGAAATATTTTTCTTGTGTGAAGTCGGTGAAAAAGGGAGAGGTGGTCACAAGGGGCGGGGGGCGCTGCCATTGAAGTATTTAGAGTGGGTTTCTCATCTCTTTTTTTTGGGGGGGGGGCTCTCGTTTTGGGATGGGGGATGATGCTCGGTAACATTTGAGGGAGATGCAGCATCACCATTAGGAGGAATGTGGATCCCGGTCTCTGTGAGCTCTAATTTTCATTCCAGGGTCCCCCATACCGAACACTATTTGTGGCTTAACCAGTTGGGTGGGACCCTGAAGACGGCTCTGATTTTCAGATCCAGACCCCCCAGAGTTATCGCTCGGAGGACTTGGTGACTACAAGCATATCCCCGTCTTAAAAATACACACACACACCACTGCCCAGGAGGAGGGACCTGCTCGAGGCCCCTGAACCATAGGATATTGATGCCGCCGTTTAAAAAGAGGGACGGCAGAGTTTTGATCTGTGCTGGATGCCACTTGAGTCGTAGAGAAAAGGCGAGAATGTCCGCTATGAAGAAAGTCGAATCACACCGAGCGAACCCGGATATTCAAATTTTGGACCTCCTGCAAAAAATTACCAAAGATTCTTACCACCCACTGGATTGGGCCCCGGGCCCTTCAGTGCTATGGGGCCCACTGCAGGGACAAGAGCTATCTGTAGAAACAAGAAACCCTACGAGTAGGGTACTATTGCAACTCATGATTGCAAAAAACATGATTTGAATTCCAGATGTCAGAAGGCAAATTATAATTTTATTGTTATTCACTTAACTCGTGAACAGGGCCGATCCTAGGGTGTCGGCCACCCGTGTGCAAAGATCAAATGTGTCACCCATCTAGAGCATCTTGCAATTTTTGACTAGTTTTAACATGCTTATCCATCTTCCTTCAAGTTTTTGTGTTGAGTTTAAAGGAAAATACCAGAAAAAGGATGAATTTATGAGAAGTAAGAAAAGTTAATTCTAACAAGGTACTCTTTTGGTATAGTCAAGCCCAGTGGTTGGAAGTAGTGCACTACAAGTAGCGACGCTACTGTAGTAGCTACATTTTTTAGTAGTTTGTAGTGCAGCGCACTACTTTTGAAAAAAAGTATAGTAGCGAGTAGTTCGATACAAAAAAAAGGAGTTTGTAGCGATTTCAAGAAACTACTTTTAAATAAGTTTCGAAAAAAAAATGAGGTTTCAAACAAATCTGACTGATGCAAGTCTTAAGCGAGTAAAAGTTGCACCAATCAGATTCGTAACACTCTGAAAAATACGAGCTGACCTCAGACATATTATTTTGACGCTGTAAATTTTTTCTGTTTGACGCCATTAGATTGTTTGGCATTGAAATGTTCCCATTTTCTCACTATTCACCTTGAATAGAGCATTCATAGAAAGAAAAGAATAAGCGATAATTGCCAATTTAGTACAGCGTTTGTGATTTCTGGCAGCAGAAAATGTCCCGTGGATGAACATTTTAAAATGTTTTAGGCCCTGACCGGTTAGCAATAAATATTACAGTCTTATAGAAATGTATGATAAAGGATTTTTTCCCGTTTCATGCATATTTTGCCAGTCAAGCAAAAAGCTTTCGGTATCAATGTCATCCCTATATACAGTCGAATATCAACTTATGCGAAGGTATAAAATAAAATAATACGGTACGTATAGTATGTAGCAATAATTAAGTGCAGCATTACAATAGTACTGTACAATAGATGCAGTAATTATTAGATGAAATTAGATAAAATGCAGTAATTATATTCGATGCATTTTTAGTTGTTCAAGCATTTCAAAAATCTTTAAATTTCTATAGTTGTCAGAAACATTCTATTTTTCCTTTCATTTTCAAACTTTAGATAAACAGTCCACTTATGTGAAATTATATTTCACCAACGTCATATTTAGAATGAAAAATATACGAAATATTCTCTCATGGGAGAAACTTGTTGTGACCACCTACAACTAAATGTAGCTATGCTCTTTCTCTTCTCGTGCTGTTTTCCTCATTCAGTATTGCAATCCACCTGCTTTGAATTCCTTTGTACTGTCTCTCTTGTCAAAGTCTAAAATGCGTACTTTTCAGAACTTATCTACTCGCCCCCTCCATTCTCGAGGTGTCATGCCTGGTCAAATCTCTACTCAGAGTCCGAAGTTCCTATGACAAACATTTCCAGATGTCTTCATTATTTTATTGAACATTTTTCAATTGCAAAGAAATATTTGATCCAGTCTGCGCAGCTCGAAGAGTCGTCATAATCAGAGTTGCACGAAAAAAACTGTCGTAAAATCTGGTGTCACTTAACATTGAAATTATATGGCATAAGTTTGAAACTTTGAAAAAGTGATGTGAAATCCGGGTGTCGTGATAATGAGGTTTTACATTTGATACATTCAAAAATTATTACTAGCTGTAAAAAGGCATTTTAATCTGTCTTCGGTGACATGAGAGGAAGAAAAAGAGGAGAGGAGGCTGTTTTCCTCAAAAAAATTTAGAAGTAAGTTGACGCATGATAAAGGATTTTAATTAATCTTCGGTTGTGCTAGGTTGCAAGGAGAAAAGAGTGGGGAATATTCAAGCAAACTTGTGCACTCACTTTCTATTTTTCTCAAACAATGCTATGCTATTGGAAATTCGGGAATTACTTTGCTTGGACAAAACATTTAAAAATCAGCATACTTATTTGACTTCTAAAAAGTTATATCGTTAAGAATTCTTGAGGAATTTTGCTTAACTCATAGAGCTATGTGTGGTCTGTGTGTGGCCGCCCCTTGCTCTCGGCCGGCCCGCGTGCAGTGCATGAGCTGCACATCTGCTAGGATTGGCCCTGCTCGTCAATGTAAAACATAATTTAAATTCAAAATGTCAAAATTCAAATTACCGTATTACCTTGCATTAGCAGGCATGCTGGAAAAATAAAGTGTGGTTGTCAAACATGCAAGGAATTTCAGATTTTCTTGCATGCCGGATAATCCGTGGAGTCTTACAATACTTGCGATCTTTTAAGTGAGTAATATTATACAACCTTTGACCAGTGGCGCAGCCAGAAAATTTTTCTGGGAGGGGTTTTCAAAATCAAAAATTGTTGATTTCTTTATCATTCATTTACAATGCGTAATCAAGGGTGCCCATATAGGGGGGGTAGGGGGTGGGCTCAAGCCCCCCCCTTAGAAATGAGAACTTCCTTGCTTTTAGTGCTTTTTTCTTTGCAAAAATGTATAAAAATTTCTTTTTTAGCCATTAATGACTAATATAAACCAATCATGAATAAGTTATAAAAAAATGTCAAATTTTAACATCTTTAATCTGTACTAAAATCAGTTTCCATGGGGAAAATATTCTGCTTAATCATGGGGAAAACTTTTGAGCCCCCCCTTAAAATTTTGCATATGGGTGCCCTTGTGCGTAATTATTCAATATCAAAGAATTTCTACAGATTAGTAATTATTCATTCTAAGTAACTTCTTAAAAACAATTAATAATTCGTATTGCTGTCACTATGAAACGAAGAAAGTGGGAAAAGCACAGAATATTTATTATCAGTTTTACTTTAATCTTATATTCATTTTTTGCATGTTTTTCGCGAGATCACTTAAAAGCTCCTCCTAAAATACATTCATGTATTTTTGAATGTCAAATGCTAGCTAATAACGGTTTCTATCTTTCGATGAGAATTGGTTAAGAGAATCAGAAAATCGGGTGCAGTAGGCTTCCTCTCACTAGATGTCCCTAAAAAGGAGTTGTGCAGAGATGGAAGTGCTGAGGGACCATGATACCCTGTAGAGCTTTATTGACACCATTTTAGCTATCTTATACCAAGGGGGACGTGGGGTGCTTATCATGAAATACAACTTTTATATTTAAGAATTGAAAAGCAATTTCTGACTGCTTCCCGATCATTAAAAACAGTAAAATATTTTGTTGAAACCTATTCCGCTTGGAAAAGCTCAAATACTCTCCTTTTTCCCTTGATCTTAATGGAAGAAATGAATGTGCTTGTGTTCTGGGAGGGGTTTTAACCCCAAAACCCCTGCCGTGGCTGCGCCACTGCCTTTGACAGGAACTTACGACCAATAACGTTAATTAATTGAAAGTGCTGTTAGTTTCTTATATTTAATGTAATTATATTTTTCAACACATTAAAACACTGTCTCAGTTGCCATTTTTTTCAGATTGTCTCTCCCCCTTCCCCCCTACAGTAAATTGGTCATTTGCTTGCATGCTCCACCTCATAAGAACTTGTCGTAATGAATTTTTATGAAAAACAAATTTACTTGAAGAGCACCAGACATAATGATTTCTATTGAAGTGCTGAATACAGGATCAATGTGCTGTAAGTTCACATTGAATATAACCATATGATGCCCTAATTTTGGCCCTTTGTGTGGTTAAAAGAGGAATTTGATAAAATTAGGGACCAATGGATACCGGTATAAACAGCAGGTTTATTATACATCTATTTTTATATGTATATTTTAATAAATAAATGGAACATAAGCATATACATAGTGTACCAGATTTATGTGTTAACTGATTTTTCTTTCGTCGAGATAAAAAGAAAATATAGAAAGAACATATTAAAGGTTTGCATATGAAATTTCAGTTTATTTAAAAAAATCCTAAGCAAAAGTTTGTGGCGATTCACTTAGGAGTTGGACAAATTGCTTCAGAATTTTTATAAGAGGGCAAGTTAAATTATTTTCTTTGATTTTACAATTAAAAAAAAAGAAAATAGTAGCATTTAGGTCAGATGTTTTATATGCTTTTTTAATTACTCACTCTGGGTCTCAATAAATATGGGTAAATTAAGCTACAAATTAAAAATTTGAGCTACTTTCAGCTTAATTTCTCATAGTGCAATCCGACACGAAGCAATAATCATGAACCGTATTATAAAATGAAATGCAATCGGAATGAAACTAGAAACAGATGCAGTGAAAAAAACTAAATTTCTTTTCATCACGAAGGTTAAAAAAATGTTCCTAAGTCCTGAATACAATCGATAAAAGAACCATTAATCTTTTGCATGAATAAGGTCTGAAATCAGATTGTTTACACTGTAATATGGAAACCGGAAATGTTGCCATTAAAGCCGGAAACCCGATCTCTTTATAAATCGACGACAGCGCTCATGGTGAGAAAGTGAAATTTTTGAGCCGTTTTCAGGTGTTGCCATTCGTAGGAGATTTCTCTCCTTCTTATATCTCCATGCAATCCCAGGGTGAAGGAAAAGGAGGGTGGGACCGTGTCTTTGATCTTTCAGTTTCGCCGCTCGTGGCTAAAGGAGGGGTGAAATGGCCGTCTCTGACGTCATCCTGGAAGCACTGACTTGCGTATTTCCATAGCTCAATACTGGTTTGCATCTTCAATTTTAATTTTTCTGCTCGCACTGTTTATCGCACGGGCTCCCCTTGCCCTTGCCCTGGGCATGACATTTCCAAGAAACAGGAGAATTTTTTATACTTTATTTAAATTATTTTTCAAAAACTATCCCAGTGCTTTGAAATAAATTCTTTAATTCTTAATATTCCTTCCTATATTTTTTTCCCTTTTTCGTTCGGTGAAGGGGGGGGGGGGTGTAGTTTATAATGAATTTAAAACACAGAAGCAAAAATAAAATAACTAATGACGAAAATTAAGAGCAGCTGCAACATAGGTTTTGGTATATTGGAAAAAAAGGGGTCAGACAGTGATAGGGGCGGACGGGTCCGCCGACCGATGCGCCCTCAATGTACCTTGGTTATTATTATTTTCTTTTTTGCAATCTCAAATTTGTGTGACTTCGTTTTTTTTTTTTTTTTTTTTTTCATTCATTCTTTTTTTTTTTTTTTTTTTTTTTCACCCCTTCAATCATGAGCCTCTTTTATTTTTCCTTTCTTCCTCAAACCTAAACTCAGTTTTTCTTTCATCCCTTGAACCTGTGTACCTTCGGTTTATTTATTTTATTTTACTTAATTTTTTACGGACTAAAACCTGTGCGCTTTAGGGGTGTCCCCCCCCCCCTTAAACCTGTGGACTTTCGAGGTTTTTTTTTTTTTTTTTTTGAAACCTTTGGGAGTCAAGGTTGATTCTATCTTGGGAAATCCTGTTCGCCCCTGAATAGTTATGGATTTCAGAGTGGTTTTTTAAAAAATACCAATGAATTTGAAATGTTATGCACTTTTTTGTTATTTCATAATCAATGATGTTTATTGATAGAAATTATTTAAGAATGTAAATTAATTGGAGATTAATAAAAAAAATATGCATATATTTGATGACTTGTGCATCTTTTCATTTCAATTCGTATTAATTCGGATCGCTTCACAATTATTTCCGTTTTATAGTTGTGTACCTGAGTGGTTATTCTTTACTTTTTTTTTTCGAGTTTAAAATCTTCTTATGAAACATACTTACCTGTACACAAGAAGCAAAATATTTAACAAAAATTGCTTAACATAGGTTCGAAATTTCTTCAATTGAGCATCAAGTCGAAAACATGAAAGGGTTGGCGGTGCATCTCTTTGATTTTCAATTTCGTATAACGCATATTTTTCCATCTAGAGTTGCGCATATATTCTACAAATGCAATTATTTCAGTATATGTATTTATTATAGCTTATTTCATTTATTTGAATCATAAACATCAGGAATTACATAGTTGATCATACTTTGAATGTTCATCAGTGGTATCCATTTGAAAAGTCATGGCCAATAGTTCTTGGAAATATCAGTTTAAAGTAAAGGTTTGATATTAAAAATATTTCATAGGATAATTTTTTTGAGCGTTTATTAAAGAAACGTTATGTACGAACCAGCTTCTGATATTCCGTACTTACTCCTCTATAGTTATTTTAATATTCTGCAAAAATAATATTTTAATATATGTATTTATTGTAGTCATTTATGTACACAGCTATTTGCATTTTGAATCAACATAGTAGTTACAAAATCTTTCCATTATACACGAGTAACAGTACTTGGGAAATATCCGCTTGTAATAACAGTAATTGCTTTAAAAATGCTTCATGAGATATTTAATTACTTTCATAAAAGACGTATAAATGAAGTATTACCATGTGGTAATCAGTTTCTGAGTATTTGTATTTTTCCTTCTATGCTGTTGTATATATTTTATAAATGTAAATATATAACTATTTTGAACTAATATAGTTGCTATATATTATTAAATTCAATCATTATTCATTGAAAAATTCGTTTTTTACTTCTTAGAATTAATATTAATTTATTATATTATTAATATTAATAATGATTCTTTCTCTCTTCTACAATTTTGTGAAGATAAACTTTTAATAAATGAATAACAGTACTTTCTCTTCCAAATCAGGAAAAAGTTTTTTGTAGCAGTTTACGAATTTAATGACTCAAATAGATTACCATTTTCTTCTAATAAAATTATTTTAAGTTGTAGTCAAACTTGGTTTAGTTTCATAATAATTATCGTTTGAAATCACTCATGATCAGGTTTTGTTCTTCCATTTTATTCGAATTCAAAACAATTCTCGTAAAATATGGGTGAGAAACTATTAGTATCAAAGAAGGTAAATTAAGACACGAAGACTTGATTTTTTTTTCTTCAAATTATGCTTTTATGTCCAAAAATAGGAGCGAAGCAATGCCATTTCCTATTGAAACCGTCTTAAAGTGCTCCGCGAGTGCTTCCGGAGCTACGTCACCAATTTCATCCCCCCACAACCTGTTTCGGGAGATGGTCCAACCCTAGTCTCCTCTTCTAAAGACCCTGATGCAATCCACTCACATATCACAATAGATGCTATGGGTTAAGTCAGAAAGCTCAATGGCACAACTAACGCCGATCTCTCCTATATTAAAAATTAAAAAAAAAAAAAAAAAACATATCTTTAAAGTATCATTGTACACTTAAGTCTAAGAAAAATATTTTTCCCATTGTGAGATGCAGTAAATCAGAGAATTTTGATCAATACTAGCCTTCTATTGAAAGTCTTGTCCAAAAATAATACGCCGGTACCATTCACAAAAATGTACCTATAGTTCTCAGATTAATTTTTTTAAGAGAACGAAAATTTGTACTGGGTGAAAGGAAATGTTAGACTTGATCGAAACATGCCAAAACATCAACCAACAAATTAATAAATTGAGCTAAAAACATCATAAACTGTTGTTTCTTTCTTTCTTTTCTTTTTTTTCTTTTTTTTTTTTTTTTGGCAAATGGTACGTCTGTTACTTTGATTTTGCCCATCTTTTTAGTTACACTCATGGGAGTAGCCATAGGGGAGCAGAGAAGGGCGAATGCCCTCCCCCCCCCCAACGCTCCTTCCAAATGTCACCAAAGATAATTTAAAATTGCAATTTTTAGACTTTAATGTCAACAAATTTCCGGGGAGAGCCAAATAACTACTTTTTCTGCCCCTATCTAACCAAAAATAACATAAATGTTTTTATTTTTGGGGGGGTAGGACTTTAATTTTAAGTAATTTCCGAGGTCCGTACCAGAGGAGAGGCATCTAAAAGAACCACTAAATTTTCGCGCCTCTGCTTGCTCCACCCTAACGGGAATTCTGGCTACTCCCATGATAAAACTTATTTAAAAAAAAAAAAAAACTGTTGAAAAAGGCATTAGTTCTTTTAGCTACGTGTTTGCGAACCATTATACTTTACATAAGCAGTCTTTTGAGTGATTAGATTGAGAGAAAATCTTTTAATGGAAACTATGACTTAACTTTCGAAACAGAGTGTACGACTCTCATAAAATGCCTCAATTACGCCCATGAAGTCCAGACATCCTTCCAGATCCAGGTGGAACATTTTTTGCAAAAATAAGAGATTTGGACTGTGAAAAAATCCGTTTACTTGTTTTTAGCAGCTGATAAGTTAATTCATAAGGCTGGTTGAAAACTCGCTTCTTAAAATACAAAAGTGCAAACCCAGTTAAGATCACAACTGAAAAAGCAAACCCATTTTAACTATACGAGTACTTCAAATCTTAGAAATTCCTTTGCAAACGTTGTAAATATAGTTTTATTTCTGTCAGAAAAAAACATAAAATCTTGTAATAAAATGACAAGAAAAGTAACATTAGCCTGGAATTGCCCAGATGTAAAAATAGGTTTCCAACTAGTAAAAGCCAAACCTGCCTTCGTTTCATTGACCAAGGAAGGAAGGCTTATTGTCCTTCAAAGGGTGGGACGGAAGGCAAAGAAATTAATTGAAATGTCTAAAAACAGATTTTGCCCTTTTTATGAAAATAACATTTAAAGAAATCGAAGTTAGAAAATAAGAGACAGTAATATTTGTTCACGCTATTTTCTGGCTGAACCAGAGATGTCCCCCCCCCCTATGGGCAAAGGGCACACCCCCTTAAATATCGCAAAGACCCCCCAAAGCAAGAGCCCCCCTCTAAAAAGTGAAAACTACCCCTCAAAACAACCCCCCTAAAAATTTCAACGGCGCAGTTTGCGCCATGACCCCCCTAGGTGGGCACCCTTGGCTGAACATTGTCTCGGTCTCGTAATAAGGGAGATTCTTTTTTTCTCGAGTATACAGTTTGAGTGAGTAAAGGGTTCTCATAGATGGCGCCAAAGTCTAGGAGCTATTTTTTTTTCTCTCTCTAACGATGAAAACAAAAGCGAGGAAAACGTAGTTTTTGAAACAGAAATACAGAAAATTGACAAGAAATTGCTAATTCTAAAAATTTAAAAGATAAATAAAATTATGTTTTCTATCGACTTATGGGCTAATTTAAAACTTTTTTCCTATAATTTTAGCATTCGAAGACTTTCTTTTTTCATAAAAAGCAATGTTAGAATTGATATATACACTAAAACAGAATAATTAATTTGAATAAGGTAATGTTTTTGAGCATTAAATGCTAAATGATTAGCTACTAACGCTCAAAAACACTAATCATGAACTAACTTAAATAAATATACCCTCGAATTTACATTAAATACTACATAACTAGACAAGTAAATTCTAAAAAAACACTGCAACAAGCATTAACCAGCATCAAAATAGATAATACTGATAATAATATCCCATCAAAACCGATTATGTAATTTGAAAAATTTAATGGTAAAACACACTAATTATTAACTGTGTACCTCCAGAGCAGCCTGACTAGCGTAAGCCCGAAAATTGCGATTTTCCGTTTATTAGCGCATTATATGTAGAATCCTATATTCTCCGCATCCAGATATGGACGTAATCCGAAATAAAAATAAAAAATTCCTTTGTAATAATTTACCAGTGTTAAAAGAGCGCGAGTCCAATCTTTTGCACGGACCATCGACCGTTTTTCCTCTCTGCTGCAAGTAGCGATCATGTCATTTATGTTATTCTGACTCTGAGGCACTAACAAAACTAACCTAAATAAGTAAATCCTCTAAAATATATTAAAATACTACTAAAACTAAACAAATAGATTCTAAAAAACGGTAAAAAGGATTAAAACATATAATTAAGTATATATATATAAAGCATTAAATATAATTATTATTTCCTTCACTCCATCGACAGAGAGAGAAAAAATCGCCTGCAATTCGGGGCCAAAAAATTTCCAACAGTTGAAAAAAAAAAAAAGAATACAAAATGTAGAAATATCCGTTTAAAAAAAACATTGAAAAAAAGTTCGAGATGGCAGCGGGAGGAATTAAAAAACGATTGAAAAGGATAAAGGATGAAAACAAATCTTAGCCTCTATTAACTTAAGTATTTTTATAAAATTATGCACCACACAGCATGGGGTTATGTATAACCCGAAACACTGGTTCCTATGCGGTTTTGCAACGAATACAACATTTAAAATTAAATGAATAAAATGCTGATGTACTTACAAATTGTAGACACAAAAGCAAAAAAAAAAAAAAAAAACGATGTGCAACGCAATCCCACGAAGCGAGCACTTCAAGTAGCGGCCGGTATCAGCGGTAATCCAAGAAATGCGAAAGCAAGCTTAGATCATCTCACAATGGTCAAAGAAAGCAGGGGGGGGGGGGGCTTCGTGGAGTGGGAGGCGTGGGAGGAAGCAGTAAAACGTGTTTGGAGAAGGGAGAGCACATCTAAGTCGCATTTTAATAAGCTAGTTCATTACTAGATGGCAGCACACATCGATTCGTATTTCGAGCCATGCCGTATGCATTTACTTGGTTCCCAAATGGGTTGGAGGGGATGAGTGACAGAGCCACTGATGACGCGTAGCTCTGAAGCAATGTTATTGGTTCCCAATAACCACGCCTAACACGAAGCTAAGAACAGTTTTCGCTCTTATGTATAATTCAAAAAGAAATAATAATAATAATAATCTTCCCGGTAAAATGAATGGAATATTGCCGGAAAATTACTTATTTAGTTTTCTAACTTACTAGTTCTATAAAGAGGAAATAAAAACATTCCTAGTATATGAAATAATTGACAAAGATTCTGCAGGATTAACTTTATTTTTTTGCTCTTTATTATTCCGTTGAATAGATATATATTCAGTATATGGCGATAGCGTAGAACAAATTTTCACGTATAAAAAAACAAAGTTTTGAGCTGAATGAATGCAAATTTACTGAAGAAAAATAGTTAGGTAAATAGGGAAGTTTTCGATTTTTCGATTTTATTTTTATATGATAGAGTAACATGTATGAACATCATAGGTGAAAAAAATTTTGCGATACGATAAGTAGTTTTTTTTTTAAATTAATTTTTAAAGTTCAAGCTTTTGTGACGTCAAATGGCATAGGAAGTGACGTCATGCCCTCTTCCGATAGGGGAGAAGCCGAAGGTCACGCATTCGACTTCGAAGACGAAACGTAAAAGGCTTAACTCCTCGCGTTTCTGGAACATTAAACCTCTCATCCTCTCGGAAATATTCGAATAAAATCATTGATGTTACACGAGGAAGATTATTTAGATTGTGCTTTAACGAATCCGGTCTCCATTAGTGTGTTCAAAAGGATTATTGAATTTCTAAAAAATAAAAATATCAGCGCGCTCAAAATGTTCCTAGCGAAAACAAAGGATCTTCGGCGGAAGGCTGCACATTCGCGCCCTGTGACGTAGGCTCGTGACGTTTCAGAAGCGCGCACTTTTGCGCGTGGATTTTTAAAAACTCATTAAAAATCAACCACGGTGTTTTAAAATTCGGCGATGGTGAATTTTTTAGTTTTGAGGGTCAATTAACAATATCCAATAGCCAAAATATGAACATTTAATAGGTTGCAACTTCCCTATTTAATAAACTTTGGGAAATAATTTATAAAGATTCTGCTAGTGAATGCTTTATCATTATTCTTTACTATTCCTACTGTATACATGGACATTAATCAGATTTTGGTAATTATTTTAAAAACTTGTCCAAATGGAGAGAGGGAGGGAGGGACGTTTTTCTCAATTGTTTGTTTGCTTTTTTAGTGTTTTATATTTCCTTTCGCTTCCAATAATTGTTAACAATAGGGCAGAATTTTTCTCTATACAATTTTTTAAATGTTGAACAAGATTAATTTAAAAAGTCTTAACTTATTTTTCCATCAAAAACGCATGTCAATACATTTTTTTTTTTTTTTTGTTTAATTTTGTACTTAAACTAAGGCATTATTTTAAGCTTTTACCAGGTTTTAACCTAATTAGGTTTTTAATTTTGTATTATTTCTCTTTCCCAAAAATATAATTTTCATTTCACATAATAATCTGGACTTTAAATGTCATTAATTATCGAACGTAAGATTGAATATTTATCTGATGTGCCAAGTGTAACTTCAATTTTCTGTGGACTCTATAATTTGTAAGGCAGCATAAAGTATTCAACGAGAAAATCAACAAGTTATCTAAAGTTTAAATTTTATTAGGTTAAATTAGAAGTGGTAAGAGAAAATATATGAACAACTATAGCTTGAACGAGTCATTTAATCTCTATTTCGTTCAAAATTTACATTTAATCTGTTCAATCATTGACAGGGCAAATTTACATGATTTAATTGGCCTGTATAAAAGCTTTCCACTATTTTAAGCAGAAGAGGGTACAAACAGAGAGAGGGCTTACGTTTAAAACCAAACAAAAAACGTCATCGGTACATTTAATATTTTTAACGTAAAATTTACAATACAAAGATAAATATTTCATGACAACCGGATTGATTACATCTTATATGATAAATTATTAAGTGATTGTAAACTAACGGAACAGCACTTTATGTACTCAAATAACCATAAATTTAGTTTAGACGATACATAGGTTTACAATTATAACTGAACGTGTTGTGGAGAAGTCCATAGTAAATGAACTGTATGGAAATACTGGGAGCATTCAAAATCATGCGCAGTGATTCAGAAATGGGAATACCACTGTACCAGGAGGTTTAAAGGCTCCCATGAATACCCATAGAGAATCCCTCCCCTCTCTCCCTAGAAAAGTGTACTGGTTCCCAAAAGAAAAATTTTGAAAAGTTTTGAGTAAAGAAGCATTTTTAAAGTTATAAATTGAATGAACCTAAAAATATGAACTGTTAGACTTTTCCGTATTAACTTTTGTTTCTATGTGCTAAAGGGGGTACCACAGTACCCGTCTGTTGCACGCCTATGCACAGAGGGTTTCCCTTATAGCAGGGGTGCCCACCCCCTAAAGGAAAGGGAACACATTCCCAAATATCACATAGACACTTACCCCGATTGGTAGCCCCCTCCAAAAAAAAAAAAAAAAGACGAAAATATTCCTTAACCCCCCCCCCCTCTTTAAAAATTCCAATGGCGTAGTCTGCTCCTGACCCCTCCTAGGTGGGCACCCTACAAAAATCCAGTTTATGTCGAATCTTTGCCAAATTTGACGCAGAGGCAGGCTCTGCGACAACAGGCCATATCAGCATAATCGGAAACTAGGGGCATGGCTCTGAGTCGAAGAGTAGTATAAATTGGAGTTCTATGGGGGAAGGAGGCACGGTGATCAAACTGACAAGGGTCCCGCCTTGGTTCTCATCGGACGTGCACAGAGGACCTTTGATGGTTAAAAATGCACATTAGGGAGTTTTGCTACCAATGGGGGGTTGCCCCCTCTCCCCCAAGAAGGGTTTTTCCTTGTACAAATCCACAGTTACTAAGGATTTTGTCAAATAAGTTCTTTTGGTCCTCAAAAATTCTCAAGGGGTGTTTACACGCACTTTTGAGGAGCAGAAACCACCCATAGAAGTTTTTCCCTTACACAAAAATCCAGTATATGTCAAATCTTCGCCAAATTTGGCACAGAGGACCTCTGAATTATGTGAATTCATGTCATCAGAGACTCTGATGCTCATGAATTCACATAAGGTTCTTTTTTGACCCCTATGGGGATGACCCCCCCTCCATCTTAGAGGGTTTTCTCTTGTACAAATCCACAGTTTATGTTGGATTTTTGTCAAATTTCGCACAGAGAGCCTTTGATGCTCAAGAATTCACATTGAAGAGTTTTTGTCTCTTAGGGATGTGACCCCTTCCCTCCATAGCGGGCTTCATCTTGTACAAATTCACAGCACGTGTCGGAGCTTCGTTAAATTTGGCACAGAGAGCCTTAGCTGCTCAGGGAATCACTAAGGAGGGTTTGCTCCCTAAGGGGGTACTCCCTCTACCCCCATAAGGGTGTTATCTTGTACAAATGCATGTGTCGGACCTTTGTCAAATTTGGCACAGAGAGCTTTTGATGCTCAAGAATTCACATTGAAGAGATTTCGCCCGTTATGGGGTGACCACCTCCGGCATAGAAGATTTCCTCTTGTACAAATTAAGTATGTGTCAGATTTTTATCAAATTTGGCACAGAGAGTCTTAGATGCTCAGGAATTCACTTAGGAGGGTTTCCCCCCTAAGGGGTGCTCCTTCTACCCCATAAGGGTTGTTATCTTGTACAAATGCATGTGTCGGACCTTTGTCAAATTTGGCACAGAGAGCCTTTGATGCTCAGAAATTCACATTGGGGAGTTTTAGCTCCCTATGGGAGTGCCTCCTACTCCCGAGGGTTTTCTCTGGTATAAATCCAGTTTATGTCGAATCTTTTTCATATTTTGCACAGAGGCCCTTTGATGCACATAGGGTAGTTTTTGTCTTCTATGCAGGGTCAAAACCCCCACTTAAAGATATAGGCATGCACAGAGATTCCGAAATAGGGGGTTCCTACCAGGAGGTTTGACCTACGTTGAGAAAGTCTCCCATACTTGCTCGCATTAGGAAAATTTAAAAAAGGTTTTGAGTAAAAAATAATTTTTGAAGTGCATGAGGTATGAAAATAACAAACCTGAAAACATGAAATGTTAGTCAATTTTGCATTATTTGCTAATAGGGTACCACTGTAGGGCTGACGACCGCTGTGCACAAGCCTATGATGCTATTGCCTCCAGAGTTTGGACTTTTATATTTATTTCATATACAAGACAATACGAGAGTTTTACAGCAGAAAGAGAGGAAATAGCACCCAGGGCACGTGTGGGAATCAAACCCACCACCTCCGGTAACGAGCACACAGAACCACAGAGGTTCCATAACTGAACTTAATTTGTGTCTAAAAAATTAATTGAAATTTATATTGCGCAATTAAACCCAGAAATGAGTTTTATCAAACCATACCCTTACTCTGACTCTAACGTTCGGCACATTAACATTCAGGGCCGACGAGAGACCACGTCAGCCTGGTCGGAAACTATGGGCCCTACCCTTAGGAGGCGGGGGGGATTCAGAGTAAAGTAATTTTTATAAGTTTTGTATGCGGGGGGGGGGGGGGGAGGGTGACCAAACCGACAAGAGGTCCTTCTTGACTCTCGGTGTTCCTCGTTAACATTCACCGACACTGACAACGTGGTAAAGTAAGTTGCATTTGAGGAGGCTGTAGCCAAATATATTAAATATAGAGTAAAAGTATTTTTCACAATTTAACAACTTATGTAAGACAAAGGAAAACTTTTGAATTGGTGACGTTAACTCACATTTAAATTTACTCGACTAAAGTTCAAACCTAAAAGAAGCAAAATTTCAACAAAATTGGGAGGAACAGAGAAGTTTACTTTAGTTATGGATTTTTCTCATTTTTTCAATTCTTTTTTGTTCTTTTTGTCTTTTATACTATAATTGACTGCAAATAATTTGATCTTAGGTTTCACAATGCCGTTCAAAGTGCAGGCAAATATGATCAAATTGAAATTTTGGATAAAGAGGAATGAATTTAAAAAATTAAATACAGTGAAGCACCATTTGTACGTTTTTGAAGGGACTATATGACAAAAGCGTATAAAGGAAGAAACGTAATAGTATAGGTATACGTTAATATGTATTTTACTCTACAGGGATTAATTTTAAAAACGTATAAATGATGAAATCGTCTAAGAGGAACGTATAAACGGTGCTTCACTGTAGACACAAATTCGAGTTAAAACCTAATTTAAAGCATAAAATCATGACATGGCATCGAACTTTACAAAAAAAAAAGGGGGGGGGGGAGGGGATCATATGAAATGTGCACTCAGCAAATGGAGAATGTTTACTATTTAACACTTGAAAATTATGCTCATGAAATCAAAAAAAAAAGGGGGGGGGGGGGGCTTTTTTTATTATATCTTCATGATGTGATAAATTTCTTCTTAATTAAATTAAAGAATTCGAAGGGTTAGAAACAATAATCATGTAAATTATAAAAGGGAAAAACATTCCTTTGAAAGAAATTACATTTATTGATATATATTCTTCAAAAGTTACTGTCGGCTGTAGAAAAACAAGTCTCTTTTACTGGTATACCATTAATAGAGAAATTTTGAGGAAATGATTTAATCATAAATGGGATAAACCTCTATTAAATTAATATAATGCAGTATAAAGTACTGGTT
Organism: Uloborus diversus; assembly: GCF_026930045.1. Classification (NCBI taxonomy): domain Eukaryota; kingdom Metazoa; phylum Arthropoda; class Arachnida; order Araneae; family Uloboridae; genus Uloborus; species Uloborus diversus. The sequence goes on along the minus strand of NC_072740.1, from coordinate 90,511,815 downwards.
AAAGCAGTAAATAAACAAAAAGAAGAGAACAAATGAAAACGGACTGTCATGTGTAAACAGTAATAACGGTATGAAAAATATTCGTAGTGTCCGGGATTTTTTTTTTTTTATTTATAAGTTAACAAACACAGAAATGAAAAAAATAAATAAATAAATAAAAGCAAACTGTAATGAATAAGTAAAAATACGCGGAATTTTACTCCTGCAATTGCCATCACGAATAATCTTACAGAAATTAAATAATACTTATTTCCAATAATTAAATCACGAGAGACAACCTAATGGCGCCATCTAGTTTAGATTAGATATTTACTTTCATATTATTAAGGAGCACTTATCCAGGAACCAATAGCATTGCTTGAGAGCTATACGTCATCAGTGGCTGTCAATCATCCCCTTCACCCATTTGGGAATCCAATAAATGCTGCCGTCGACCTGTAGATAAATCTTAGAAGCCAGGACAAAAGAGCAATTTATTTGTCAGACTCTCGGAGTGTTTTTTAAAATTGGAAGGTAATATGAGATTACAAAGATAATTATTCTGAAAAATCTAGTAGCCAGAATGTTTTGATTTTATTCACCTGGTCGACCTGACACCCACCTAGGATTTGTCGAACCCTAGAAATGTCACTATCATAAGCGAGCACGAGGTGTAGGCGTATTACAGGGGAACCGTAATTACAGCTATTAATTAGCTCATATAAATGAGCGCAGGAACGAAATTGTCAGCACTTTTGTGTTTTAAATTCGCCAATTTCAACCCCATGTGATTGTAAAAAAGCCTGAAAATTCAAGAACAAATCCCCTTAAAGCCCGGATTTCATTGATGACCTAATAAGAGCCATAAAAGTATCTTTAAATGTCAAAAAAAAAAAAAAGGAAAAAATGAATCTTAACGTATTTATAAAAGGTATCCAGCACATAACATGTGGCATCCAGGCCCTCGCATTAATTTGAATTTTGACATTTTGAATTCAAATTATGCTTATTTTTTTACCCGACTGCGCGTGCGCGACGCAAAGGAGGGTAATGTGTTTATAAGTCTATGTATGTATGTAAATTCTTATGTGGCGTTCTAGGGGCTAAACGCCTTGACCAATTTTGGTAATTCTTACGTCAATCGATTTGTCTTAACCTTGTGAGTGTCACTAAACACATGACAGTAATCAAAATTCACCATATCAATAACGAGTTGCCATATTTTGTCATTTCGGGATCGGCGCACAATGGGTGTTGCACACTGTGTCGCACGCTACCTGCGTGCGACAAATGCAGGTAGTTTTCGCTGCCTGAATTATTTTGTTTACTAAGTCTACTAATTGGGGTTTCAATGGCCAAGTGGTCTAAGCGATTACTTCTCCCACTTGAGGCGGTGGGTCAAGACATCCTCGCTCCGAATATACTTTCCCCTCTTTCTGATGTAAATTCTTTCATGTGTTCTTTATACGTATTCTGCACTGTAGTAAAAAATATATTATGCGTAACGAAGGCAAGACACTCAGATTGTAGTCCTCATCAAAATAAACCCGTACAATAAGCACCAAAAGAAAGAAAGTCTATCAATTCGATTTTCATCTCTAACCTGTTGCATTTGTTTTTGCCTTGATTCAAGGGACTGAGTTTCGCGACGTGTACTTCCTTGCCAGGTATTTTTAGTTTTGCGAGAAAGATTTGGCTGACGACGTTTCCGATTTCGCGTCGTCATGAGTTATACTGGCTGTTTATATAGCTATGCTGTGGTTGACTTAAGTTCGCACATTTTTGCCGAAGGTCAAGCACATGTGGCTTTAACACATTGATAGGGGCGTCGTCGACAGCCTATATATGGACTCCTTGCTCTAAGTTAATTATTTGAAACAATTTGAAGGTAAACAGTTTTATCGGACATTTTCATGAATAATACAGCATACAAAACGAATTCTATATTTTTTTCTAGAAATTTTTCACACTGTGATATTTTTCAAAGCAAGGGACAACACATAAGGTAGGTGTGGACGCACATGTTTTGCATTGATAACCAGTTCTTCTCGAATGTTCAGAGAATAGCAAACGACGCATTTTCTTACATATGCTTACACATGTAAGACATATACTTACGTTTGCTCATTTTACGTTTTTATTTACTCACAGACTACAGCACAAAAAACTCGCGCGCTATCTCGTTTGATCGCGCGCACGCTTGCTTGCATCAGAAAATGTTTTCACAGCAAACGCAATAGAGACGCGATCTTGTGTTCTCTTTTTGAACCTTGTCTAAGTTTTCGTCTATGGGCCGCAAGAACAGCCAGGAAAGCCAGTGGAACCTGCTGAAAAAATATAGCTACGTGTTGGCTGGAAGACGAGTTATCTCGTCCCTAGCGCATACAGCATAATTCTGGAGGACGAGTCATCTCGTCCCTAGCAGTCAATGTGTTAAGCCGAGTTAGGTCCCTAGAGGGACTAATTATCAGTAGTTTAGACCACTGCAAGTTACTTAATAAACCTCACGATACAAACAAACTCTCTCAATGAAATGACAAGATTGCGAAATATACCGTCTTATAATCATAACTAAGTCAATGAAAATTAACTAAAAATTGTAAAATAAAAAAATATTAAATAAAAACAAAACACCCGACTGCGCAAAACCAAAAAAACTAAAAAGAAAAATGTATAAGCCCAGTAGTTTAGAATGTCATTAAGAACTACTGAATAACTACACCGTTGAAATAGTTTTATAACCGTACACAGATAGGACAAATCATAAATTCAGAAGCAAAATAGAAGAATCAGCAGTCGGGGCTCATTGAAATTTTAAGGGGTTCCTTGAATCAGAAAGGCCATGACTGTTGATCCTATTTTGCCTTTGAATTTATGATTTGTCCTATCTGTGTACGGTTATAAAACTATTTCAACGGTGTAGTTATTCAGTAGTTCTTAATAACATTCTAAACTACTGGGCTTATACATTTTTCTTTTTAGTTTTTTTGGTTTTTGCGCAGGCGGGTTTTTTGTTTTTATTTAATAATTTTTTTTTCACGAATTGCAGTAGGACCCTACTCGTTAGGTTCTCTTAAGCTGCAAAAGGCTCCTGTTGCAACTTCAAGTCATAATTACGAAATACATAATTTGAATTCTATGTGTCAAAATTCAAATTAATGCCAGTGGTTGGATGCTAGATGTTGTGAGCAGGACGATGGATGTTGTGTGCCGGAATGATAGATGTTGCGTGTGTGTGATGGAAGTAAATTTTGTTCCCCCTGCAACAAAATCTGTAAAGCCTCTCCCCAGAGGCCAGTAGTGTGTATTTGCAACTTTAATAAGCTTTAGAGCTAGTTTTTTTTTCTATTTCTAGGGCCTTTTAGGGCGTTCGCCCCCCTCCCCCCCCCCGCTCAGCGAGGAATGCGGGTACGGATATCCGGGCCTGGATGGATGCTGTTTTTCTGTCTAAAGAGGATTATGGAAAGTCGAAAGAGGGTCAAGTATAAATAAAGTCGATTCCGCAGGACATGGACACGAGGATGATGAGTCGGATAATGAGAAGGAGCCGTCACTGCACAGGAGGAGCACCCGCACGTGGAGGCTGGTGGACCTCAAGAAGGATAGGACATTTGCGGTCAAGTGAAAATAATAAGCATTCGTGATTGCTCAGAAAAAAAAAAAAACACTAATAACCGAATAGGGACACCAATTTAAACAAAAGTTATTTTTAAAAGTTAAAATTGCACGAATATATAAAATGATGATGATTGAAGTCAACGATTTCAAACGCTCAAATTGAAGAACTATAAGTCAAAATGATTTGATATTTCACCAGAGCAGTTGTGAGGCCATCGAGGGTGCAGACTGGGTCCCCCAAGAGGTGCCAACCTTCACTACCGAAGGGCGCAAAAAAAAAAAGAAAGAAAAAAAAAACGAAGTTGCAAAACAAGAAAAAAAAAAAAGAAAAGGGGAAAAAAAACCGAAGGCGCACACATTCGAAGACGCAAAAAAATATTAATACAATGGAAAAAAATAATAAGAAGACGCTAAAGTTCTCAAGAGCGCAAAAAATTCGAGATGGCACAGGTTTTAAGGGCGCAAAAAAGAAAGCGAAGCCGAGTAACTTTCAGGACGTAAAACAACGATTGCGCGCACGTTCGAGGGCGCAAATAAAATAAGATGAAAAATAAAGGCTCGAGGGTACAAAAATAAATAAATAAATAAATAAAAACAATAATAAAAACAACAGAAGGCGCACATGTCCGATGGCATAAAAAAAAGGAGCAGAGGTTGAAGGGCGCAGAAAAGAAAAAAAAAAAAAAGAAAAAAGCATTTTTTTTGCGCATTCGAAGGCGCCCAGCTTCAAATGCGCCAAAAAAAAGGAAAAAACAAAAGAAAAAAAACAAAGCCGGGGCGTTTGAGAACGCAAAAAAAAAAAAAAAAAAAATAATAATAATAATAATAAAATAAAATAAATAAATAAATAATTAAAAATAAATAAACAAATAAATAAATAAAAAATAAATAAATAAAAATAATAATAATAATAATAATAACGAAAGCGCCCAGAGGACGAGGGGTCCGATGGACCGGCGGGCCCTTAAATAAAGCCATCGGATTTCGTTTGTCGAAGGAAAAAAAGTGTCAAAATCTACCGATAGACGGCGTTGATAGGGGAGAAGCCTACTGATGTCGTTGTCAGTTGAAAGGAAACAGTCGACTCTAAAAGTTTACTAAAACTTAGTATTTTAAAGGACAAAATTGCGTGTCACAGAGGAAAGAATGATTGTCGCAAAGGGAGAGGAGGAGTAATTCACAGATTTATGATGCATAAGGGTGATTCTCCTAAAATCTGACATTTTCCATTCACAATTTTTTTTAATTAAAATGCTTAAAAAAATCTGAACAAAATTATACTAACTCATTGTTAGGAACTTTTTAAGGGAAAAATAGAAGGAACTCACTTTAACTATGCAACACACCTCAAAACAGGGGGTCAAATTTTCTCACCCCAGGTGAGTGAAAAATTAGTTTCATCAAAGGTTATCAAAAATGTAGTTCTAGTAATAAAGAAATAATTGTGACCTAAATCAAAAAGTATGTTATTGCATGACAAAACAAAATCTCTGTCTCTGTAAAACCTCTCTTAACGGACACATCCAAGTAACGAACATCTCTTCGAGTCCCAGTCCCTTTATAATTGGTTTTTCCATATTTTTCACTCTGAATATCTTACACTTCAAATAACGGACAGTTATGTTGACAAAAAAAAAAAAAAAAAAAAATGTTTTTCAATTGCTATAATAATAGTTCAAAAGCCCATGAGTGCCAAACCTACGTCATAGTAAAAAGGCCCAAAATTTTTCTACGTTAGTACATCACAGCAAGTAAGAAAGGTTCGCTATTATTTAAGCTAAGTCGCGCTGGCTTTGGCAGGAAACAGGTAGCAAAGGTGCGTAAAATTGCTGCCAAAAGCTAAACATCATATATGCATTCCATGTCACGTGCCCTGGTGGTCCCTATCCAACCATCTCGGATTTGGAGGACATTCTACAAAGGTGCAGACATGCCTTTGAAACTAACCTATGCAAATTTTCAGCTTTCAAGACACAAATCATGAGGATCTAGGATACCTTAAAAAGAAAAAAGTAAGTGGGCTCCAAAAGCCTCCAATCGGCAAACCGTGCCAAACATGGCAATTCGTTTCACAAAGCTGATCAACCATTTTGGCGCCCTTTCTTTCTATCGATCCTAGATCCTCAGGATTTGGGTATTTGAAGCTGAAAACTTGTACAGGTGAGTTTCAAAGGCATGTCTACACCGCTATAAAATTTCGTTTAGATATAGGAGATGGTGGGACAATACCTAAACAATGAATGCATAAACTAAATGTTACTGCTTGTGCTAAATAATGTTTCCTAAACACAAAGTGAAACAATTGATTATGTTCTGAAATTTTTGACATTTCTGCTTTTTTTTTATGATGTCTAGTTTTGGCTGCTAAATTGGAAAAAAATCATTAATTAATTAATCATCAAAGGAGGGGGGAGGGAGCTTGCCCCCCCTCTCGATTCGCTGCCACTGATTCAATTATAATCACCCTGTATATTAAAAAAACTGATATAGGCCAGTTGGAGTAAAAGGAAACTTGTTGTATAGCTTGACCACGAAGAGAAGGCGGATGACCTTGAAGCGAAACCTCATTTTGTATCATTTGTAATAGGTAGAATCAACCAGAAAGCACCTAAAAGTGAGAGTCGTTTTCATTGATCCTATCTATCACAAAATAATTACAATCAATCTACTACAAACGATACAAATGATGTGTTTGCTTCAAGGTCAACCGCCTTCTCTTCGCAGTGAAGCTTTAAGTAGAAACAAACTCCATTACCACATTCGTAGAAATTTGTTTATTAACTGTTGGTGAGTGAAGATTGGGTAACATGTAGAAGAGCTATCCTCAGAGTTTCGCGTGTTTTTAAGCAATCATATCAGCGTCATGGGTTAAAAATGACAGTGCCACAAAAACCTTTTTTAAAATTTAAAGATCTTACATTTTCTTCTCCAGCAGGTCTACAAATGTAAGTAGCTAGTTTTTCTTCGTTTTACTTGTCACGTGGAAAGTCACTAAAAGTATTTATTTATGAAGTTCACCTTCACAACTATTTCTGACTAGAAAATCGCTCGTCAAGAAAGAAGCAATTGCCTGTTTGATGATATTTTGATACTTGAAATTTTAACCCTAATTACAGTGGATTTAACCCTAAACTCCAGTAGATTGCGTTCATTGTTGACCACTTATTTGTTTCTTCATTCTCCTAAAATTAGTCTTTCCAGTAAAACAGTTACCGTATCCAGTTCAGCCTTGTCAAAATAAAGCCATTAACCCTGCATGTCAAACATTGTCAGAAAATATTATCAAATTGTCATGCCGTGGCACGAGTTTCATTGTTGATGACGCCAGGAGCGTTACTCAATCAGTAAATTTGCTATTATATATATATGAGGATGTGCAATTTAGGTTTTGCTATTTAACCGATAAATAATGTACTCTGACATAATGGAAACAACGAAGTTTTTCATTCTTCCTATTGTTCTTGAAAGATTAAATTTTGATGGGAATCACTCTTTTTTGTGCATTTTGTATAAATTCAGCGTATAATTTATTTTTTTTTACTATTTTTCTTTTTAAATGATTTCAGATTACATTTAGAGGATTCAGCATAGCAGAAACACATGCGACATACGAACCACATATTGAATATTATTGATATACAACTTCTAAAGCTTCTAAATTGTGTGTGTGTAGTACATTATATAGATTCATCATATCATTGGATCGAAATGAGGTGCTTCCATTTACCCCTTGTCTTTTGTTGTAAAAGGAAACACGCTGAAGTAAAAGGAATTATCATTTCATTCGCTAACAAATAGTCATAAGGTTAAATTTTTCGTATCTACGCAAAGGCGCCGGACCATCAGCCAGTGGCTTCCACCTGTGCTCTCTCGAACGTCCTCTGTGCACCTTCGTTTTTTCTTTTTTCTTTTTTTTTTTTTGCGTCCTCAAACCTATGTACTTTTTTTATAATTTTTTTTCGCCCTGTGTGACTTCGTTTTTCTTTCTTTCTTTGTTTTTCTTTTTCTTTTCTTTTTTTTTTTTTTTGCGTCCTCAAACCTATGTACTTTTTTTTATAATTTTTTTTCGCCCTGTGTGACTTCGTTTTTCTTTCTTTCTTTCTTTGTTTGTCTTTTTCTTTTTTTTTTTTTTTTTGCGTCCTCAAACCTATGTACTTTTTTTTATAATTTTTTTTCGCCCTGTGCGACTTCGTTTTTCTTTCTTTCTTTGTTTTTTTTTTCTTTTCTTTTTTTTTTCTTGCGACCTTAAACATGTGCGCCTTCGTTCTTTTACGCCCTTAAACCTGTGCACCTTCGTTTTTTTTCCTCCCCTTTCTTTCTTTTTTTTTTTTTTTTTTTTGGCTCCCTCCCCACTCGAACTTTTTTTTCCATTTTATTTTATTTGCACCCTCGAACGTGCGCGCTTTCAGTTTTTTTTTCTTTTAAATATTTTTTGCGCCCTACAACCTGTGCTCCTTCGTTACATTGCGCCCTCAAACTTGTGCGCCTTTTTTGTTATTCCGCCCTCGAACCTATGCGCTTTTTTTTTCCCTGCTTCCTTGGACCTGAGCATCTTTGTTTTTAATATAAACATGCTTTCATTCTCTAACAAATATTCAAAAAGTAAAATCTTTTTCTTATCCATCCCTCTCAGAGAATATCGTCATCAATGCAATGTACAAAATTCAATATCTCAATTCCTCCGAAAGGAGAAGGGAAGGCTCTTTGGAAATATTTGAATTATGCATCCATTTACCTCAACAGAGCCGGCTTATATTGTGCATCCCCATTTTTGACTTTGATAATTTAATGACATCTCATTACAGAGAAAAGTTATGGTTATCTCCTTGTAAGTAATGATAACTTCATTAACTTCTTTATTAAGTAGTTATCCAATGAATTGCTCAAGTAAGATAATTTAGATAGTAATGGAGTTGAGCAAATATCAATGTTATCAGAACAAAAAGATTCCACGTTATCACATTTTCTATCTCTTAGTTAAATTGAAGTACTCGTTTAAGAACATGAACGGATTTCTGTCTCGCAAAACATTTTCTATTAAGTCATTCAATGTGATATTATTCTTTTATCTTATTACGTCGTTTATTTCTAAACGGCGAAGAACAAAGAAAATCCTTTTACGAGGGAGAGCAACACATCGATTTAATGACGGACATGTTAAGTAATTATTTCAGCTCTAACGTAAAAGTAACCAGCATATTGTAGCATTGTCTGTTCTGAAAACTTATTTAAACATTCTTACTGATAATTTGTGTTGTTATTCTTTCAAATACGTCAAACCAAAAGACAACTCGGAGATAAATTGAAAAGTTTATCTCCTAAAAGTATATTCACTTAATTTGACAAGGACTACAAACATGTTTATTGAGTCTCTTGATTTTGTTTTTGTGATAAAAGTGCAAATGCACCAAAAACGTTTATTAAGCATTTGACTGTAGAAACTTTTCGTGAATAACCCCGTATGTAAGACTTAATGAAAATTTACCAACCAGAGTAATTAAATTTGAAGTTATTCATGATTTGACTGAAATGTCAAAATGCAAACAATTTAAACAAAAAGTGCTGTAAATGTATTATGTTTTCTTAAACTTAAGAAATTAATGTAAAATAGCTCCCCGCAAAATTTGAAAAGCGAATTTCGCAACAAGAACGTGTGAAAAAGCGAGTGATCCTTCTTAGCAGGCATCTGCTGACTTTCTGGTGACTGCCATGCATATGATTCTCAATTTCGCAAAAAAATAGAAAGACTCCTATCAAAGAACTTCAATTGGAGACAGAAAATTAATTCATCATATTCAGAAGAAAAATGTCCGAATGTAAAGTCTTTCCCCTACCCCCTCCCATTTGTTAAAAATTTTAAACTTTAAGGTTTATAGCCACACTTTCACCAAATTTTCAAGGTTTTCGAGCAATTGAAAATGAAATAAGCTTTTTCAAGCACTTTCTATTTTTTTAGGAACGAATCATGCACTTTTTCGGGAGTTGGAGGCCCACCTCAAGGCAGGAGCCCTAAGCTATAGCTTGTTTAACTTATAGGCAAATCTGGCCCTCTGTGTAGTTCACTATTACCTGCAGATTTTTGTTCAATTTCTTGTAACTGTTAGGAAAATTCGTCATGATTTTCCCTCCAAAATAGCCAATTTAGACACATTTTCCCCAGTGACAGCTTTCCTGTTCGTATTTAATGTTGAGGTGTTTCTTTTTTCTTTCTTTTTTTTTTCTTTTCTCCCATCAGAAAGTGACATTCGCTATTCACTTCATTTTCTCTTCTGAACTATTCAAAAAATAATAGAAGGAAAAAAAATCATGATTTTTTGTTTTAAGGTTTTGGAAGATGTATTGTTACTATACAAAGTCCTCCAAAAACTGGAGAGCATTGCCCCTATGCCCCCTCCCCCCTCCTCATAAACCCGCCCATGGCAAGGACGGATCCCGAAAGTTTTCAAGGAGGGGTGATTTATTTTTTTAACTAATCTCTTACTACGTATTTTATTTACACATACTTGTTGGGTGGGGGGGGGGGGGGAGAGCGAGGGCTGCCGCAGCATTTTCATCTAAAACAACAAAAATGTAGAAACTTAGCCAAGGAGGTCCCCGAAGTTATTTCTTTCCATTCCCGTTTAAAGAGGTATTCTAAAATTGCGTTTTAGAAATTCAGTTTCGTAATAATTCCAGGGGAATTCTTCGAAACTCTCTCCCCCCAACATCATTGAAGGTCGTCACAAATTGCACTTTTTGAAACATTAATTTCAAGAAGTTACCTGGGGATAGTCACTGAATCCATTCTTACCCCTAACACTTCCTAAGATGTCTACAATCGCATCTTTAAGACTTAAATTTTGCAAAATGCACGGGGGAAGGCTTCGAAACATCTCATAACATCGCCAAAGATCGACAAAAACTGCCTTCAATTCCGAAAAGTTTCCGGAAGGGAGATCCGAACCCTAAAACTGCTGCAACTGTGCACTTTTTCTGAATTTTGAAATGTCTCCTACGATGAGAGGCTGAAAACGTAGATCTGCATATCATTGATAAAAAACCAGACTCAGTTAAGATGCTGGTGAATTGTAGATAAAAACTATTGGATATACTGCAAGTGACTAACTGCCTGTCTAGTTCTTTTCTAGTCAGATATTTCCTGCTTTTTACGAGTTACCAGATTAGAAACCTATATAAAACCTGAAAAATTTTGAATTTTAATGAGAAAATGTGAAACATTGAACTTTTTTCGGTGAATTGTCTTTATGCGATGTAGCATTAAAAAGGACTAAAGAGAAAATGATGTAAAAGATATGAAAAAATATCATCAATTTTGATGTAGCAAAAAGACTTTTGAGTACTTAAACTGCACCGTTTTCTGATAGTTTTGTGCTCGATTTAATTTTTTTCACAAAACTGCAGTATTAAAGAGGTAAAACCAACAATATTACTTGAACACATATTCATCTTTTTTTTTTTTTGTGTGTGTGTGTGTGTGAGAGAGAGAGAGAGAGTTTAATACAATCTGCTTAACCTAATTAAGAAAGGATTTACTATATAATGAGCAGGTAAAATATGTAACATGAATTATAGCAGAAAATATATTTTTTCCGCGTTTTTTCAACAGATTTAAACTTTTTAAACTTATTTTTATATTTTTTTCCAAAAACTAATTCATTAATAAGCGAACATCCTACAATTGTAAAATATATTGTTATGAGTGCAACAAAAAATGTGATTACAAAATGTAGGTGAATTTAAAAAGATGAAATTTTCAAATCTGTAAACGAAACGAAAAATGAAATATAGCTTTTTTTTTATAAAATAGGTTTTTATTTTTCATGTGAAATTCACGGTTTTTTCTCAAACTTAGGTATTCCAAGCATGACATAAATAAAAATCGAAAATTTTTTAAATGTGCAAAAAAAGGTCTGAAGATATCAAGTCTCCTTGAGGGGAAAATACAATGACTGCCCTTTCATCTCACGTTATTATGTCATTACAAGAGGAACCGACATCAGAAAGAATTACTTGTGAATTAAAGGAACTACGCATTTGTTATCTTTAGCTGTCGATAAACTGATAACCTAGCTTTTTCTCACACTGTTAGTTAAAACTCACGTGGCTTTGTTTTGCTTTGAAATCAATTTTGCCTGGAATTGGAAGATCATAGCGAAAAATTCGGTTCTCGACACTAAGATAAGGTGGTCCCGTGATCTTGCTTTAGTCATGGTTATGATAAGAAACAGATGTGACCACTGATCATTCACAACTGATTTATAATAATGAAGAAATTTCTGGAATGTGCTACATTTCTTCTGTTAATTGAAGCAATTCTGGAAAAAAACTTTAAGGCTGATATAGAACTTTCATTTGCTTTCAGTGCTATGCAAATTGAAACACATTGCATGAAATGAGTTTTAGCTGCGGATGTGAAAATGTTACACTAAGTCCAGCTTCATATTTAATATTCTTTTTCATTTGCATAACATAGGAAACTAGAAAAAGTGATAAGGTTCAGCTGAAATGTACGTTCTTCTTGGTTTATTTATTTTGTGTGGTATTTTGTTTATATTCTTGTTTACGGAACTGCTGAAAAAAAAATCATGTAAATGACTTAGTGAAATGACACAGATAAATTTACCCCTTTTTTTGTAAAAAAATTGAGCGACAAAGAAGGTAACATTAATTCGAGAAACGATCCTTATTTTATAACAATGTGATGTAATCTCAAGCCCGTCAGTTCTGGTTTTTACAGGGAGGGGGTGGGGCAAAGGGTATCTACTCAGTGCAGATATGTTGAAAAATAACAAAGCCCATTCCTTTATTTATAAATACTTAAATTTCTCACAGGCAGAGTGAGGGAAGGGGGGGGGGCATCGCCCCCTCCTGACTCCTCCCTTAAATTTTGGACATGTTTAAACCATTGAGAAGGAATAGATGGAGAGAGTGCAACCTTACTATCCCGATACGGCAACAGTACCATGTGACCTGGGGAGCAATTTCGAGTTAACCGTAACCGCTGAAGAAGTTTTTCATTAACTGAAGCCATGAATGAAAAATCCATTTAACTATAGAAGGGAAGAATAAGATTTATAGCATTAATGCAGTATTGTAGCATGATAAAATGTGAAGAAAAAGCCACACCAGGAGGTCCATTCACTTTTCATGAGTATGTACGAATGTCTTTTACTTCTAATTAAAGATAAAATAACATATATATGCATTCAACGAGTACAGATCCCACAGTTGCCTATAATTTTTAAATTTTTGTACTGATTTTACCTATAAATGTAAAAAACATTGCATATATCATAAGTGCGAATAACATTTTAGTTCCATAAAAACACCTTTTACTTCACTAGTAATTATTTTAACGGCTCTTAAGCATTTTGTGTACGTTTGCTTAGTTGGCGAGTAGCTTCTCGCCAAGCTCCTGTGAACAGCAGATGCGTTTAGAACAAGTTTGAGATTTGAGAATAATGATTTGTTACTTTTTTATGCTTTAATTTAAATGCTGGTATGCCTGCGTATGAAATAATTTCAAAACATTGATTACAAGACACAAGAAGCCATAAATTTTCAGTCAATTACAAAACACTTTAAAGATATATTTGTACGTGCTCGTCATTACAAGGAATACACATTAAAATACGTGAAAAATGCAATTACATCATATTTTAAAATCCGAGAAGAAGTGTAACAATCAGAAACGATACATTTTAGAACTAATCTTGCAATATTGCTCAAAACGCTGCTAATCTTCTAATTCGGAACTCCAACGCTCGAATACGCTACCTTGCGGTGATTTACAAAACTGCAAATGAAACTAAAACATTGCCACGTTGCGTTCCACGTGTGTCTGTTGACGTAAACACAGGCAGTTTGTTCTGAGTATTTATTAACGCAATCGATGTGTCTTAGTTTGCTTTCAGCTACAGAAATTAATTCGTCATTTAGTAGTATTCTCGAGCTTCTCAAAATAATGTTAGTTTTCATTATTTCCTTAATAATTGGTGAAAGCGAAAATTCTGGATTAACAAACTTGGATAACGTTATACAAGGTAAAAAATTTTATTGTTTTGTATGAATTTGTAAGAATATGGATGTTTTTTTAATCTTAAATTAATTAAACTTACCATATTTTACAGCAGCATTTACTTGGAATGGATAGTATGCAAAATATTTTCTTGAATATATTATCGTAGAACAAAATGAATAACCGAGAAAGAATTTACTTTATTCCTTTTATTCTCAGCTGAAAGGTTTCGCCAAATTTGTTTAGGGTTATAGTTTTAGTATTGTGCGAGCAAAGTAGCCTTGGCGAGATTTCGCGTTTTTAGTTAAACCATTTTTAATTTTTATCATGAGTGAAATAAAATGGTAGTAAGATTACAGAATTCGATAAGTGAAAAGAAATAATGGTCAATCAACTGAAAAGAAAACTACCACCATATATCCGTGAGAATTTTGTTGATGATTTGCATAACATGACACAATTAAATGGTAACTCAGAAATTAGAAAAATCGAAACAGAAAATTTTTAAATTAACCGGTTCGGGAATTCGAGAGAAATAACTCAGCTACAAATGGAAAACAATAAGCGCTAGCCAAGCAAGGCAAAAAAGTTTCATCTTCTTTCGATAACAATTTGTAATGTCATATTGAATTTTCTAGCATTAATTGTTATTCTTGTCAGGCCACAAATATTATTTAGTTTTATCAAGAATTGATAAATATCGAATTCAACATCGTGGAAATAGCTGCTTAGAACTGCGAACTACGTATTTTGCATTAATCTTTGACGTTTAGTAATGCTTCTTGAATTCTCATTTCTTTCTACGTGGGCCAGAATATCCACAAGACTTTGAAAATTAATTTAAAAAGAATAAAGCGAAAAAATCATACGTACGAACAAAAATCACAACACTTTTAGCATTTTCTTCGTTACCATGTGCGTTTGTTTTAGTTTCTAAGTCCGCCATTAGACAGTGACTTCAGTGCACCCTATAGTTCGTTGGAGTTGCGAATAATAATCATAGAGAAAGTTTCAATACTATTTAAAAAATAAAAAAAACACACACACGCGCGCTCAATTTAACTAACGATGCACAACATAAAAACTCATAACAATAATTCAGGCTGAAAACGTTCGTTTACTCACAACACAATTGGTCGATCTAATACTCTCAGAAAAAATAACAACTCTTAATTATTAAAACATGTTTCCAAAATATAATAAAAATAAATTTACGCAGACGATAAATTAAAAAATAAGGCAGCTGTATTTGTTTTCTTCTTACTTGACTTTAATCTCCTGTTTTAATAATATTGATATTTAAAAGCAGACGATATTTTTTCACTATACATATTCATTCGAATTGAATAGAGATGGGCAGACTTTACCAAAATAAAGAGATACTTTTAATTTTCACGAATTGTCTCGATCTACCAGAAATGTGTGCAAAAATGTTACATAAATTAGTAATGTTAATAACTGTCGAATATTTATTTGGGTAGATAGTTAAAACAGGAAGAGAGACACATTCTAAAAACTTTCTTGTAAACAATCAATGTTTGAGAGTTGTAATTCAAGATAATAATATCCACAAATCAAATAAATATTTACATTATGTGCTGAAACAATTAAAAATACAATTTATCCGAAATCAGTCCTTATTAAAAGATTTGCACTGTATGTTATCTGCTACTTTTGTAAGCTTAGTGTATAAATACTGATTGCTAGTCTTGCGATTTCGGAATCAGAGTCTTAGGCTCTAAAATTCCCGGAGTCGGAGTCGGCCTTTTTTCTCCCGACTATGCAACCCTAGCTTGTTGCACGGTTGCAGAGTCGGAGTAGGACTGATTTTGAAGTAAAAGGGTCGCAGTCGGATTTCAAAGATTTAAAACTCCGAGTCAAAATCGGAGTCGGACTGATTTGGGGTAAAAGGGTCGGAGTAGGAGTAAAAGACTCCAAAATTCTCTGAGTTGGAGTCGTTTTTTTTTTCTTACGACTCCGCAACCCTAATTTGTTGCAGGGCTGGGGAGTCGGAGCCGGACTGATTTTGAAGTTCAGAGTTGGAGTCCGAGGTCAAAGGTTTTGAAACTCCAAGTCAAAATCTGACTCGGACTGCTTTTGGGGTAAAGGAGTCGAAGTTGGAGGCTCTAAAATTCCCTGTGAGTCGGAGTCGGTCATTTTTTTCCGACTCCACAACCCTAATTTGTGGCAGGGCTGCGGAGTAGGAGTGGGACTGATTTTTAAGAAAAATTGTCGGAGGTCGAAGGTTTTGAAACTCCGAGTCGAAATCGGAGTCTGACTGCTTTTATGGTAAATGAGTCGGAGTTGGAGTCGAAGGCTCTGAAATTCCCCGAGTTAGAGAGTCGGTCATTTTTTTTCCAACTTCACAAACCTTGTTTGTAGCAGGGCTGCGAAGTTGGACTGATTTTGGTGTAAAAGAGTCGGCGTCAGGAGTATAAGTTCTTATAAACTGCAAGAGTCGGAGTCGGACTGCATTTCTGGGTAAAGGAGTTTGAGTCGAAAGATCTAAAATTCTCGAAGTTAGAGTCGGTCATTTTTCATCTGACTCTGCCACCCTAATTTGTAGGGGCTGCGGAGTCGGAGTCAAATTGATTTTGAAGAAAAAGATTCGGAGTCGAATGCTCTAAATTCTCGGAGTCGGTCATTTCACTTTCGACTCCACAGCCCTAGTTTGTAGCAGGGCTGGAAAGTCAGACTGATTTTTATGCAAAGAGTCAGAGTCCGACGGTTTTTTAACTCAGGGTTGAAATCGGAATCGGACTACGTTTTAGGTAAAGCTGTTGAAGCCAGAGTCTGTCATTTTTGCTACAACTCTGAAGCTCTGATTTGTAGCCCCGACTTCATAATTAGTGCCGTCGTCTGAAAAATATTTAATGCCAAAAGAGCGATTACGTGCCAAAACGCGACAACTTCCCAGCCAAACTAGTCACTTGACCTGGGAAACATTGGATCTCAAGCTTATCTCATTGAGACATTTGCTGTCGCTCCCTCCATTAGTATTCCTTCTCAATGGTTTAAACTCTAGGGAAATAACTAAAATATTAGTCAGAGCTAAGACTGTCGCTAAATCTTTGAAAGACAGTGATGATTACGTTTAGCGAAATGCACTGACTTTTTGACAAGTGAGAGTGACAGCTGTTGTTAGCCCAAAAATTCAAAAAAGACATTATAAAAAAAGGGGGGGAGGGGTGGTCTTTTCTCGAATTTTGAATGATTTGTAACTCTCTTACACCTAGGTGAACTGCAGCACTCGTGGTATCTATTTATCCATGAATCTCTGCAAAATAAAATGTTAACCCCCTTACAGTAAGAGGCACGAAAAAACAACCCTCTATTGCAGTATGTGTTTGAACAAAACGGAACTGCACTGGCCGGAAATGAGCCTCATCTACCTATAATGATGAATGTGATGATGTTATGTAATTCAGCTCAAATACATAACTGGACACCGAACTGCATTTCCCGCTGAACATTGTACAACATGGCAAGTGACACGCTGGCATAAGCATACGTAGTAAAGTTTCAAAGCTCCTCTTATGTTTGTGGAGGGGTTGCCTAGGGCAGGTGAACATGGAGACTATTCTACGCAATCATCATGACTTGTAGTTGGAATGCATTTTGCGCCTTCTATTTTCAACATTAAAACGTGGAAAATATATTTTCTTTTTAAATTTTATCATTCTGAACAAATTTTTGATTGGCATTTTTACCATACCTAGTGTGCGATGTTGAGGTCCCGGGCTCGAGTCCCGACTCGAGCATGGATGAACTTTCTCTCTCCTGACATTGTCCTTTCTTTGTGTGAATGTGTTGTTATGCTGTGAATGGTTGTCTACCCAATAAACGGGTTCTTATGGCATGTGTGTACTGCGGAAGTCGGACTTCACACCAAATTACGGTACAGTTGGAAAAG
Source organism: Uloborus diversus (assembly GCF_026930045.1). NCBI lineage: Eukaryota > Metazoa > Arthropoda > Arachnida > Araneae > Uloboridae > Uloborus > Uloborus diversus. The sequence continues at coordinate 90,494,287 of NC_072740.1, read as the reverse complement.
TGAAGCAGCGCATCCCTAATTGGGAATCTAACTGGCTCACGGCAACAACAACAACCATACTTCGTACCGTTTCTGAGATAAAAATGCTAACTCCAAGTTTTGCCGTTAGATGGCCCTATAAGCGGCTTTATTGTGTAGCGCATGGCAAATTTAACACACTTTGACACCATTTTTATGACTATAGATCTTGCCGTATAGAAATTGCGGACTTCAGCGGGCACTCTATATCTGTATGTGAGAGAGCGCGTGTGTTTACATAAGAATTGGGATGTAAGAATTTGGGATTATGCGAGAGAAAACAAACCTATTTCACTTCAATCACTTCATTCCTTTTGCATTGCAAACTTTTTTTTAACTCGAAACACGTGCATGCCGTTTTCATTGCAAGTTTGTGGCAAGCAATGCTGGATCTGTCATCATACAATTAAGTACTTTTGAACCCTTCCGCATGAGAGTCAGGGTCCGATCAGCAGGAGGCTATTAAGATAATTAGACTTTGACTTCGAGAAGACTTTGATCAGTCAAAAAGGGTGCTGTTGTAAGGGCGTAAGCTCATACAGTTAACAAAACTTTAACGACAGCAGAGAGAAATGTTCAGAAAAAAAATGTTTCTGGCAAGTTCAAGTTTTCGCAATCAAGGATTGCAGTCAGGTTTTGATCCCCCTCCCCTCCCCCTCCTTTGATGCGTTCTTATTCTTTTCTTTCTTTCTTACCTTTTAGAACTCCTGTTCTATATTGCTGATCATTCCATGCTTCTACAATTTTTTCATAAATTTCAAACTTATTAATTGGGCCTACTAATATTTGATGCAGTTTTGTTTACTTAATATTAAGCTTATTTTTAGTTTAAATATTTTGTACAATTAGTGAAGTGTATGCGAGGCAAAGTAAAATAGATCATTTTGTTTACTTATTCAATCATTTATTAAATCACGTACGTATTCATGTACTAATTAGTTCATTTGCATTCCTTCATTTAATAATTCACGTATATGTTCATTCATTTACACATTTTCTAATTCATTCAGTTTTATTCAATCAGTATTTTTTCTCACATATTTATTCATTTGTTTATTTATTCGTTTATAGTCTTATTATCTATTCATTTATTTATTCATTCTTTTATTAACACGTTCATTTGATGAAAATTATTTTCAATAATTAAACAAAAAATATTTCATTAAAAAAATATTTTATTTTTCTTTTTGCCCCGTGAAAAAAAAGTGGGAATTTTTCGAAGGTGCAAATTTACTACCGAAAATTAAAAATAATGTTTCAATGCGAGTTTTATTATAAAATACGTTGTTCTTTCTTTATGTATTGTAATTTTCAAAACAAATTTCCAGATTGTTTATTTTTTAAAAACAGTAAATTATCTTAACTATTTCACTTTGCCCCAGATTTCCCTGTTCTTGAAGAGATACTATGACATTCATTTGTTAAATGGATGGTTTAGAAAGGAAGTGAGATTTTACTCGCTTGTACAAAGAAAGAAGTAAGCGATCCTTGACTGCTAAAAAATATCACAAAGAAATGCTTCTTGCTGTCTTATCTTTTCTCTTAAACAGATGTGAAACAGATGGCTTATTACAGTGATGTCCGCCCAAGAGCAAAGCCCCCCCCCCCCAATACAACGAAGACCCCTCAAGAACGAGCTCGTCCCCTCCCGTAAGAGAAAAGTTATCCTCAAACCAGTCCCCCTAAAAATTTCAATGGCGCAATCTGTGCCAAGATACTCCCCCCCCCCCCAGGTGGACACAGGAGGAGGCCATAATGACTTCCCATTGGGATGCCTCTGTCGTCATTTTAAGATACTACCTCACACTCGTTTTATAAATAATTTCGCCAATCGAGTCCCAATTTGAATGAAATGTTCATATACCGCACAAAAGAAAAAAACAAAAATCGCAAAAAAAAAAAAAAAAAAAGACCGCTCAAAAACAGGTTTGAGTATGAGTATACCATACCAGTATATCGAGATACATAAACACTTAACTCTATAAGAATACGAGGGATGGTAAAAAATGGAGAGTTAGTGGGTCAAAACTGCAGCAAATGACTAAGTTTTTTTTTTTTTTACTATCCGATGCCTCAAATCTCTGGAACACTGTTCGACGCTTATCAAGCTCTATGCCGTATCGTTTATATTAATAAATTTTGGGATTTGCTTATTAGTTTGCTGCTTTAAAAAACAGCGAAAAATGTAATATTTTAACTGCTATAAATGCAATAAATAACCTTGTACTGAAATTACCTGTTACACTAAAATATACTTACATTGCGCTAGAAAAGATCTCAAGTTAAATATAGTGTGATTGCAATGGAAAACAATTTGCAAAAAGTGACATCTATGCCTGGAATGGTATTTACTCATGGTCAGTAGGTTTCGAATTCGTCCTTTTTGTTATCAACGACTACTACGATTGCGATTTCAAAGCTGTTTGTTTACCTAGTAGAAGTCCATTGTGGAACCAGATCTAACTTGATCCTAAAGATCGAGCTAAGCTGATACGACATTTCGATATTTGAACATAAACCGCGAATATTCGCTATTTTTTTTAATCTGAAGAGCTACTGAAATGCGTACGCTGAAATAGCTTACTGGAAAACCTTGGACGGATTTGGATTCCGAAAAAAAACAAACATGTAATTATCTTACGAAAAAAATATTTTAGCACATGAAATTAAAATATCATTGATATGCCTGTTAATCGACAGAGCATCTGTAGTTGAAGTGAAATGCAGTGCTTCATCAAAATAAAAACAATATTTTTTAAAAGTTTAATCACGGCAAAATATTGGTAACAACTGTCCAAATCAGTTTTAAATTCTGTAACCTGAATAAAAACACAGTTAGTGTATCGGAACTGTTTGGCATAAAACATAAGGAATTAAGTACGCTTTTGCTTAAAATTCGGTGCTAACCGGGAAGATATACGATAGTGTAATAATAAATAGTATTTAAAACACCAGCATTTGAAAGAGCACGGTAAAACATGTTTTTTTCTGCGTAAATTATTTGCCCTCGTGTCACCTTTATCGAAATATAAGGACTTAAAGTCTGACAAAATTTATGATAAGTCGCCAAATTTAGCGAATTTCGGTGAATAATGGAAAATGAAAGATATCTTTCATACGCTTTGCAAATACATGTCTTACCACATGCAGACGGTAAAATCCTCGTCGATATATTAGTGAAAATGAAGCGGGGACACGAGGGCAGAAACTTTTTGTGTCAAAAAAAATGTCTCAATAGGCTCTTTCGATTTGCTACCTATTTAAACTTTTTACTTGATCGCACTATTCGCGTGGTTCCCTGGTAGGCAAAATCAAGTAGGTTAGTTTTCACATGAATAAGACACGGGCGCCAAATAAAAAGACACGGCCGGGGGGGGGGGGGGATCCATGGCGCAAAGTACGCCACTAAAATTTTTATGGTGTGAGTTTTTAGGGGTATTTTTCTCTTTTTTAGGGGGGAGGGAGCTCTCACTCTTTTGGGTCTTTTGGTATCTGCGGAGCACCTAAGTAAGAAATACCAGAGATGATTAATATTTGATTTTAATGCTGGTTGACACAAAATTGCTAATACGATTGAGTATTTAGAGCTTTTGAATGCTCTTTTTGAGCATTTGAATACAACTGTTGTTATGAAAAATAAAAAGACTGAACTATTTTAGAAATAAGATAAATAAATGAAAACTTACAACTATACAAAGAAAAAAAGGATTCAGCACATTACATTAACAAATAAAATTCCTTCATTACGAAAACCATAACGACCATCGTTACGAAAACCATGTACCTACGAACTATTTCATTCCATTTTTTTAAAATCATTAACTGCGCTTGAAATGCTTAATTAATTTTGTCTACAAAAAACATAATCTCACTGAAATATTTAGTAACAAAATTTGCATTAAATTCGTGAATAATATTTATTACCACTATTTTAAAATTTTGGTCGGGAGTTTTAGTTGAACAGCTCTCGCTCTCTCGGTGTGTTTGCAATATGCACTCAAACCTGTTTTTGTAAGGGTTTTTTTTTTAATTTTTTTCGTGCGATTTTTTTTTCTTTTTTTTACTTTTTGTTCAATTTAACAGTGATTTTTGTTGCAAAACTATTTTTACTGCTACTCGTAAAGTTTTGAATGTTTTTTTTAATGCTATTTTTTATGCAGTCCCTATCCACTGTGGTCAAAACTGTTTTGTGCTTTTACGCACAAAAAGTTTTGAGTGTAAAAGCATATGCGTGCACTTTTTTTTTGCATTGAAAAAAAAAACTATAATACTGACGAGAAAAACTAAACTGCTTGATGAAAAAACATTTTACGCGCAGTTCAATTGTTTCATTCGTTAACATTACAGCTCAATAATAATTTCTCAGACACTTCATAGGCATAAATATTTACTCACTTTCGTGTAAAAACTGCATACCTTAGTATGAGCCTCGATTAATTACAAAGCCCAAATTTAAATTTACGCACAGTGAAAAGGAAAGTATGCATATCGAAGCAGTTTTCAATTTCTATCCATCTTTTAAACTTTTCTAAAACTTTTAACGCCGCTTGCAACTCTGCTTTAATTATAAAAAGTACCATGTCAATGTGGAGAGCAACCTTTTCTAGTTGTAATTATGTATTTAACACTAAATACAGTAAATGGGTGCAAATGAGTGATTTCTGCGTTTTTCCCCCTCTTCAGAACTTTGACTAAGTGAAAGATGCTACAAACACCCACATGGTATTGAAATATTGAAAGAAAATAATTATCGCAACTAACCTTGTTTTTGAGTAATCACAAATAGTTTATTGTTTTCACTTGACCGTAGTTGATTTTTTGTCCTATCTTTTTATTATTCTTACGCTTTGGTTGAAAGAAATTTGGTGACAAATGAAACCTAAAATTACGCTAAAAAATTCTCAATGAATGCTGGATGGGAAATTTATCGCCCATTCGGCATGTTACAAGCTTTTGATAATTCTTCCCTAAATTAATTCAAAATGCAAAAAATCTGGCAAAAAATAAATTAGGTCGTCAAAAAAAAAAAAATCCATTTCATTTAACTTGTATTGAGAATATTTGTCATCAATTATTTTTGCGTACGTTAACCTTTTTTAAAATAGAATGAACTGATAAATTTTAACAACAAACGATAATAAATAAAACCAAATGTTGCCACGATAGAATTTACAACTGAAATAAAAATAGAAATTAATTTTAAACAATCAATGTTGCAGGCGATTAATGTTAGTTCGTTCCTACGAAGCCTTTAAAATGTAAAATAATTTCGATTATGACATTCAAATGGAAATAAAAAAATAGGAATAGGTGAACTGAAATTTGTGTAAGATTATAACCTTTAGAAATGTAAAGGGAACACCTGACTGCAATTTTTGATTGCAAAAACTTTTAATTTGTCAGAAGCAAACTAAAGTGTTTTTACCGAATTATTTTTACTTTTGGGGTTAAAAACTGCTTTCTGAGATGTGGAAAGAAAAAAGCGGAATGAGGCAGGTAGGCACTTTCAGCCTGTACCCCTAATGTCAGATAGAGAATCTTCCCTTCCCTATCGATAACTTTCGACAACTTTCGACAGTCGCATTGTCCACCTACTTTTTTTAATTCTCGCTTATTCATATGAGTCCATATGAGTCAAATATTTGTCAGTTCAGTGTTTAGAAGGTAGCATTGAACGTTTCGAAAATTCGAGATAAGGCCAGATAACAGACATCTATGAAATAATAAAATATTGTGTATTTTCTTCCTATTGTGAAAGTTGGGGAATGTGGGGCAAAGTGAAAAAGTTTTTTTTTTTTTTTTTTGTCAAAATGAACTAATTGGAAATTTGTTTTGAAAATTGCAGCACATTAAGAAAGAAGAACAGTACAAACAATGAATGGCTTAAAATAAAACTTGCATAGATCATTTTGTATACAATTTGGCAGTAAATTTGTATCTTAAAAAAAGTAACATTTTCGCTTTTTCTTTTTTTTTTTTATGGAATTCCATACGCAATAGACTTATACAAATAATATACTTTTAAAAAAAGGACTTCATAGTCAAACGTTTTTGTATTCTTTTTTTTTTTTTTTTTTTTCAGTTTTAATCACACTTTTTGAATTTGGTATTAGGTCCACAACTTTTAAAAGATTATTTTTACTCTATACTAGAAATAGTAATTCATTAACTTTTATTTGCACCTAGGAGTTCTTGACGTGCGTGTTTCAGAACTTTTAAAGTGAAACAAAGTTAAACCGTACCCAAAACAAAAGTTTTCTTACTTAAAAAAAATATATATATGAAACATTCAAATCAAGGTTTACCTGTAACTCTATTGTAACTTATGTGAACTTTTTTTTCACGAACAAACGACAAAAAAGTTCGTCGTTTTTCGACGAAAAAAAAAAGACTTTTTTTTTTTCAATATTAGAAGCTACATGGCTCTTCCAGCAGTTATAAAAAAATGTTGAAGTTTTTCAAATAACTTTTGGTTTAACAGTTGAACTCAAATTTTCCCACAAAGTACAATTGTTTAGTGAGGGAACCCTGACAAAAAACAAGGCAATTTTTCCGCAATCAATTGAAAATGAGCTCGAGATCGACCGTTCGATCGCACAATGTGACTTGTCTATTGGGGCTTTTTTGATAGGTTCAATAATTAACATGTGTTTGTGTGTGTGTAGGTGAAATTAGAAGAATCACGTAAGTGTTTCATCAAAGAAGTAAATTGTGAAAATGTTAGCTACTTTTTCAGCTTATAAGAAATGAAAGAAGAAAGAAACAGCACTAAACTTTCTTATCAAACTCTTAGCATGTATGGAATTGGCATATACTTCCAATATAGTCTCCATACCCTCATGACTTTACGGACGTAAAGTTCACAGAAAAAAGTTTTTGGGCGTTGTTTTAATAAAATTTATACGTTACACGTCGCTTAAAAACTACGTGATATTCTGTAGTTGAGCTGTCGGTAATCCGTCGATCGCATTCTTAAATCCGAAACTAGTAAATTAGTGAGTCATATCGATTGTTCCGCACAGATCTCAGACTCCAAAAACAGGGCTGCGGAGCATTGGCGCCCATATGCAAAATTTTAAAAGGGGGGCTCAGATATTTTCCTCGTGGATTGGCAGGATATTTTTCCCATGGAAACCGATTTCAGTACAGGTTAGAGTTAGAGTTATTAAAAGTTGACATTTTAAAGAACTTATTCATTAATGGCTGGAAAAGATTTTTTTTTTACATTTCTGCAAAGAAAAAAAGTACTAAAAGCAAGGAAGTTCTAATTTATAAAGGGGTTCTAATTTATAAATATCCATTTGCCCCCCATATGGTCCCCATGCTGCGGAGTCTGAGGGAAAATGACCGACTCTGGCTCTGAAAATTTTAGAGCCTTCTACTCCGACTCCTCTACCTCAAAATCGACCGACTCCGACTTCGCAAAAACTGGTAAATCTGCAGAATTTGAGGGAAAATGACCAACTCCGACTCCTTTATCCCAAAGTCAGTCCAACACCAACTCTTCGACTCCGACTCCACAACTCTGCTCCTAACAGCATGTAATGCTTCATAGTTCAATGACTGTGACTATTGTGTGGTTTTATTCAGCTATGTTTTGTGGTTTTTTTTTTTTTTTGTAACCAAAACGATTAACAAAATATCATTTGTGCTATGAAGAAAACAATTAAAATTGATTTAATGGTATGATTAGAACTTTTTTTTTATTTCATTGGATTAGCCCCCTCCCCTAAAACCCGCTAGATTCTTTCAGAGCACCCAGCAATAATCTACAACATTCAGTCACGTTGCTAATGCACGCTTTGCTTATCCAATACATCAAAGCAATGTCTACCTTTTGAGTTTTTGCTAATCTCATCCGTTTCCTTATTTTTAGTTAATCGCTTTCGTTTCCTCCTAAGTTCAAGTTGAGATTTAAGCTATCCAGATTAAAACTACATTTTGTGAATCATCTGATATTAGAACATCCTTTTCCTTTCAATATTTGAGTCACGTTCCTTTTTGCATGATTTCGATCCGTTGAGCTAAGCAATTTCCACCTCTCAATGATTGTTAATTGCAATCGTTTCCTCCTCGGTTCAAATTGAATTTTAGAGTAGGTATCAATTTTTAAACACCGTGTTAATCTGGATATTATGTTTTGAGGCATTTTAAAATCTTTTGAAGAACAGAAACCCTGTTCTCGAACAAAAGGTTTCTAAGAAATGCGACACAAAAGTGAATAGCTGAAAATGGGGTTTAGTGAGGATGGGAGCTCACGGGAGCGCAGCTTCTGCACTTCTTTTATATTTTCAGTGAATTTTTATACAGAATTACTTCAGACTAATTGCGTGTGAAAATCAATTCTGAAGGCAATAGGGTTTCCGTATATCGTTTGCTATAAATAAAGCCTTGACTGGAAGAAAAATTCCCCTGTTTCTTTCCAGAAGACAAAATTTTCTTTTGTTTTTGACAAATAATTCAACAACATCCTGATCAACGAGTGTTGACAATATTTTTTCAAAGTACCAAAAATAAACTAAATTAAAATGAAGTTTTTAAAAACTAATTTATTTACTTATTTACTTGTTTTTCGGGTGCTTATGCTTTATTTGCAGTACCATTTTAATATTTTTTTAATTTGTAATAAATAATGAAAGATCGCAAGAATAATATTTATTTAATGCGAATTTTTTTCAAAAGCCATGACATTTTAATTGATACTTAAAAGTTAATGGTTAAAGTTTAATTATTTTGTTAGTTTTTTTATTTATATGTTTCTCGAAAGTTTTTTAATATCTGGTTAATGTGCCGTTAATTGCAAGGTAATGCATGTTGTGTGCTGAGGTTTTCTCAGCCAATCTGTATCTAAACCTTAAAACCGTCATACATCACTATAACATCATTTCGCGAAGTGGAGAAAGACTGCTCTCTCAAATATTTTATTTATTTATTGCTGTTTTTACTGATACTTCAAATATTTTGGCGCTTCAGGAATCTTTTAAGATTGGCTCTGGGTCATTCTAGTCCTAATTAAATGGCGGATGATTATTTCAAATTTACATGCATATACCAGACAGCCCACTATATTGTATGTAATTCTGCCTTAGCCCTGGCTGGTATATTGCATGTAGTTTTGCCTTAGCCGCCCTGGCTTAGGGACGGTAACTTACTGCTAAAAATTTCAAATTTAGTCGGACCTAGTGACAATTTGCAGACGGAAACATTTACAAATGATGTTAGGTTGCAGAACGAATACGTATTGATTTGACACTAAGTAAAAACAGGACTTGATAAGATTGTTGTTTCAAATTGCTAAACATATGATAACATCACCCTCAATATGCTTTAACAACATATTCACTCATATTTTCAGAAGAAGTATGATGCAGAAACGCTATTTAAGTAAGTAAAAATTGAAAACCGAGAAAACTCTACAAGAAAATTTCGGATTGCCTTCATGGTTTTCTTATCTATTACTTGTTGGAAATCAAGATTGTACTCAAAACATAGCTAGGTCATATGAACATATTCACTCATACTTGCAGAAGAAATATGATGCGGAAATGCTATATTAGTACGTCCGACTTGAAAAACGAGAAAACTCTACAAGAAACTTTCGGATTGCCTTCATGGTTTTCTTATCTATTACTTATTGGAAATCAAGATAGTACTCAAAACATAGCTAGGTCATATGAACTTCGCTCGCCGTTGTAGCAAGGCGATGACCGTCACAATCACATGACTAACTTATTTATCTATATAGTGTAAGTCCGATTAAGATATAGAGTATATAAGGTTGAAGATTAAGCCAAGACGTTTTTCATTTGGGCTAATACCTAAATCTTTCGTCTTCGACATTTGAGTTTGTACCTGAATCCTTTCGTTTGCGATTGTTTTATACAGCAAAGGTAAGTAAATATTTTTTCTGTTTGCATGAAGAATCCCTACTGTAACGTAATATTTATTATGCAGAACTCCAATCGGATAGTTCAACGATAAACTTCAAGACGAATATTTTACTGCAAAGCAACTTCATTGAAAAAAAATTTAAACGATGATTAATAGTTACTTTCAGATGTTTTCAGACTTTTTTTTAAAATCAATGTGATGTTTTATAAGTAGTCAACTGGATCGGGAAATTTTCTTTTATGTACCTGACTTTGAAGTATTTAAAATGCAGAAAAATATGTAATGAAAAAAGCTATTAATAAATGCTTTGAATCATGTAAGATTCGTACAATTTAAAAATTACAAGTCTACACTAACAGACTTTCACTTTTTTGCTTCCATTTCGAAAAAAAAGCAAGTCGAAAGCCTTTTTTCAGAAATTAGGTAGAATAATGTGGGGTAAAACGAAATAGAGGGGCAAAGTGGAAAGTTAATATATTTTACTCTATTGTGCCGCCGCAGATCTAGTAATAATTTAACTATATTTTTGAACTTGTTGATTCCAGTAAAAAAAAGTTGCCTCTAAAGATGAAGGTGCATGCTAATACGAGTCATTTTTAGATTTTGACACTGATATTTTAATACTGTATGCTGTATCAAAAGCTATTTTTGTTTTAAATGAGAAAGTTCTTAATATTAAACTTTCAAACATTAACTGGGATTTACTGCTGTTTAGTGCAATTCTGATGCATTTAATATTGGACAGGCTCTGATTTTTATTGCGTTGTACAATTTTTGCATACGGTGCAAAATGAATGAGACGAAGTGGGAACGTTAATTTCATTTATTCATTCATCTATTAAGTCATTTGCATATTCATTGAATTGTTCACTTAGTGGTAAATTCTTAATTGTTTATTTATTTAATCATTTACTTATGTATTCATCACTCACTAATTCATTCACAAAATATTTTCTCATTAATAATATGATAATTCAATCATTCATTAATCCATTCATTTTTTTTATTCATTCATTATTTCATTTAGTAATTTATTTAATCGTGCATTAACTCGTTTTTTAATTTTTTTCAAAGAAAAATTTTGTAAATAAACACAAGCTTACTGTTAAAAATTAAAAATAGCACTTCAATACAAGTTATCCTATAAAATACACTATTCTCTCTCTTTAAGTACCATAATTTTTAAAGTAAATTACAAATTTTCCATCTCCAGCTCAGTCACTTTCTTATGCCGGGCTGATGAGTGCTAATAAGCACGAAACTGCAGTCCTCGGCTGGAAATGACTGAGCTGGCGGTGTATTTCACATATTTCTGTTTTAGCCCTGGCTAATGGGCGGTAATTTACTGAATACACTTTAGATATTGTCTTCCATTTCTTTATTATTATTATTTACTTGCGTGTTCATTTATATAGTTTGACTCTGAAACGAAAAATGTTGGTGGAATATTAGCAAAGAGATTTTTTTCCCCTATCAATTATTATTTTATTTTAATGCTCAATGTTGTAATATGGGCGGGGGGCATTACTTTCTTTACTTTGGAATTCTGTAAACGGAATTTACTTTTTATTTTTTCATTAATAATATGATAATTTTGCTTTAGTGCCACTAGTAATTCTTTCAGAACTACTTGGCTTTTATTAAGTGAAGCACCGTTTATACGTTTTTGAAGGGACTGCATGAAAAAAGCGTACAAATGAAAAAACGTGTAATAGGTATACGTTAACGTCTATTGAACTCTGCAGTGACCAATTTAAAAAACGCATAAATGATGAAAGCGTATAAAAGAGAAACGTATAAACGGTGCTTCGCGATTCTTTAAAGGGAATAATTAATTTTACTTAATTATTGTTTATATGTAAACTGTTACTTGTTTAAAAAAGTGAGTGCTTCAAACTAGACTGTTGATTCGTTATTATAGTATCCACCTAAAAAGGATATCATCCACCATATCATTGTGAATGATGAATCAGGGAAACTGTTTACTTCATTGTTGATTCCGTAATTTTGTTACTAACTTCACTGTAGTGCTCCAAAACTGTGTGCTTAGGTCGTATCACCTGCCTTTGAACACGACATTGCACACCTTGTTTTGCTGTTACGTAAAAGGGCATCAAGCAATTAAAGGGCATGAAGTATTTCATTCAGCAATTTAACTTGCTTTTTGATTTTACTCAGCAGTGACTTTTTATTCGCTTTGTGATTAGTAATTGGATGCCTCACTTGCCAAATCGATTACCTCCATAAAACAAAAAGTCGCGAAAAGTGATGAAGAAGATAGTGTTATTCATAGGAGTGAATAGGCCCTCGTGCTGCATTTTCTGCCATGACATGGTCAGAAATGTACTGAACCAAAACTTTAATTTAAATGCACATGCTAAGCATTGATAAAGCACTATTAAAGCAGAAATGAGGAATTTTTTTAAAGTGGAGTTAATCAATTTGGCAATTGAGGCATAATTGTGAGTCACATGATCCATTGAAAAAATATCTTCAGCAATCGCGTCTCTAGTAAGGATTATTGTCTTCCGCTTTTTTTTCGTAAAAATGAAGTGTCTATTTTGTCTTTCATTTTTTAGGCTCTTTCTTTCGTTTTAGATGTATTCTTCGCATTTGTTGTTTTATTTCTATAAATTTTTAGAATACTATTTAACTTTAAACAATTTGATACAGTAATTATGAATGATAATTCTTTTAGAAATGTATCTAACTTCAAAATTTCTTATACTAACGATATTTAAAGGAATTCATTTAGAATATGTTTTTTTATTTTCAATTTTTCTGCTTTGCGACAAATATTTTTATATTACATTTTATAAGAGTACCTTTCATCCACTATTCCAAATGCGCATATTTCATACTGCATAGATAATTTAATTCTTGATGATTATTTCATGTATTACGGAACAAAATATTACTATTTATTAGCATACTTTTTTTATGTTACGTGGTATGACTCTGATATATAATATGAATGAAATCGGAAAAGAAAGACTCAAACCTATGCAAAATTATGGCTTTTAGAGACATGGAGTTAATCAGCTATGTAATTCATCTATTTCATTTTTAATACTTACTTTTTCTAAAACCATGACCAAGAGATACAGTACACTATTTGTTTATCTAAAGCTAATGCTTTGACACTTGTTTTCAAAACTATATTGCAATATTTTTTCATTATTACGCTCAAAACAGTTGAAAACACAAGAGTAAAAATGACAGATATGAGTTCAAAGAAGTTCATTCAATTCGTTCTAAAAATTTTGTTTGCTTATATTGTGATATTTTCCCTATTTTCTGATCTACCAGGAACTGTATCGCAAGAACAGAATAATTTAAATTCAATCGTTTCTCAATTTAAAGGAAATCGTCTTTTTGAAATCTCCTAAAAAGTTTTTATTACATTTTAAATGCATTATGCTTTTAAATACTTAACAAGAATTTCTGTCTAGAACTAAACGAGCCTACTCTCTCGTGTACCAATATCGACTTTCGAGTATCTGATCAATATTCTCAAAATTAGCTAAAATCGCAAATTATTTCAAACGCAACCTTTTGACGTTTTAACATGATTTCTAGAAATAAAATATGCCTGGCTCATCTGAAGAAATAGATGCGTAAAAATAAATAGACAAAATAAATAAATAACTAAATAAAATAAAAGTTGTAGCAGCTAATATAATTTTTCCATTTAAAAAAAAATCTTTAATCGCTTTCAAAAAGAAAAAAAGAATGAAAAATAATGAGCTCATAAAAATAAATACATTATGTCAACAAAAAAAAATCGTTTGTTTTTCCCCCGTTGCAAAAAAAAAAAATTAAAAAATTAATAAACGTACTATCAAAAATTAATAAAAAACAATAAATTGTCAAATTAAAAAAATAATTTTTATCATTAAAAAAAAAAATGTCTGCGCATGCCTTTATGCAGAAATATAAAGGACTCCGAATTTCTCCGCCAAACACTGAATACATTAATTAAAACTTTAGCGTAAAAATAAAAACAAATCATATCAACAGTAATAACCTCCAAGTAAAAACCATGGCTGCGGAGTCGTAGTCAATCTCATTCTGTGGTAAAAAAATCAAATTCGGAAGTCGAAGGTTTTTAATTCAAAGACTTGGAGTCGGAATCGGTCATTTTCCCTTAAAGTCTGCAACTCTGCCAATGTTTACAAAGTCTGACATATTTTGGGATAAAGGAGTCGAAGACTTGAAATTTCCAAGAGTCGGAGTTAGTCATTTCCTCTCCATGTCTAAATTTTTGCCAAAGCTACGGAGTCAGGGTCGAGTCGTGGAGTCGGAGTCCGACTTGTTTTCAAGTACAGGAGTTGGACTCTGAGTCGACTGCCCTAAAATTCTGGGAGTTGGAGTCGGGAGTTGGTGATCAAGAGCTATTTCCAACAGAATTTGCTTGAAGTAAATCCGCCTTTAAGTTCGGGATCTATATACAGTTTTATTTTAGCTGTAAGCACTAATGTAAAGGGAATTGAATTGTTCAATATTGAAAGGAAATTTATGCAAATCAAAAAGGTATTTTCTATACATGCTCTTCATCAAAAACTTTTCCCTACGAAGTTTGTTTGAAGCAAATTCGTCTCTAAGTTCGGAATTTATATTTGCCTTAAATTTCCCCGTAGGCGCTGATGCTAAGTTTTTTTGAACTGTTCAAAATTGAAAGAAAAAATTGTTTAAATCAAAAAATGAAATGTGGGACTGAGGTGCCCTCGCTGAGATCTTTCAAAAAAAAAAAAAAGTTTGAATCGTACTATTCACTCAAAAGTTATTGGGGGGGGGGAGCAGACAGACATTTTCATCCATTTCTATACCCTACTTTCCAATTTTTAATTTTACGATATTTATTTATTTCATTTCTTTTTGACTTTTTTTTTTCTCCCGCTATATTTTAAAGATGCATTACGCCTTCTTTCATTCTCTTTTTCTTCTCTCTTTGACTTACTCGGAAAGTAGGCAAAAAAAAAGTAATAGTAGGGTAATAGTGCTAATATGTTGCAAGTTTTGTATGCATCAGTTTCAAATTTTTCTCAAGGTAATAAAAATACTTTTATATTTTTTTTTAGAATTACTTCCTTGATTGAATTTTAATTATTTTGATTACTTTCGAATAAATAACAATAAAACGGAATGAAAAAATTAATCGGACGTGATTAAAGCGTTTTTGAGAAGCATGTTATAAATCTGAAGAAAGTAACACATAAAAGTTTCCCACAGATGCTTTTATGTGAAATTTGTTTTTATGCATTGCCAGTGACGATTTTTACTTCATATTTTGTCTTTCGTTCAAAAGTTAATTTTCTGTATTAAAGAAGTAGATATGTAATAGTTTTAGACCTAGATAAACTAATATCTACTACTTAATATGCATAAACTAAGAACATTAAAAAAAAAAATGAATTACATTTTTTTGATGTCAGAGTGTGAGCGAATACTGACTAGTGTTTTTCGGATAGATAACATTAAATTACTTCAAATATATTTGCTTATGAGTGAGACAAATTAATTCCTTTAGCTCTTGTCTTCTTTTTAAAATCTTGTTGGAAGTCGTTTTTAAAAAATGTACTCGTATATATATATCCTGAAAACTGTTTTTTAAAATCAGTAGTATGCTTAATGTGTTGCTCTTTATTTCTTTTTAGATGTTCCGTGGAATTTTGTTTGTAGTATTTATCACACTCGCCACTTCAGCGCCATTTCATCCAAACTTCGATCAACTGTGGCAAAGATACAAGGTAACTTTTTCATATTTAACATTATATTTAAAACACAAAACCAAAGCTAATGCTACAAGACAATTCAATGGCATTTAAGCTCGACTAAGATACTCAACACTTTCTCATCCCTAACATCGATGGTTTTCAACCGGTGGTACTTGTACCCTTGGAGTACGTGAAATTCTGTATAGTAAACGATTAACTATTGAAAGTCTATAAATATAGAACGATAATTCTAAAACTCAATTGTGGCAAAGCCAAAAGTTGTGAGTAATATCGTGTTATCCTGCATTGAAACAAAAGTCTTGAAATTAACTTCTGAATTGGAACTGAAAAAGAACACAGAGAACTAGCAGACATCTGTGAAGTTCTTTCAGGTATTTACGGCAACTTACTCGTGTGAAAAGTTTTCAAGTGTAACTTACTTGGAGAGCAAGTATGGGAACAAGCTTAAAGCTGAAGTTGATTTACTGCTGTATTTGACCAACTGGAGCCGACCATTGATGAATTTGAAGGCAACAAAAAAAGAAAGAAAAAACCGCACACACACACACACACAGCTTTGTAAATAATTATTTCCAGACTTTCTCAATTTTAAGTCTAATAAATATAAACTTTGCAATAAAATGTTCAGTAAAGTTAAATTTTGGGCTTTTCATTACCGACAAAAGTTAAATAGTTCAAATATCGTTTAAATGTCATCTTGATAAAATTCAGTCACACAGTTTATGTCAGTCACTCACTTAATTTGTGTCCTTCTCTTTCGAGTATATTTGGCAAAATACCTTGTTTCTTTTGTAGTTCTCTTGTTTTCTGCACAAAATATTCAGAAACATTAAACTCTTTGCTTATTTTAGTACGAGACCAAGAATTTGGTAAGAGGCTGATAATTTTTACTTTTTCAGCTTTATTGACAACTTTACTTTTCTTTCAGTCTACTTAAAAGTTTAGCACATTCATCCTCATATGAGTTAGACACATCTGATGCATTCTCCTCTAAATATTCACAGAAAGTTTCTTCTAATTTTCTTTTGACAACAATGGAATTTTTTTTCAGTTTCTTTTTTTTTTTCCATTAGTGCAGTATGTCTTTGATCTTTGTTAATTTCATTATTTTATGCGCTCTCGATAAATTTAATGATATGCATACTGTATCAACTCCCTCTAAAATAACTTTAAAAGTTAAACAGTTTACTTTTTATTAAAATGCGCTACTCTAGTTTAACTGAAGTGATTTCGTTGGTGGTATTGATAGTAAGTGGTTCACAAAAAGAGATACAAAAACTGAAAAAGGTTGATAACTCCCGCTTTATATGAAGGGCGTCAAAGAGAGTACCAAAAAAAAAAGCACAGAAGTTTTATTTATAAAGTAGGGGAACATGGAGCAAAGTGAAATGGTGAAATATGTACTTTGCTTTTTGCTCCTCCTTTCTGCTATTATTTTAACTATGTAGTATCGTATGTAGTCTATTTCAGACGAAAAAAGTACCGCCGAAGATTAAAGCATTTGGTAATATAGGCAATTTAAAAAAATGGTACTAATATTGAAATAATTCGTTGTAATCAAAAACATATTTTTGTCACTACAAAATGATAGCGTTCTCTTTATTAACATTTTAACTATAATTGAGACCTCCTAATATCCAATGCAGCATTAATTTAGTTAATATTAAGCTTATTTGTATTTCAAATAAATTGTACAATTAGTCAAGTACATGCGGGGCAAAGTGGATGGGGCAAAGTGAAATAGTATGTTTTACTTACTCAATCATTTAAAATAAATCACTTTCGTTTTCATTTATTAATTAATTCATTTCTTTATTTAAATTTACACTTATTTATTTATTCATTTACCTATTCTCTTATTCATTCATCCTTTTACTCGCTCATTTATTTTTCTTCATTTATTAATTGGCTTATTCATTTAATTATTTGTTTATATTGTTTCGTTATCTTTTCATTTATTCATTCATCCTTTTATTTATTGATTCTTTTGATCAAAAAAATGTTTTGTAATCGAATGGAAAATATTTCATTAGAAAAATAATGTATTTTTCACTTTGCCCCCTAAAAAACAAAAGTGAAAATTTTTCTTTTTTTTTTTTTTTGAAGACTCAAATTAACTGCTAAAAATAAAAAATAATGTTTCAACGCAAGCTTTATTATAAAATACAATGTTCTTTCTTTGTGTACTGTAATTTTCAAAACAAATTTCCGATTTGTTCATTTTGAATTAACTCAGTCATCTTTATCATTTCACTTTGCCCCACATTCCAATACAGTTCACCAAGGAATCAATATTTGACATGCTATACGCCTCTATTAAAGATTCTAGATGCTATAGCTTGAACTCAAGTTACAATAATTTGAACATTTTGTTTCAGTCGCTCATTTCAAAGTCAGTACCAGGACGAGAGAGAGAGAGAGAGAGCGAAAACGCTCGATTTTTGAAATTACGGTCGGGAAGTAATGGTTATAAAGGGTCTGTGTCCATATGTGATGTCACGCTTTGAGGGTAGGGGGAGGCTTCAGAGAATTGTGAGTTTTTGAAAAGGGGGAGGAAGGGGATAAAAAAAAGTGACGCCACCCATTTTCATAAGAATATGTTTATGAAAAATAGCGTGCCCTTTGACAAAGGGGGGGGGGGTAAAGTGAAGTTTGACACTTGGGGACAGACGGGGAGGGACGGGTCAAAAATTGTTTTGAAAACATTTATAGACAGCCCTAAAACTACTAGCACATAAAGAAAAGAAATGTAATCAGAAAAAAAAAAGAATATGAAATATGCAAAACTATGATTGTGAAGTCATGGTTACGAATAAGCTAACAAAAAATTGTTAAAAGACATTCAACAATTTTCGACAAGGTTCCAAATCGAAATCGTAGAAAGACATTAATTTCAATTCTTTCTTTTTTTAAAGATAAATACTTTATTTGGTGTGAGAAAAAAAAATGAAAAGAAAAAACACTTGCTGCGTTGAGGTATTTAAGCAGATCGAAGCAGATGACTATTCCTTTTTTTTTTTTTTTTTTTTTTTTTAAGTTTTGACGTGAATGAAGAAAATAATATGAGTTACATCTTTAGTTGTTATCAATGCAATCAGTAATTAAAAAAAAAGCATTTTCAAATGATGCCTTTCTTTGACTTGTAAAAAAAAAAGAATTGGATTTTCTGGTATGCTGATTAGTAACAATGGTACGTATAAAGTTTCTAGTTACTTAGACGACATTGAAACACTGGCACAACAAATAAACTTACAAGTAAGCAAACATAGTCGGAAATTCATAGCAAACAAACAAGACTATCATTAGTAAGTCGTTAAAAACCTTCATTTTATAACGAGTACATTTGTATTTGCCTATGCAAAAAACATTTTTGTTTCATGACATCTCGATGCTTTGTATTTAATCTCTTTCATTTAAAAATACGTGTTTCTTTAAAATTTGTTAGATTTTAAATGGATAATTTGTTTAAAAGGCTCTAAGAATACTTAATGCCAGAAATTCAATTTTGAATTATTTTAACTAAAAATTAAAAAAAATATATGTTTTAAAATTTCTCTCTTTATTTTTATGCAAGTATTGGGTTTGAAATATCATTGTTTATTTAGATTTTTGAGTTATATATTTCTTAAAACTAGAATCTTGTAATCAGATTTTTTTTAGGGATTTTTCATATTGATTATTGTAAATAGATGTTTTTCATTCAAGCAAAACTCGAAATTTTATGAATTTCGGAAAAATCAAAAACTCAGGATTATTGAATTTTGGAGGTATGTGGATTTCGCAGTCTATTCCATTGGACCGAGTCTACTAACTACGATTAAGCTTAGTTTACCGTGATTTAAACAGATTGAATGTTTAAAAAATCATTCGAAAAAAAAAATTGAATATTGCTGAAAGAAGATGCCTTAACTCTGCGATTAAAATACAGTAATTAAATAATAATTATTACCATAATGTTACGAAATATCTAACATATCTGTATACGTATATCAATCAGTTAACGACGTGTGCACTTCTATAATATACAGTCATTTCTCAATAGCTCGAGTCCGAAGGGACCGACGGAAAACTTCGACTTATCGGAAGTTTGACTTACCGCTAGTTTTGGTTTTCGACATTTTAATATTAAAAACCATCGAATATTTTAATTAATAGGAACATATAAAAAAATTACAGAACTAAAAGTTTTTGAGCACGATATGCACAGTTTCTCCGTGAAGAGATCAGATGACGAAGTTGTGTCTGGTCTTGAACTTCTGCAGTCATCCAGCACTGGTGTGGAAATTTTCTACGTTCAGTAATATAGCAAAATTCTTTGCTTTCTCACGCAGCAAATCGTCCGTAATTCGATACTGCTGGAAACACTTGAATAGAGCTGATTCTACTTCAGGAAAGTTGCACATTTTCATTCGTTTCAAATTCGGATTCATGGATTCCGTACCGTTTTTGAAATTTCTCTTTTAATGTCGTTTACAGAGTATTTGGAGCTATATTTCAATGCATTATCTTTATTTTTGATTGTTGGATACCTTTCAATGTTAAAAATAAGATTTTCTTTACTTTCTAAATCCAAAGTTTTTAGCTTTCGCTTAGACATCTATAGAAAACTCTATCTCTCTCTCTCGGGAACTTATCAGCAATGGAGGGAAACGCATCTCAACCTAGGTCAGCATTTTAATAAAGGTACAATAAGTTGACTTGGCAACATGACAGCTTAAAAGCAGATTCGTAGTCCAGCAACATGTCTACGTGTAAACAGTAAAGTAAAACAAAGAAAACAAGCTATACTCATACCCGCACGTGTAACTCTTTTATCGCACATTAGCTCAACAGGCTCTCCTTGCTTTAGAGGTCTATTGTGCAGGAATTGCAAGTGAAGGTGAATGAATTTTTCTCTCCTAGTCACTTAAATTATATATATTTTTTTCTTTTTTTCGTTCTTTCGAAATAAATTTCAAGTCATCTTTTAAAAAACTTCGAGTTAAACGTAGTTAACTTCGAGATATTGATCATAATTAGCATGGAATTAAAGACAAAGGGATCAGGACTTAATAAAAACTTCGAGTTATAGTAATATTCGAGTTATCGCGAATTGACTGTATTTGCCCTTTAATGCAGGTTTATGTGCATTAGTATAGATAGATAAGAGATTAGAATTTCTTGATAAATTTCGCCCTAAATTAGATTTTAATTTAAACTGTATCTACTCAAATACTAATCTAATATATGACTGACCATCCACAGGCACACAATTGAATAATCATAGTTTTGATAACATTAGGTCGAAATAAAAGTAATATATTTCCTGAAAATTACGGTTTAAAGATTCTTTTATCAAAGAAAAAGAATGAAGAGCAAATTTTTCTTAACACGTTAAACTACTTGTATACAGTGGGCGCCGGTTTATTGAACCAGTGGTTAATTGAATTAACCGCTTTAATGAAATCAAATCGTCAAAATCAGAACAAAATCCAGCTCTATTAAACTTGCCGCTTTATTGAATCAGCCACTTTATGGAATCAAAACAATTTAGAACAAACGTGATTCATATAAGCGGCAGCCATTGTATAAGAATTCTATGTAACCTAAGGCGTAACGCTAAGAGGTGGGGTGATACGGAGAAAGGTATCTGCACTTAGTGGAGCAGCGGTTTAAATAAAAATGCTTACAAGTAAAGGACCGTGTAAAAACAACGGAAACAGCAAAAAAAAAAAAAAGAATTGAAACATTTGAAAAATATGAAATCAAATCATTGATCAGTTACTTACCAATTATAGTTAATTTCATTAAAACCAAATCCCGGTTCAAACTAAATTTGTTTTGAAATATGGCCATATTGCTTAATTTGTAACAGAGATATTCTCCAGTATTTCTTTGAAACGTTTTGAAGAATTTCCTTGTTAGTTTAACTTACAAGTGATGGTACGTAAATAAAGCCACTTACGTGACTTATGTCGAAATGTTTCTGAAAATTCAGCATTTTGATTTTGTTACACCAACTGAATTAAAGAAATTAGCAAGAATTGCTTAATTAGAACATATATCTCCAGCTCTGCTATGAGCTATTCCAGACTAATGAGCCCATAGCAAAAACGAAACTGCAGTCTCTGGTTGTCGTAACAAGGCTGTCAGTATATCGCATGTAATAACTGCTAATTTAATGATCGAGCTCAAATTAGAGTTACCGCGATTATTTATTTATTTATTATTATTATTATTATTATTATTATTATTATTATTATTATTATTATTATTATTATTATTATTATTATTATTATTATTATTATTATTATTATTATGTGCGATGTCACCTTGAATAACAACACATTGACTTTAAATCATGGTTCACATTTAAACAAATAGTTAATGATTATGTAAAAATTATGTTTCCCCTAAACTATTTCCTATTTTCACAGGAAGTTTTCAAAAAGGAGTACACTGCTTATGAAGAAGGGGTCAGACGATTGATCTGGGAAAAGAATGTAGCTAATATTCAACTTCACAACATTGAAGCAGATTTGCAAACTTATGGGTTCAAACTTGGAATCAACCATTTTACTGACAGAGTAAGATTTGTTTGTTGAAGTTTTTATTTTTTACTTTGTGCTGAGACATTCAAAATATCAATTTCTCAAAACAATGAATTTTAATAATTTCTTGATATTTTTTGCATCAAACTTAAAGCGCTTGAGTATAAACTGGTAATTTTATACCCAAAGATTAAAGAAGAGTGTCAATGTAATGAAACTTTAATTCAAAATGTGCCCAAAAATTCTACATCAATTACAACGCAATTTATTTTTCTTAAACACAGCAAGATTTAGATTGTGAGTGAAAGTAGTAAAAAACTAGTCTTATTGCAACCATTAACTTTTTTTAAAAAAATTAACAACACTTTACTACAAAAGTGAAATTAAAATATAATTAGTCCACCTCAAGATGAACTGAAAATTATCAAAAACAAATATCTTTATCACTACGAGTAAAACCGTTTAGTATGAAATAAGAATTATTTCTTAGTTCACTTTAGAAATCCGAAAGAAATTGAAACTTTTTAAATTGAATTGAAACACTATTTAGTTTTCATTTCATTATTTATCTTTCTTTCTTTTTAAATTTCTATGTAATAATTTCGCTTTTGTAATTGTTCGAAAACTATTTTATTTTCACTTTTATTTATTTATTTTCAATACAATTTTAAGTTTTTTCTGAAAAAAGGAAAGCTTTGTTGTAGTAATATACATTTCTACAATAGTTTGTTGGGAAAAAAAAGAAAGAAAAAGGAAAAAAGAAAGAAATGTAGTTCAGTAATTTTCTCTAGACTGCCGAGTAAAAAGTGAAATTTTTTAGCAATATCACAGAATAAATTTTTACTGTGTGAAGAAATCTTTCATAATCTTCATACTCTGAGTCGTTATAAAAATTAAAAAAAGAGATCACATAGAAAATTAAAACAATATTTGCATTCCATTAACTATATTTAAAACAAGGTACAATTTTATAACTTCACAACAATTTTAACGACGCAACAAATCAGAAAGATTAAACAATTGTTTTTGATATCAATTTCATCAGTATTTTCGCAACTTATTTACATTTCATTAAATATTCCAGGCTCCTGAAGAGTTTAATATGATGAATGGTTTGAGAGTAGGCAATAGAACAAAGCAGCAGACAGTGTTCTTGCCACCTTCCCATGTAGAGTATCCTACTGAAGTTGACTGGAGGAAAGAAGGTCTCGTGACTGAAGTAAAAGATCAGGTAAAAAAAATTCTTTGTACATACATTTGGTCAAGTGGGTCAAGTACGGCATATGTCGTGCAAAGTTCAACTTCAACCAAGAATAGAAAATCATTTATTAATAATAGTATTTTCTTCCCTTATTTTATTTTATTTTTGCGTGGCTCACCTTTGTGGTTTTTTTTCCTGATATTCTAAAAATTAATATTAGTTTAAGGGTAAAACTGTTTTATGTCTGACTTACACGTTTACCCCCCCCCCCCCGAAAGGTGTTTAGTTCTGGTCGGTTGACAGCAATACTCCCATACAAATGCCGTTGTTGTAATTTGAGTACTCCACAGCACAAGACCAGAAAACAAGGAGAGATCTCTTTGCTATTTAAATTTTCAAAATCGGAAATAGAAAAAAAAATCATTGAGTTTTGGAGTTTTGCATTGAGTCTTACCTGGATTTTGTAAAAAGCTAAACAATGAGGAAACAAGAAATTGAATTTTTTTTTTTAAATCCATATTCCGCTTCAACATGTTCCCTATGAACAGTTTAGTACAAAGAAATATAAAAAATTAAAAAATATATATTTTTCTCTTTACTAAATAAAACATTCTATGAAGTGGAATGTAAACACATTATTGCTCTTAACTTTTTTAAAGGGAAAGACAAAAGGAATTTTTATTATGCGTATTTTTGATAACAACATAGCAAATAACTTACTGTGTTATTTTATATAATATTCTTGCTATTTTTTCGTGTTATTCGTATATTTTGCCGAAAAGTTAGTTTTTAAGGACGATAATTTCATATTATATCAGACACCTTCAACTTGACTGCAGAGAAAATACTGCATATATAACAATCAATATATTTTTATATTTTCTAAAAACAAAGCCTTCTTTTTGCATAATGTTTAAAAGAGAGCGTTTCTTAATTAAGTGCAGATGGTGTTAGGACAGAGTAGTTAGATTAGGCAGTGGTATAGATCCCCCTAAGAATGATAATGCATCCCCTCAAATGCTACGGAGCACCCCCTAAACTGTAACCCTACCAAAAAAAGAAGACTTAAAACTCTTTAAACTACCCTAAAAATATCAATTCAGCAGTCTGCGTCATAACTTGCCCCCCTTATTACGGGCATCCTTGCATAAAGAATTATTAAACTTGTTTGTAACATAAGTATGGTTGATGCAATATACCGATAGCCCGGATAACCCATCCAGAGATGACATCTGCCTCTAGCTCGGTTATTCCCTATTCCAAACTGATGAGTCCATAACAAGGACGAAACTGCAATCTCTGGATGGGATGACCGTGTTGTCGGTATATTGCATGCCTTAGGTAACTCACCTCTTAATAGATAAGCTTGGTTCGAAGTTAAAACCAAAGTAATAAATAATATTTGTCCAAAAGACTTTCTCTTATGTATCTGTATGATTATTGAAATTATTAGGGCAAATGTGGATCCTGTTGGGCATTTTCATCAACCGGATCATTGGAAGGGCAACATAAGAAGAAAACTGGAAAATTAGTGTCTCTCAGCGAACAGAATTTAGTGGACTGTGCATCAGCTGAAGGTATGATTTTTATTTTAAAAAATATTTAAAAAGCGTTTTAGGAACTAATAAAGATAAAAATAAACATATTGTTTTAGCAAAACTTAAGTTCCGTGGTAAATTTAAAAGTGTTAGTTTTCCAGTTATTTGACTGGCTTTTTCTGTCAAATTAAAAGTTTTTACCTAGACGTGAGATAAAAATATGGCAAAAAAAAAAAACATTAGAAAAATGGCAAATCTTAAAAAAACATTTAGTACCGGAAGGAAATTATAACGCATAATAATATTCATATTTATTAAAGCGAAATACATCCATGACTGATTTAATTTCTTGAATTAATTAAATTATATTTCATTACTTTTATTATTGTGATTTCTATGTAATAAAAGCCAGGATAATAACATTTTTGAATACTCTGACAAAGAGAGTTACACAAGCATTGTTTAAAATAAAGGGTTCTGAACGGTGAATGACCCTAAAACCCGTTTTCATAGGCGTTCCTGTGTTTGGCATGTAAATCAACCAGTAATATTGTTAGACTTTAAACTACAAAATAAGTTGAATGTTCTGAAAATTTTGTTCAAGCGTCAAAATCGTACAACACATTTTAAGTTAGCACATTTTCACCTGAAAATCACAAAAAACTGCTTTTTTCTTAGGCAATGCTGGATGTCATGGAGGTCTTATAGATTTTGCATTTGCTTATATTAAGAAAAATCACGGCATTGATACAGAAGAATCATATCCTTACGTTGGAGTG
Organism: Uloborus diversus; assembly: GCF_026930045.1. NCBI lineage: Eukaryota > Metazoa > Arthropoda > Arachnida > Araneae > Uloboridae > Uloborus > Uloborus diversus. The sequence continues at coordinate 90,468,592 of NC_072740.1, read as the reverse complement.
GTAAGTTCTGGACTATTTTTGAAACTTATTTCAAATATGAGTTACAGCAACCACCATATTTAGTGTACTTTTTCTTCTAAGGATGAAAAATGCATGTTTAAGCCAACCAATATAGGAGCAACTTTAACCGGTTGGGTTGATATTGAAAAGGATAATGAAGAGCATCTTTTGAAGGCAGTAGCTACAGTTGGACCTGTTTCAGTTGCTATCAACGCTGAAGGCTATGGTTTCATGGAATATAAGTAAGAAAAATGTTATTTTATGGAATTTAAGTAATTAGGAAAGAAATAATAAGTTTTTACCCGAGTTGAAAGACAAGTTTCTAGAAGTAGGATAACGGCACCAGTCACAGACATGCTTAAGACATCGCTCTCAGGTTAATTCAATGTTCTGAGCCTTTTAATGTATTTAGACTTTTTTAACTATTTTTCTTTCGTGAAACTACATCTCATCTAACAGGCATCCCTTTTCCAGTTTCTGGATCCTTTGAATTAGTTAATTCTATTTTTATTTGCTCAATTTCAAAAACGGTGTGATCCCCAGTAACAGACACCGAAAAATCTGATGATACCCAGTAACAGAAAGAATGCGGAAATGATGAGTACTGGACAAAATTCCCTTTTTTACCCGACTGCGCGTGCGCGACGCAAAGGAGGGTAATGTGTTTATGACTATGTATGTATGTTTGTTCCTGTGTGGTGTTGTACAGGCTAAACCCCTTGGCCGATTTTGATAAATCTTACGTCAATCGATTTATCTTAACCTTGGGAGTGTCAATAAACACATGACAGTAATCAAAACTCCTCGTATCAACAACCAGTCTCTATATTGTCAGATCGGGATCATGTCGCACCCTACCTGCGTGCTACACAGAGCTGCACAGAAATGCAGGTAGCGTTTTAACTGCCTGAATTTTTTCTTTACTAAGGCTACAAATTCGATTTTCATCAGGGGCGGGTTTACAGAGTATTCAAGGGGGTGGCGGTTGACCGTAAAAAAGTACCCCTTCCCCCCAAGTCCCGTCATGCAGAGAGGTCAAGAAGTCAATCCCCCCCCCCCCCCCGGACTTTGAAAAATCAATGCTTTTACATGTAAGTAAGCTCAAAAAAAAATTGTAAGAACGTTTTTTCTTTTTTTTTTCATTCTTACTCTATTACTTGTAGTTTAAATTAAACATTCAGTACATTTGCATAATGAAATTTCTTGTTTACAATACACATAATTATATTGCAGTTTGGACACATAGAGTAAATTCTACGTTTAAATAAGAAACATTTTGAGAAAGCACTTTAGTTTTTTTTTTTTTTTTTAGTTGTATTCATACCACTAACGAGAGAGGGTTTTGAACTACATACCCATGAACCTACTATGGCTTAACTGGAGCCTGGTCCTGCAATCTCTCTTGATGACCGTCGTCTTTTGTTTTTTACCATTGAAAACTGACAAAAAATTTTGCTCAACATTAAGGGATCGGCTTTACTTAAAAACTATGTCATTTATTGATCAGACTTTCCACACTTCATGTATCGATTTTCCACTACTGAAACAAAATATAAATAATCCTTATATTAAGTGAGATTAATGAAAAGTAAACTCAAATAGACCATCAGATGCATAAGGTGCTTGCTATTACATTCGTCAACATGTGAATCTGTAATTGTCACCAACATAATATAAATTTTCAGATTATATTCAAGAACGGTTTCTAGAATCCATGGAGTTCCGGGGCAAATATGTCCCTCCAAACCATACTAGTATTTGAAGCAGACTTCACACTAAATTTCCTATTATTCAACATTTTGCTACTTTCAGGGTCAGAATATTTTATAAACGAAACCTATAACGTATACAAACTAGTTTTCAGCGAGTGCTTTGAAGATGCTGTTTCTGTATAAAGCTTATTGAAAATCATATTCTCGTTGCAACCGCGATAACTTTATATCGCGTACTTCTCATCGGTAAACCGTAAACGGCAATCAAATCTCAATCTCGTAGTTTTGACCAGAAATGTTTTCATTACAGTCCAAATCATGGCAACGTCTTACGATACTAGCATAGTACAGACTTAGAAGAAAAAGGTTAAAGTTTGAAAAAAAGGGGAGGGGTGAGCTTGGGTTAAAATTTAAAAGTGAGTAACGCCGCGCCGTCCATCCTTGACAACACTACTGTCTAGAACTAAATTAAAGAATAAATAGAATTTATTTGATTAAAATAATAGCGATTGCTAGTAATTTCTTCAATTGCATATTATTGATTTGAGAAAATAAAGGTCATGGAGGGGGCGATCGCCTCCACCCCCCCCCCACCCACCTTGTAAATCCGCCACTGATTTTCATCTCTAGCATGTTGCATTCGTTTTTGTCGTGATTCAGGGGACTCAGTTTCGCGACGTGTACTATCTTGACGGTCTTTTTACTTCCTTTTACAAAAAAGGAAGTATTGTATTCGTGACATAATTTGCACTCAAAAATCGACCTTAATTTCCATTTTACTCACCCCCGAATGAATATTGAGTTTTTTTTTTTTTCGACTCGACCAGACGTAGATAAGTGCCTAAGAACGTATAGATACGCGAAATATCCGTAATAACGATTCCCGAGTTAATTACAACGAATTTTCTCGTGACGTCTGTATGTACGTGTGTATGTATGTATGTGCGGATGTGCGTATGTATGTCGCATAACTCAAGAACGGCATGTCCTAGAAAGTTGAAATTTGGTACGTAGACTCCTAGTGGGGTTTAGTTGTGCACATCCCTTTTTGGTTGCATTCGAGTGTTTCTAAAGGGGTCTTTTGCCCCTTTTTGGGGGGAAATCATTGTTAATTTCGATGTAAACTCAAGTAGTGTTATAATTTGGCGGACACTTGGCGATATATCGCCATTTTGGTAGCCACGTTTTGTCGCCAACTTGGCGACAAATTTGGCAATTTTTTTTTTAAAATCTGTTTTAATTTGGCCATTGTTGGTGATATTTAGAGAGTAAACTATTGAATCACATTAAAATTGCCAGTAATGGGGAAATGACATTAAATTCGAGTAAAAGGAAGTCATGTGATGCATGCATCAGCTCGTTTAGTTTTGGGCTAAAGATTTGACTGACGACTTTTCCGCGCTGTTAATATAGCTGTGGTTGACTTAAGTTCGCGCATTTTTGCAAAAGATCAAGTAAATGTCGCTTTAAGCCGAGTATGGTCCCTAGAGGGACTAATAAAATCAGTAGTTTAGACCACCGCAAGTTACTTAATAATTCTCAGGATATAAACTTTCTCAATAAAATGACAAGATTGCGAAATTTGATGTTTTATGATCATAATAACTAAGTCAATGAAAATTAACTAAAAAGGGTAAAATAAAAAACAATTATTAAATAAAAACAAAAAACCCGACTGCGTAAGAACCAAAAAAAAAAAAAAACTAAAAAGAAAAAAATATAAGCCCAGTAGTTTAGAATGTTCTTAAGTATTACTGAATAACTACTCCATTGAAATATTTTCATAATCAATACACACATAAGACAAATCATAAATTCAAAAGCAGAATAGAAGGATCAACAGTCGGGCCCATTCCTTTTTGACCAGTCAAGGAACCCCGTAAAATTTGAATGGGCCCCGACTGTTGATCCTTCTATTCTGCTTTTGAATTTATGATTTGTCTTATGTGTGTATCAATTATATGAAAATATTTCAATGGAGTAGTTATTCAGCAATACTTAATAAAATTCTAAACTACTGGGCTTATATATTTTTTCTTTTTAGTTTTTTTTTTTTTTTTTGGTTCTTACGTTGTCGGGTTTTTTGTTTTTATTTTATAATTATTTTTTTCTCTTCAAAATATACAAAAGTTCTTCATTGTTAGAACTAAAACCTTATTAAATTCAAATGAACATGAAACACCAGCTGACCTCGTGGTGACTGTGCATAACCTTACACCACTGCCTTGTAAATACCAACTGGCTTATAAAATTCACTCTGATAACACTAGATGTCTGCACCGTATTCATGGGGGGCCACAGCAACATCAGTTTAACCCGTATAAAATTCTTATTATTTAAATCCAAACTTATGACTGTCTATTACTGGACCCTTGTCTATTTTTGGTGCCGTTACCCTAAAGCTTGAAATCGCAGTCAATACTTTCTCAGTATTAGCAAAGTCTGAGAGAGCTCCTTATACTCTGGCTATATACTCCGAGTACTTGCTTCTTAGAGAAAAACATTATTATTATGAAAGTGAAATGAAATATTCTCTGATCATGTTACCATGTCATCTTTGTACGCAATAAATAAAGCAGCTTTGGACAAATTTGCAGTTTGCCTGCGGCTAAAAGTATTTCAAAACTTAATTTTCCGTAAGATGTTTTTTATCGGTTGTAAAATTTCCAATCGTAATTAATAATCGGTTGTTAGCACCATCTAAAAACGTTATTGACCAATATTTTTTGTGCTAATATTAAAACTAAAAATGATACATAGCGGTAATGAGACTTTACCTTAGCTTCAACAACCAAATAATGTTCATAGACCATAAGCACTTAAAACTTGTTTCAAAACTTGAATCTGCAAGTATAAACAATATGATAAATAAGTTTCGAGAAAAAATTAATACTTTAAGCGTAAACCGATGACATTTTATTCACATCTTCAAACGTTAAGTTTTAAATGAGAGCGAAATACACAACATATATATTTAAAATGTGTCAAAAACGTACAATTAACATTTTGAATGCAGGAATTTTAAATTTGAGTTTTGCAGTTCTCTGAGGAAGTCCGTAGCGTTGCTATTTTAATGGAAAAGAAAACTATTTCGGTAGTGCCCTTCTGCATTGCTGGAAATCGGCAGGAGAGTCAAAAACATCAAATTTGCAGGAAATGGAAAGGGCAGTAAACGTGATCATTAAGTTAAGACTTCTGCAATGTGCTCTTTTTACGGTGAGTTTAGAGCGAGGTTTCAGTTGAAATTTATTTTTCATTGTTAACAAACAAAAACACTAAATCTTGATCAGGGCTTCCCCGCTTCTTCGGTTTTTAAACCGATTTGAAGAAGAATCGTCCAAGAACGAATGCCAACAACCTTGAGGTGCACTATACTATCCACTAATCAACAGATGGATTTTTCTCCCAACTAACCCCCAGAAGGTTAAGCTACAGACAAGTAAGCACAAAATATTAGCTAAAGAAGAATAAATACATGATGCAAAAACAAAGCCCCTGATAGATGTTTAAAACTCGAGCTTCTTGGTGCGTTAAAGCTGGCTTCAGGACTACTTCTGTAATCCATTTTTTATGTCCAAATGCAATAGATTCGTCTGATCATCTCCCAGGCGCCCACGCGATATCGAGCAAAGGAACTTTCTTTTATTATGCTCAGAGATTAAAGTTTTCATGTCCTAAGTATCACAAAAATATCAAACATTTAATAATTTTTGGTAAACTACTCTTAATTTAATTTTTAAACTTTTCTTTGAATGCAGAACTGGTGTCTATGACGTAAAGGAATGTGATCCACAGGGCTTGAACCATGGAGTGTTGGTTGTCGGATATGGAACTGAAAACGGAAAAGATTACTGGATTGTTAAAAACAGGTATCTTGAAATATTTGATTATTATGTATTAAGAGAGAAACATCTAAAAACAAAAAAGCTTGTATTAAATGACGCGTATACGCCTACACTAGTCCGATGATGTTACAGAAAACCCAATACCGCACGATAAATAGGGGAGGGTGGAACAAAGCGGGTAGGTTTTCGGAGAATGCTCGAAAATTGTAGTTTTTGGATTTTTATCGTAACAATTTCGGTTTTATTTCCTAGCAAGGTTCTTGAACTTCAAAATAAAAAGTGATTTTTGTATTATTTCAAATGCAATTATTTTTTTATTATCAAGCATTACAAACTCCTGAAAAACTCGCTTTGCCCTACAAAGGAGTCCAAAGCGGGTAAGCTTAACTAATTGCGATTTGGTACATTTGCCAATCAAATATGAAGTTAAAAATTATTAAATTAGATAACTAGCTACCTGCCATCATAAAAAATGTGTTTAAAAAAAGGTATACTTATCCAAATTAAAGCCAGTACATTTGTTTATAAAACATAGAAGAAATAACTCATTAAATTAATAGAGTAATTAATTGCCATCATAAAAAATAACTTTTTAAAGTTATAGCCATCCAATTGAAATAGAAAATCTAAGTTAGCACATGTGTCAAGGAATTATTAATAAATACATGATTAAATCCTATACCCGCTTTGCCCTAAAGCACGTTTTTTATTTCAATAATTATAACCTTAAATTAATAATTTAAAAAAACGGAATGACCATCGTAGTTCGTAGGTGGATGGTGTCAGAATAACGTAATATTATTGACAATCAAAAAAATATATAAGCTGGTCTTCAGTTAATCACAAGTTACAAAACTTCATTTTTTTTTTCAGAAATATATCATTTTTTAATTTTAAGCTTGTTTGCGCCATGCCGCTTCACTGCTGCTTTACTGGGACTGATTAAAACCGGGGGTGATTGGGTAAACACGACATACGTATGTATCGCCGCGGGGGCATACGTAGACCTACCCGCTTTATGCCACCCTCCCCTATGTATAGATAGTTAGGGAATGGTTTTTCCTAAAGATCAAGATGCATGACATTAGAAGACATTTTCAAAGATTGGTGATTAAATTGTAATATTTTTTTTGTGCTGTATCAAGTTCAGCTTTGTTGTTATAAAATGATGAAGATCTTCTTAATAACATTTCAAATTGAACTCAAACCTACTGAATTCGAGTGCAGTAGTTATTTATTTAGTATTAGGCGTGTATTAATGTTAAATGGTTAGAACAGTTTGTCAAGTGCATGCGGAGCAAAGTGGAAGGGAAAGGAAGAAATAGCATATTTCATTTCCGCCCAGTGGTTCAGTGGTAGCGCTTCGCGCTCCCATGCCGCAGGCCCGGGTTCTACTCCCGGGTAGGGCATGGTCGACTCAGCATTTCATCTCTTTAGTGGGTTGATAAAATGAGCACCAAGCGTGCTTGGGAACTAAAACTTGGGGGCTCCGCGTTCGGCTGACCACCTACTCGGAGCATATGCCTAGCACCCCAGAGCCCTTGGTCAGGAAGACTGAGGTGGGCACACTAGGCCTTATCCCCCATGGGCTGTCGTGCCACTGGGTTTGGGTTATATTTATTTTCTGTTTTTATTTATTTATTAATAAATGTGAATATTCATTAGTTTATTCATTTAGTTATTTATTTATTCAAATAAAAATATTTTTAATAATCAAATAGATGATAGTTTTTTGGAAAAATATGTTACCTATTTATCTGCCCCAAATATGGGGCACAGTAATAATTTTCCACTTTTAATTAGTAGGCACAACTTTCTGCCAATAATGAAAAACTTGAACATTTCAATACAAGTTCTACTATAAAACTCAATGATTTTTCTTTATGAACTACAATTTTCAAAATAAACTTCTTATCTTTTCATTTTAGAAAACATAACTGATCTGAACTATTCCATTTTTCACCCATATTCCCCTATATTTCTTTCTTTGCACCGAAAAATGAGTTTAAACGTAATGTTAAGAACAATTTGCTTAATTTTGGCAGTCTGTGTTTTTATAATGTACTTAATCTTCAAGAATTAAATAATGCTCCTTCAATTTTTCAGCTGGGGACCGCATTGGGGAGAAAATGGCTACGTAAAAATGGCAAGAAACAAGAATCTTTGTGGAATTGCTGCCTTGGCCAGCTACCCTCTTGTTTAGTTATAGAAACTGGCGAACGAATCAAAAAGCGAAGTTCACGGCATCAGTATGAACGGTTATAAAAATGCTGACAGAAACTGATCAACTGGTTTTAGTTTGTAAAATATCATCATCTTCACTTTTTATAGTTTTGTTGAAAATGTATAAAATATGTGTTTCATGTTTTATAAATCATGTTTGAAAAATTGAATTGTACTGTCATCTACTAGTTAGCAATGAATATTCATGTAATTTACTTATAAATATATAAACTTGAACAGAACTAATTTTAAATTAGTCGAGCACTTGTTTTGCAAACAAGTATTAAAAATCTGACGATTGATTATAGTACGCAGCAACATAAAACTTTCATCCAGCTTTTTTTTTTTTAATGCACTACTACGTACTTTTAAAACAATTTATTGCATTCATGTAACGATTAAATTCTTTTTTTTTTTTTTTGGATTGTGTGAAAAATCCACAAGTCATGCTTTATCTTTAGAATAACCATGATTTTTATGCTTATTACAATTTTTTAAAATTTCTGATGTATTTTCATTTTTTAGTTATTTTATATAGATATTTATTTAGACCTATTACGATTAAAATACATATGAAGTGACGTTAACTGAATAGTTGCGATAGCTTATTTTATCATTTATTTTTTCATATATACATTAGTGAAAAATAAAACATTTTTTATCTAGTCAATAATGTTGTAAATCGTTTTCATTTGTTTAAATTACATGGTATGTGTGGAATTAAAAGTTATAAAACTGAAATTCAATGATCCTGTAGACAGTCTATAAGATGAGAATCAGAATGAAATTTTATTTATCCAACGTTTATGCGTAGCAACAAGGAAAATTGTTGCTTTTGAAAAATTTTAAATTGTTAAAGACACAGAGGCAAAAGGAATACCTCAAAAATAATAACTTAATCAAAAAACTTTTAATAAAAACAACTTTAAATAAAACTTTTAATAAAACATTTGCTTGTTTAGCAATGCTGGTTTTAAGTTTCGGTTTTAACTACTGGTCATATTTTTTGTCTACCATTGTGGTAAGGCAAAAAAAGAAAGAAAAAAAGAAAAGGAGTAGAGATAGCTATTCGTTTAAATGTTTTACTTCTAACTATTTTACTATGTTTCCATGAAATTATTATAGATAAAAGCATGCTTAGCAAGCTAAATTTAATGAGTAATTTGTAAATTGAAAGAAGTTGCAAAATTGCAAATAAGGTAGGGTTTGCTTAAAATGAGCACTGAGCTTAATAATGACTGACTACATAACTCTAGCGTAAATAATCCCTTGTACAATCATGACCACCGAGACACAACCTGTGTTAGGTTTCCGTGTCATATCATTTGATATCGTTGCGTACATTACTACCTACTAACAAAGCTCTGGAAACCTTAAAAAATCTTCGGAATTTTACAAAAGTAGAGACTGATTAACAAAAAGTTTTGACAACGAAAATAATTTGCAGAAATATACTTGCGTTCTACATTAATAACCATTAAAAGAAAAAAAAAAGCACTTTTTTTCACACTATGATGCAATCTGTTATAAAGTAGGCAATGTTGTCATATAAAAGTTTTTACATACATAAGGTATTTTTAAAGTATTACAGTGTGGATTAATTTGCAATGTCTAAAATTACCTTCGTTAATGGCGTCACCTCAGTTTTATCGTCATAAGTCATTGTTATAGGACTCTCCGAGGTCAACGGTATATAACGTCGCCTCAGAGCTACAGTAGGGTATCTTACTGTTATTTCTGGGATTAGATGTCTTACTATTGCTCTGAGGCGACGATCTGTTAGTATTTTTAGTATACATATTTCCCATGTATATGCATATTTAAAAAATACGTGCATAATTTTCATCTATTCGTATTATGTGTATAATTTATATAATACACATGGACATATATATATATATATATATATATATATATATATATATATATATATATATATATATATATATATATATATATATATATATATATATATATATATATATATATATTCGTGTTTAAAAATATTTTAATCTATTCTTATAATCAAAGCAAACTCAAAGAGTATCGAAACACTCAAAACAATTCAAAAGGCACACGGGAATTTATCTTTAAGTTTTGTTTTCGATACTTAAGAAGTAGATAAAGATTTGTCTTCAGGTTTCATGTAGGTTGTGAACTTTCTTGCATCTTGCTTTGTTCATTCGAAAAGATTAGATAGGAATTACGTTACAAAAACTGCATTCAGTAATATTTGCTTTAGCTTTCTTTTCCAGCTTATGTAAACAATTTGTAATTCTTGATAGAATTATAAATAAAAAAAAAAGAAAGGATAGAAATTTGCGCCATTTTTATCCTTTTTATTGAAAATAAACTGACGGACTCCACCTCTTGCTCGTTTTGCTCATTAACCCCCGTTCTCCATCTGCGGTGACTCAATGGCCCCTGCTGTGGGTAACAATTGAGGCAGCGAGAAGCAAAGGTATGTAAGTGGCAAAATTATAAATTTAGAGATAACCAGTACAAGTAGTAGGAGTACCTCTCCTCTGTCTTGGGGCAAGAGATAGTACCAGTAGCCCTGGTAGGTGCTACTGTACAGCATGATTTAGGGAGAAAAATTCATGAAAGCCTACCTAGGACATTATCTTTAAACACGTTTAACTTGAAACTTGGAAAATATCCACTTACATCCCTTTGCTTCTTACTGCCTCAATTGATAATTTTAATACTTTTATCCCTGCATGTTCTCGGGACATCCTGGATGTTCGACTCCGGCCTCTTAAGGTTTAGAGGGATAAGACAGGTCGGAATGGCTTTCCCTGGATGTCCTGTACCCAACCGTACTAGTATTGACCTGGCAAACATTTACAATCCAGAGGAGATAGGGATGAAGACACACATACAAACGTTCACTGGTTTTAATAGTTTGGATAACGTGCACGAAGAGTAAATCCGTTTTTGATGTGTAAAGGGTGTTACATTTAAAATGTGCTAAGATATTTTATTATCCAGGCGTTTTGAAAAACTAATAGCCACTACAGGGCATAGACAGCAGAACAGACACTAAATCAAATCCTGAATCTATTTATTCGAACCAGGTGTGGGTTGAATTTATTTTATAGAATTTTTTTTTATTTTAAACACTGTTCTTATATATGTCGAGGTCGCTGAATCCGATAATAGGTCTCTATTTTTTTGAAACTTTCCCATTTTTGATATGTACGCGATTGAAATATAGCATATAATGGTATATTTCAATGGCATAAGTCTCGGTATAGTTAGCTATGCAACGCTTATGAGACTTTTTGGCAGTCATTAATCATTCTCTTAAATTTCGTTTTAGTTTTCAATTCATGTATTAAATTCGGTGTTCATATCTGAATTAATCCCAAGTTATTTCTAATATATTTAGAAGATGCATGAAAGTTTTTCGGATCCTTTCCGATACACCGACACTTACGCCATTGTAATATGCTATTATAATCTATATTTCAATCTCGTATACCTGGAAAACGGGAAAGTTGCGAAAAATTAGACCCCCTTCATCGAATTTAGCACCCTCGATACACATTAGAGCCTTGTTTTTTTTTTTTTTCCTGGAAAACTGAATTCATACCGTGCTCTCGTTAGTGGAAATTTGGGACCACGAAAAAAAAAAAAAACACAAATATGTTAATGTAAAACTGGTTACGTCCTAGTACTTAGCAATCTTTACCAGGCAAAAACCAAGGAAGTTGTGTGCAAAGAGGAAGAAGTCAATTATTTCGGGGATAAAAAAAAAATGACTTTTAAAAAGTCGAAACTTTTCAATTTCGATTTTCTCAAAACTATAATTTTCGTAACTAAGATCTTTCAGGTAACGAATACATAAATAACACTTAAAACATAAACATAACATTTTGTTCTTTTTAGGGACACATTAAAAAATATGGTAATTTATAAAAGAAATAGATATTGATAAATTGGATTCAAATTATCTTCTTTATATTCGCTCGATATACAAATATTTTAATATGATCTCTGAAACTTGACTTAAAAGATCTCTGCAGAGAACAGAAAAACTGTTAGAGGATGTACGTATAGTAAGTAGTGGAATTTGGAAATCTACAGCTGTTAAAATCCTGTCATACAATTTATAATGTATTCTGAAGTAATTTTTCAATTTACACTCATAAATAAGCAATTTCACGCTTAATAAGTGAATTTACGTAGAGTCTTTATAAAACTGAAATAGATGACAACACATTTTTAAGGCTACATCGATGGCAACAAAGTAATTAGTTTTTTTTTTTTTTTTTTTTGTTTTTCACATTTTATCTTTTCTCAATAAAAGCAAAATAAAGGTTTTGCATATAAATAAAATATTAATATAATAACCTTACAGCGAGTGCCTAGAACAGAAAACATGAATTAAGGTACCTAGAAGCAAAGAACTGTAAGAGTCAAAAAAAAAAAAAAGCTTAGAGATAAACTAGCGCAAATATCCCAAATATTCTCAAGATCTAAAAATCTTCGGGAAGAAAATCATTACTTAACTTCATCATATGAAAACACTACTAATGCTCAAATTAATAACAAAAAGCTATTAATGCTAAGTAAAACCATACAGTGAGTGCCTAAACCAGAGAACACGAATTAAGGAATCTAGAAGCAAAGAAATATAAGTGTCAAAAATAAAAATTTATAGATTAAAAATTTATAGACTTGTGCAAATTGCCTCAAATTCTTTAAAAGCTTTGGACGAAAAATTTATTACTTGAATTTTATCAGAGGAAAAGAAAAAGTTTATTAGATAAAACTAATGCTTCGCAAAACCATTCAGTGAGTACCTACCTAAACCAGAAAACATGAATTGAGGCACCTAGAATCAAAGAGATTTACGCGTCAAAAATGAAAATTTAGAGATAACGAGCACAAATATCCTCAAATTCTTAAAAAGCTAGGGAAGAAAAATTCATTGTGTTGAACTTTATCAGGAGAAAATAAAAGGTTCCTTTTGTAAAACTATAAATGCTAAGCAAAACCATACAGTGAGTGCCTAAACCAGAAAACATGAATTGAGGCATCTTGAGACAAGAGATGTACATGCCAAAAATGACAATTTAGTGATTAAGTTGCACAAATATCCTCAAATCCTTTTAAACCACACGAAGAAAAATTCATTACTTGAACTTCATGAGATGAAAATAAAAAGTTCATTGTGTAACCATTAATCTCATTTGACCTAATTTAATTTGTAACAATAACTAAATTACTGTAACTACCTTAGTCACGAGTTATCAATGAGAATTAAACATGTGGAATCAGGATTTAAGTAACATCTGAGGCATAACTGATATGTTTGTCTTTGCACGGTAAGAGAAATTCTCTTATCTTATCGATATCAGCAAATAATAAAACGGCGTGTATTTTCAATATTATTTTGTCACATGAAAATAAAGAAATGTAACGTTATCATTTAATGGTCGTATCAGGACAGGTGAAAGTGATAGACATTATATATTGAAGAGTTAAACTGCGACAGTTGTATTGTGGATTTGTTCCATTGGTACATCATCCGTGAATAACTCATACTAAGGTAAGGTTTAATTTTCTTTTGAAATAAAAATGTTGGGAAGAATTTGTATTGGTAACTTGAGAAGGTATTTCAACGAAACTGTGCGTAAAATTTTGAGTAAAAATGTCTTATAAATGTGTTGTGGACTTCGGTACCACACAATCGTCTACAGGGTGACTAAATGAAAAGAGGGGGGGGGGGGAGTGATCTGTCAATTCCCACTCGATTGCCCCCTCAAGTTATAGAAAAAATAAATTACACTATACATAAGCCATTAAGTAATTGACGAAATCTCTTCTACCAAAAACAAGACACATCCTTTCTGAACTAATTTAATAAAATATATTACTTACACTAGTTAATGCATTTAGAAAGCATGAATTTATGTAATAAAAATGAAAATTTGCGGAAAGCAAATCTCCTTAAATTTCTATGTGTCCTTTTGTCTCTGCTAGCTACATTTATTCTATGGTTACAAACAGTGGCTATAATAGATAGATGCTTAAATTTAGACTAGATTCCAAAGCGCTGGCTGTTTTTGTAACCAGAAAATTTTACACTTTAATTTTTTTGTTCAAATTATCGGGCAATTTTCATATAATAAAATAGAAATATTTCTTCCAAATAGTTTATCAACGGAAAAGTTTTGCTTCAATCAAAATTTCAACAGATTTAATGGTAGGGCCCGAAAATGCCGATTTCTCTAATTATTTCCTTATCAAAATATGATTTTCAATTCAGCTGTTTATCAACATGTATAAAGTGCACAATCAGTTAACGTAAATTATAATTTAAAAAAATGGTGAATACCGGAGAAGGTCTAACACAGTGACAAAACCAAGATAAGGGCGTGCACGGGGGGGGGGGGTGAGAAGGGTCATCTGTTGGCCGGGGCCCGTGCCTGAAAGAAAGTGCCTGAGATTTTTGTAATGAGGGATGAAAAACATGTAGGGACGTTAGTGTAAACAATATGGGGGGGGGGCGTAAAAGTCATTTGTGACGGGTCCCAAAATTTCTTTGCACGCCCCTGGATAACCGACGTATCAGTTGTGGCACAAAACATATAGCAAAAACTTCAAACGTGTTAGACCCTTGTTTCTTTGCATGTACTTTATCAAGAATATGGACTCTACTTCTATACAATGAAAATAAATTTTAAAGATTTAGAGAAACTACTTCTCAATCAATATCAGATACGTCCGTTACTGTGAATTAAAACATGACATGAAAATGATTCAGGAAATCTTCAAAAAAAATTGCATTACAGAAGTATGCTGTGTTCACAAAATACATAAACCGAAAGTAAGCAAAAAGGTTTTGCCACTATGCCACTTCTAGGGATTTTCTTTTTAAGAAAAAAAAAGGTTAACTAATAAGATTCGCATTCGCCATCTGCTTGGTACCAGGGGTACCCCCCTAAGAGCAATGGCACACCCCAATCGCGAAGACCCCCAAGAAAAGCAAGAGCCCCCCTCCAAAAGTAAAAAATACCCCTAAAAACCAGGGCTGTGGAGTCGGAGTCGAAGAGTCGGAGTCGGACTGATTTTGAGGTTAAGGAGTCGGAGTCGGAGTTGTTAGAAAACATGCCGACTCCGACTCCGACTCCGGGCTTCTTTTTTTCTTTCCCTTTCGCTGACTCTCCTTGCATTTTTTAAAAACTGACTTCCAATTGGTTCGATTACATGCATGAAAAGATACTAATGAGAAAATAACTGCCATTATGGCAATCAGCTAGCTTGAGTGCTTACAGAACTTTCTGTAGCCGTCCCCTAGTTTGCTTGCTTTTTAACTTAACTAATAGCAACTGTCAGCAAACGGTTTTGTTGCCTAACATTTTCAAGTAATCACTTACAAATAAAAATAGAAATATAGTGTTTGTTCGATCTCAGTTGTAAAATAGTAAAAGAAACGTAACAAATTAGTAAGTTGAGGCCTGTAGCTAATGTTGAAACGTTTAAGGGTGAACGGCAAATTCAGAAAAGTTCTGGCGCGAAAGCACGAATCCAAAAGATCCGACGAAATAATCTAATGGTTTTTTCTTTATTAAGACTATTTATAAGCTTGATTCTCACTAAAAAGTATGGAACAAAATAAGTGTAAATGATTTCTTGATTACAACACTCAATAATTGCAGTTATTCTTAAAATCTTCATATTAAGGTTAACTCTAAAGCAGCAAATAAAATTTAAATTAAAAATTTTGCGAATGAGAAACATAGGTATAGTAAAAGCTATTCGTACAAATTTGTATACCGCCGCATTTTGCGTAAAATTAGCTCCTGATGTATATGCGCCCTATTTTCGTTGCAATTTTATTGATGAAATATAATTTAAAATATATTCGCGAAAATTTTCAGAATTAAAGTATTTATATTTTTTTATAAACTCTGAAATTAACTTTGGTTACCATCTACCAGATGGGTGTCACCCGGGGCAAACCACCCCCTCTCAAGAACTTGAATTTAGAAAAAAAGGTTTTTGTTTTCCCTTCAAAAATTAAAAGCACACGATTTGATCAATGTCTATTTGTTAAACATTAAAGGGGAGCAAATTACAGATAATCCTTTTCAAATTTTTTAAAAGGGATTTTTAAGTCATCTCACTTTTTAACTCGTAACTATTGGAAAATTTGATTTTTAAATTGAATTTCTGACGTTGTATGCGTCTTGGGTTTACAATAAAAAACAAAATGCGAAATTTTCATAAAAAGGAATTAATACTTCAATCTCTGTTTAGAGGATTTCCCCCTTCCCCTGAAGGGAGAGAGGGAGTTGAAAAAATACAATTTAAAAAAAATCCGGAGTCGGAGTCGGAGTTGGAGTCGGAGTCGGGCGTTTCAAAATCCAGGAGTCGGAGTCGGGGTCGGAGTCGGCCATTTTAATTCCGACTCCGCAGCCCTGCTAAAAACATCCCCCCCCCCAGGTGGGCACCCCTGCTTGGCACTAATTTGTTCTTGTCCAAGACAAGCACGTGATTGAGGTCGCCAAACGGTGCAATTAATTGTTTACATCTAGTCTATCTTTCTCGTGAATAAAGTTTAGAGGCCATGTTTTTCATAAAGTCCATGCAATGAAATAATGCTCTAAGACAGTCTAAGATATTAGAAGTTTTCACTGGGAGTTTTGTGCAGCAATTGATACATCTATTGCCGTGGCATTATCCTGAATACTGTCAACTTTGTGCCACTTTTTTATGATTTTTAAGCACATCCTCCATATTATTTGAGATAAAGGGGTGGGAATGTTACCCAATACTCCTCCCACATGCACCTTCCAAATGTATTCAAAAAATTGGATTGCCACGAGACGAATACTAACAATATTTGAATTTTAAAAAACGCATGGGCCTTAATTTTTAACAAAAGAAGCAGGGAAGTGGCATAGACTTCAGAACTCATTTTCATACATAAAGAGCCTGAACTCCGACTAATCCACGGAAATTCATATAAAATTAGAAAGAAGTATATGAACTGAGCTCCCATGCAAAAGAAGTCCTGGGTAGAGATGTTATTTTATCGTAGTAGTTAGCTAAAATGTGGCCGATAATGCAGTTCAGTGTCTGAAAGAGGGATATAACTAGGGCTGTGGAGTCGGAGTCGGAGTCGAAGAGTCGGAGTGATTTTGGGGTAAAGGAGTTGGAGTCGGAGTCGTTAGAAAACATGCCGACTCCGGGCTTCTTTTTTTCTTTCCTTTTCATTGACTCTCCTTGCATTTTTTAAAAACTGACTACCAATTGGTTCGATTATATGTATAAAAAAATATTAATGAGAAAATAATTGCCATTATGGCAATCAGCTAGCTTGAGTGCTTACCGAACTTTCTGCAGCCGTCCCCTAGTTTGCTTGCTTTTTAACTTAACTAATAGCAACTGTCAGCAAACGGTTTGGTGCCTAACATTTTCAAGTAATCACTTTCAAATACAAATAGAAATATAGTGTTTTGTTCGATCTCAGTTACAAAATAGTAAAAGAAACGAAACAAATTAGTAAGTCGAAGCCCGTAGCTAAGGTTGAAACGTTTGAGGGGGATCGGCAAAGAAGATCATTTAAAGAAGTTCTGGCGCGAAAGCAGGAATCCAAAAGATTCGATGAAATAATCTAATGTTTTTTTCTTTATTAAGACTTTCTATAAGCTTGGTTCTCATTAAAAAGTATGGAACAAAATAAGTGTAAATGATTTCTTGATTACAACACACAATAACTGCAGTTAATCATAAAATCTTCATATTAAGGTTAATTCTAAAGCAGCCAATAAAATTTAAATTAAAAATTTAGCGAAGAAAAAATATAGGTATAGTAAAAGCAATTCGTACAAATTTGTATACCGCCGCATTTTGTGTAAAATTAGCTCCTGACGTGTATGTGCCCTATTTTCGTTGAAATTTTATTGATGAAATATAATTTAAAATATATTTGTGAAAATTTTCAGAATTTTTTTTTTTTAAATTTCTAATGGCACATTTAAAGACAGTTGAACATCAAAAGGATAACAACAAAACTATAAATGAAAACGAGCAATCAAATAGCGTTCCCAGATGGATGTCCGA